>NC_133423.1:15080000-15388375 GCF_049350105.2 Macaca mulatta
TGGAATGTTATCTATGTTCAAATGTTTTAGACAACTCTTACACCAAGTGAAAGCATTTTGATAGTTGTAGTTGGTTCCAGAGAACCATATGGTCATAAATCAAAAAATCAAGATGAATACAAAGGCGCCAGAGTACTATATATAACTCTTTATTTCTTAAAGGCACGCCTTCTGTAATTTTTAGAAATCAAACACAAATATCAGAACTGGAGAAATTTATTTTAGTTCACTAGGTGTTTACTGATGAGGAACAAAGCACACAGTCTGGACTAGGGATAAGATCACAGGATTCACTGTCCTACGAGCTCCACCACTTGCTGTATGACCTTGGATCACTCTGGGATTTTATTTTCCACATTTGCAAAATGAAGCAGCTGAACTCAACTATCTTATAAAGTCTATTATTTTTTCAGGTCCTACTTTTCTACTTTTTGACAATTACGTAAAACTGATTTTGTTAGCTCTTTTAAAGCTGTGATAAAATACATGTTGTTAATAATAAAAGATAATGGGGGCTGGGCGCTGTGGCTCATGCCTATAATCCCAGCAGTTTGGGAGGCCGAGGTGGGAAAATCATGAGGTCAGGAGATTGAGATCATCCTGGCTAACATGGTGAAACCCTGTCTCTACTAAAAATTAAAAAAAAAAAATATATATATATATATATATATTAGCCGGGCATGGTTCCACACACCTGTAATCCCAGCTACTCAGGGGCTGAGGCCCAAGAATCGCTAAAACCCATGAGGTGGAGGTTGCAGGGAGCCACTGCACTCCAGCCTGGGTGACAGAGAGAGATCCCGTCTCAAAAAAAAAATAATAATAAGATAATGGGCAGAATGTAAAAGAAACATTTGACTTGCTTATAAAATGCAACATTCACTTTAAGAAGAGGTGTTTAATGTACTCTTCTTGCTCTTGAAGATTATTTCTCTTCCATTCAACAAGACTGGGGATTTATCAAACTAGCTAGAACATATAAAAGAAGGGATTTACAGAACATGGCATGGGTGACATTAAAGTCATTGAAATAATGTCTGTGAAGGGAAGATGCTTGATAATTGTGCAACTCATTTTAATCAAGGGTTTTTAAAAGCAGCTAGTACAAACATAAACCTTGATGAAGAAGGAGACCCACCCTATCGTTGTATCTGTAGCATCTAAGACTGAAGTAGGCATATAATTGACATTCGGAAACTATGCAATGCTCATTTTCATTATGATCAACCTCATTTTTTAATATGAAAAGTTAACCATATAACAAGTCAAGATACAAATTCCTTGGTAAGTCAACCATGTTTATAAGTCACAATCACTTTCAAGAAAATTTCATTATATTTCTCTGTAGTATTTGAAGTATTTGCCAACCTCCTGAGCTAAATTGTCTTTACCCTGATCCAAATTCTACCATAGTGCACAAGGATATTTAACTGGCATTGTGTATATTATTAGAGGATGAAATTTTCTTTTTTGAGATAAATGTACCTGTCATACCCTTTGTGGAGTGCACTTCGAAAATCAGAAAATAGTGTGTGAACCATTGTGATCTGAAGTGATGATGTTTTGTAATGTGTTCCCCAGTATTTTTGGCAGTAACCAACTCTGCCAGGAACATATGTCCTCTATAGCAGCGGAAGAGTCGCACGGCCTCAGGTCAGGTGTCACCTTTCCTTATCAGTCTTTCACGAATGTTTGCCTTCCTTTTCAATCAAATCTCATTTTCAAGAGAAAGGCGAGTATAGCAGTTCAACTGATTTCATTCTGTCCTGAGCTGGGTATCATGAGAGAAATAAGGGCTCTGAAGCATTATTTAAAAAAGCCTATAGTTCTTTGTGGTTGTCAACCAGAAGTAACCCAAACTTAAACTTGAGAATTTTGTCATATATTATATAACCTCTTTATAAGGCTTTTTATATTCTCACAAATATCAACATGTAGAAAGCCACCACAATAACTTTTATTATATTTAAATGAACTTGAGTACAGAGTAACAAATTGTTGACTTTTCACAATGGATTTTATATTGTCTCACAAATCTGTGCCCTAAAGCAAAAACATTGCATCCCTCTTTAGAAGTCTATGTGGTTTATCTTCTCTCTTTCTTCTACCTCCTTTCCCATCTGAGTTTCATATACAGGAGTTAAAAACAAGATTCACATCAGAAAAAAATGAGTACTCTGCATCCATGCATGTGGTTTGGAGAGCTGACCTCGTCACTATCACTAGTCCTTTTTAAAAGTGCAGGAAAGAATATAAAATATGTATGGGTATACAGTTGAAAGAATGTCCACAGATCTGTATCAACTTTTGGACAGTAATAATATGGAACAAGATGGAACATTTCTGAAGAGAAAAACAAGAAGAACAGGTTATATCTGAGGAGAGAATGGCACAGAGGTAAATCACAGATGTCTGAGGGAGTAGTACGCTACTTGATAAATGATTAATCTGAAAAAGAAAAAAAAATCTGATGAAGATTTAAAATGATTTCATTTACTCTGATATTTTAAGGCTAAAACTTATATTTTAAAAAACAATTTATAATATTTTCCCATGTTTTACAAACTGAAATACATGAAAATCACAAGTAGTACTGTGATGAGTATAACAGACCTTAATCATCAGAATATAAAATGAAACACTGAAAAATATATTTTGAACAAACTGAAGCAAAAAGAAAAAAGAAGAGGTAAAAATCCCTTAGGCAGTATTTACTAAATCAACATTCATTTGATATTAAATCGCTTGATCATGCTACCATTTTGTTCCAATTATTTTTGTTAAACTAAGTGGCAGTGTATTAGTTTCAAGTAGACTGTTTATTATCCATTTAACTTTAACAGCTAATGTTATTTTACCAAAACAAATTCATTACTATAAAGTTTTCTTGGAATTTCTACTTCACTTGACATCTCTAGGAAACCACTTTTAACAGGTCAAGTGACTATTGTGCTCTTAATCAAATGGTGTTTTCATACTTATAAACAATGACTAAAGGTCCTTCTATGCAAAAAAAAAAAAAATACTGTTATGCATTAGCATATCAATTACTAATCAGCAAAACTGCAAGTCTTCCAGAACCTGTTCCATTTAAAGTCAGCATGCTAAAAACATAACAAGTATACATCATATTCAGCCATTGCACATTAACATATCACCACAAGAGTAGTTTTAAAAACATGTCTAATTGCCAATTAATTCATATGTTCTAGACTGCTTTTTAAAAAAGTGCACAGTGCTGTATGCTTTCTAGAAATAACATGTAATATAATATCTAACTATTAGTTATACTAAAGGAAATATAGGATTCTTTTTGGTTTTGTGGCACTCAAAGTTGAACTGGAATGTTTGTTGCAGTCCAATATAATTAAGCAATGACTTATCACAATTAAAGACCACAGTCCACCAAAGTTTCTCTAAATTCGAGGCAAGGAGCAGCTGCTCATGCTCTCTGCTGTCTGGAGTCTGCCTCAGATTCAGGTCTTCTGAAACTGTTTTGAAATATACTTAATATATACCACACTAACACACAGCTTACTGTCAATTGGTAACGCTGATTTAAAGAAGTTATGCCTCTCTTTTAAAAACTGGTATAGTTTATGACTAGATGGAGCATGGCAGTCCGAAAATAAATTCAATTATTTGCATTTTCTAGAAAAACAACTGTAGGAATGACATTTGAGGACTGTCAGTGTACTTAATAGAATAATCTACAAGAATCAAAAAATCCATAATGGTTGACTGACAAACACCTCCAGAATCTAACTGATATTCCCTGAGACATTTTGTTGGCTGACCTCTGAAACATAATAGTACAAGAAATCACAGTCGGAATAATAGCAACAAAATATAAAAAATCTTGTTGACCTATTGGGAGTAAACTATCATTTCCAAGACTGCTTTAAGGATGAACTACATTTAGACAGCAGCATGTTTTTAATGAATCTCTAAGTAAGGTGAAAGATGCACATGTTTAAACGTGGAAATGACAGCATTCCACAGCAAGGGAACTATGCAAGATATTACCAGTGTTTTAAGACCAACCTTCTATTTACTAGTGTGTTTGTTTGTTTGTTTGTTTTGTGTAGTCTGGGAGAAGAACTCTGTTTCTTTTTAGGAATTCCTTGGGTAATCAATGGTTTTATTTAAATTCAATGAAGAGATTGCTTCCTGATTCATCCACTGTCTTCTCTGAAGACTTTCATTTGCTCATGTCCCCAGTACAGCTTCCACCTGTTACCACTGACGTCCTCCCTGTGATTTATCCCAGTCCACAAAGTTAGAGTAGTCTACTTTGTGTAAAGGGTAGTACTTATCCGTTGTTGCTTTTGCCTATTTTTAATGTAGAACCGCTTAATACATTTTTGGGAATGCCAAAGGGGGAAAATATGTTCTAATTCCCTCTCATGCATGACTGAGCAGATGTCAGAATACAACACTAGAGAGAAAATAGTCCGGGACAGAGTGTTTTCAGAGCTGAAGCCACACTTTATTTGGAACCACAACACTACCAGCCACACTATTCAGGACAGTGTCTAAGACATAAATAAAGAGGAGATTATTTCAATACTGAAGAATGTAATAGTTTGGTTTTCATTAGGGTTCATGTTAGAGGAAAAACATTTTAAAATCCTCAAATTCTGCTGCTCCTTAAGTTTGAAGATTCCCAAAGTGGTGGAACCACAGATTGATGACATGTTTGAACTGCAATAGATGTTAAAAAAAACAAAGTAGCCCTTTCTTTACTTTGAATACAATGGAAATCTACAGATTCCCAGTGAAATGCCCAAGGTCACACAGCTAGGTACTGATCCAATAGCCATTGCATAACTGGATGTAATGAGTGTTTTCAAGTATTTGTTAAAAATTGCTCATTCTGCTAATGAGTGCTTTTGCAATGTGTGATCTTTGAAACCATCTTTCCTAAAAGCCAAACAAAGTAGATTTGATTGTACTTAAATTTTTATATGACCATAAGTTTTAATTTTCTAAGGAGGTAATGGTAACCATAATTATCATACAGAAGGGCGGAGAATGCAGACTAAGAAGAAAGGGTGAAGGAACCTATTGTCTAGGGCTGTATGTTTCTATCTTACAAAAAAATGAAGTGTGAGCTGTATCCAAATTTAAAATTGCTTTTTCCCTTCTAAACAACTCTGGAATCCAAAAATAACTTCCTACTACATTATGACACAAGGTAGCTAACTATTTCCACTGAAATTTAAACAACAGCCTAGCGAACATTTTAGAAATAGGGTACCAACTCAGGACAGTATGTTAGGACAGAAAAATCTATATATGGGGCCATTTTGTTTGGCAAAATAAGTATCATTCCAATTGTACCCTTTCAGTTGGTGATATAAGTCCTATATTTTGAGATGACTGCTTGCTCCTGATATTCCCATTATAATCATCCTAAACTTAATGTTGCTATCTTCAGTTTCCAGTACAGTCATATATGAACATTAATTTGTTTCATCTGAATGCCATTTAAAGTTTAACATTACATTCAATAATTTTAATTTTGATGAAAGAGCCCTCTCTTTTCTACTTAAAAGGTATAATTTTTTACATTTTAATTAGTGAGGCTGGGGACTCTCTGTGATATGTGACTTCTCACGTAAAGAAACTGTGATCAAATCCATTAGCTCCCCGGGCCAGATAACATTACAACTACAGACCACAACCTCCTACTGTTAACTGGCCTAAATATGCAGGCAGGGGCCCTGGAAATGAATCACATAGCCTGTAGTGTGCATCTGGTTATCAAACATAGAAAGAAAACTTCTCAAAGTGGATTACAGACTCAATTTCAACCAAGCACAACCTCTGCCATGGGTGAAAGGAATTTTTAAAAAGGGGAAACGAGTTTATAATTAACTAGAAGAAGCCTTTGTAAATTAAAAAGTAAACAAAGTAACAAGGCACAATCTTTCTGAATGATTTATGTAATAACAAAACGGTAAAATTATATCCAGAGAGTTTTTTTATAATTTATTCTTACAAGAAATCTTAGCGGTATCAACTTTAATGTTTAATTTACCCTTGTATTTACCTTGTGCCACGTGTGATTTATGTGACTTCAACAAAAGTCATCAGGTTTCAATAAACACTTTGCAAAATAGCAGAAAAGAGATTCTACCCGAATGAAAATCTATACTATAATCTGAAATGAAGATATGGACAGATGTCTGCATATTCATTTGCACTGGTAATTTTATCTGTGAGACTCACAGAATAACAAGGGGGAAGTGCTTGCAGGGGTATCTTTCTGCAGAACCAGCAAATCCCCAGAGGAGGCACTCGTGTATTGCTGGTTACAGCTAGATCCTCTGCTTGTCAGACGCTGGGGAGATGGTCACACACAAGACTCTGATCACATGTCTTCTTTCCTTGTCCTCAGCTCCCCTTTATCACCCCACCAAGTAGCATCTGATTCCTTCATCCAAGGAAGAAAAAGCTTCCATCTCAATCCCTTTGCAATCAACTAATGCATGTTAGTTATTTTAGAAGTTCCTGAAACTTCCAATTTAAGCTAAGGCTATGAAGCCTTCCAATCAAGTTAAAGACATTTGTGTGTGTGTAAAAGAGAGAGAACCGTGATGTGATACAAGCTATCAAAGCAATAAATGTAAAACCTTATAAAACCCAGGAAGATTGGAATCATTCAGCAATAAATATCCACAGCACAGAACAATTTGTGAGTTTAGTATTTTATAAAGTATTTCCGAAAGATCTGACAAAAGTATTTGCTCAACACAAAAATGTATTCACTTCCTCATATCAGCACACACTCTGAGGAGTTTATATCAGCTTTGCCACCAAAAAAGCAAAATGCTGAATAACAGGGAAACCAGTAAAGAAACAGTGCCCGAGGCGAGACAGTCATTTGATTTTTAGGCCAAGGAAGGCTGAACAGTGGCCAACTCCGCGTGCTCTCCACCCTCTCTTCTTCATTGGACACTAAACACTAGAGTCAATTCAAGGGTAAATTGCAGTAATATAGATGCTTTACAATTATCCTTTTATAAGAAAGGAAAAAGCTCTGTGCTATTAAATCAATAAAAGAAGACTTAAGAAGAGTTGTGAGTCTGTCAAGTGATTGTTAACACAATTCTAATGACCTCTTGCAGCCCTTAATTACAATAATATCTCACGTTGTAAATGCACAATGCCCTTTTATTAAAGCTGCAAACCTTAATAGCTTTTAGCAGGGTGATGGTCTGTGCCACTGAGTATTGTTTTCTTTATTTTTCTTTCCTCAGACAGACTCGGCTAGCTTTCCCAGATAAGACTATTAACGTTGGATGTTACCTAATTGCTCTGCTGCCCCACTCCATATTAAACACTAACACAGAAGCAAGACTTTCACAAAGTTGCCAGTCTTCCTACCTGCCTCAATTCTTTTGCATTTTAATTCATACTGTTCCAAATAGCCTTAAAAAGAAAGAAAAGGATTCTTCATGCATTTCCCCTTGACATATAGTAACAAGAAAATATCTTAGGTAAATCAAACTCTAACTAGTTCGTTAGGAAAGAAGTAATTCTTGGTGAGTTACTGAAAGCTTCAAATGTAATTTTTTTTTTCTTAGCTCTTTTCTCCCCTAACAATTTGCCTTTATTAAGACACTCTTAAAACTATTTAGATATTGTGTCTATGCAAACTTTCCTTTAGCAAAAGACTGCTACTGCTCCTAAACTCTTAAAATACACATATTTTGTGTGAGGTGTTACCTGCTTTTAAAAATACATACCATACTTGTCACTTGGCAAGGGCCATATATTGACAAGTCACTTACATTTTTCGTGGTTTTTTTTTTTTTTTTGGTATAAAGTTCTGTTTATCTACTTCTCTATGAAAAATGATCTGAACACCTGTCTGGTAGTTACAGAAATTACGAGGACAAGTCTTACATAAAGGTCTCACTTAATAAACGATCTAGTAGAGGCAAGATATTTATTGCAAAGCAAAAGATGTTATAAGTACATTCCTAGTTCAGTTTACAGATCTCCAAAGCCTTGATACACCCAATCCTTGATGGTTTCTCAACAGCTTGCCATTTGCCCAGTGCTGGGTGAACTCATTGCCAATCTTTACTCACCTGAACTATGACATTTAAGAAATCCGTAGGGCTAACGATCTAAAACGTGAAGTGGTACAGAACAACGGGTCTTTTCTCATTAATCCACACTGGAAGGTTGAATACCAGCAACTAGCAGTGTACCATGCGCACCCATGAAGAAGTCCACCATGCCTTCAGAGAAGCAGGGCGCCCTTTTCCCAGCGCACACTTAAGGTACTGCCAGGCGAAGGGGACGCAGGATGCAGATGAACCAGATCAGCAGAATACTAATTACAGAGGAAAAAAGCAAGGCACCCCGAAGTGAGCTCCACCTTCACGAAAGGTAAAAGGTGTCTAGAGCGGATGGTTCAAAGGACTCCTGCCCACAGCGGCGCATACCCCCTTCCAGCCTCAGACCTCTGCAGAACCCGGCGGCACAGCCGGCGCGGAGTTGTGCCCCCATCAGTCCGAGGTCGAGGGAGGAGCCTGCTTGTGTTCCTCTTTGAGGAGAGTGCTCCAGCCTGCCCATGTTTGCCGCTGCACCTGGAGAGTGCCAGGATTTGCTCTTACCCTCAACTACTACTCCTCGTGTCGCACCTGGTGTCTGTCAACACCCGCTTTCCGGGCCAAACGCCCCCGGCTCCGTCCACAAGCCTGTCTTGCCTTGCAGAGCCACGTCTCACGGCAACACGCAGTAACTTGGGGACGCCAAGGGAAACTCCGGCACGGACATCCCCGCCCGCTCTCCGCTCACTGATTAGTCCTGCTTCCAAAGGCGCACAGCAAGGGCGCACATCTGCCCAGCGGCGCCTCCCCAGCCCCGCGCAGCCAGGCACACTCACCTGGGGCCTCGCTGCCCTCCCCGCGGCGTCAGACGCCAGGGACCCGGGCGTGTGCATCCGAAAGGACGTGCGCTCCGCTGCCGGGCTCCCGCGGGCTCTTGGGGACCCAGTGCGCGCAGCTCCGCGCGCGGGGCAGACTGGAGGCACCGGCTCGACACCCGCTCGGGCCCGCCCGGCACGGGCTCCTCCTCCAATCACAGCCCACTCCGCGGCGCGCGGGGACCCTGCCCCGGCCTCGGGCGCCCGGGGCCCGCTGTCTCCGCTCGCTGAAAGGGGCCCCTCCGCCTCGCCCGGGCGGCTGAGACGCAAGGTCCGGAGCCAGCGGGAGCGCGCGGCCGGAGAGAGGGCGAGAGGGCGCGCGGGAGAGCAGCAGAGAGCGCGCTGGAGCCGGGGCCGAAGAGGGAGGAGAAGAGGGCGACGGTGGTGGGCGGCGGGCGCCCGCTGTCAGTGCCGTCGGAGGCCGGCCCGGGGAACCACTGAGACTTGCGCGCCTCCCAGAGACCCGGTTGGGGCTACTGGAAATGAACGCGAAGACTGAGCCGCTCGGCCGCCACGCGCGCACACACACACGCGCGCACCCTCCTCCACCTCCCGCCTGACAGATCTGTACAGATGGATTCCTTCGCAGGAAAATAAAGAAGAGGGGTGAAAGTAGGAGGGGCTGCAGCCCATCCATCTCTCCGCGAGGCATTTGCATCTGAAAGCACGGAGCTGGAGGAGAGTTTTGAGGGTATTTTCAAGCTGCCCCCCTAACACCCACCTTAGCCTGTCGTGAAAGCCGTGATCAATTGAGCTCCTGAGGCAGGAAGGCAAAGTCATAAAACTAATCAGAACTTACAGTTTTCTTGCTTGATAGTTTTGCCCTTTCAATCTCCTCGGACTGCCCTAGTTCTATTTTTTTTTTTTTTTCTTGCAGACAATTTTCTCTCCAGCTGGGCTCTCTAATGCAAAACTTCCAAAGTGTATGATTTACTCGCAGGGCGGGGCAGAGGACCCTTGCAAGGTGTGGAAGGAAGGAAAAAAGGAAGGAAGGGGATCTGGTCTTTTCTTTAGAGCACGGTGCAGTCCCTGGAGTTGAGCTCGCTTTGTTTTCCCCTGCTCTGGTGCTCGTTTTAATCTGATGACTGGGTGTTCTGTCATAGGGGTGAGGAGGGGGAAGAGATCATTTCCAACTACGTTCGTTTCATTTTTCTCACTCTACCAATGGAAAGTGTCCTCTCTCTGTTACGCACTTACTCTTACTTAACCTTAGCAGTAATTCTTCGAATACCAGTTACATGGGCTTGTACTTGTCCGTGCTATTATCTCTGATTTCTTGTGCAGTCAAGCACACTTTTCTGTCCCCAGTCCAGCCTCTCCTGGTCATTTAACTGGCACCATGCCTCCCCCAGCTCGCCCTTTCAATTTAGTCAATGTTTAAAACCAAATTCTATGCTAATAATTCTAACAGCAATTTTGGACTCCTATTAAGTTCCAGATACCATCCTATGTTGTTTACTTAACATTATGCATTTTAAAAGTTCTGACTACAACCCCAAAACTCCCCAGATCCAGGGCTGCTTGGATGACCATTTCATGGTCCATTTCCACTCAGCTGTCAGCCATCACCCAAATTCAAGATGCTTAGAAAAGACCTCCGTATCTTTTCTTAGATATTAGCTTGAATTTTCCCTGTATGTTCTTTTCTGTCAGGGGCACTATCGTTCACCTGGTACCCAGATATCAAACCTTGGCTTCATCTTTGAGCTCTTTGAAATACTTTTCTGTGTTAAAATGCTCAATTATTCTGGCTCATGTAGTACAATCTTTAGATCAACTTTAGATTTTTCTGGTAACGTTACATATATTTGCCTTGTTTTGCCTATGAACTGACTTCTGGGATGAGACTTTTTCTTATAACTGTTCTGAACTAAAAGCTTCAGGAGGGCAGTAATTAATATTCAATATCAGCAAGACACAGCACATGTTGGCCCATAGTAAGCATTTCTTGAATAAAGAAGTGTTTGTATCCCATCTAGCATTTATCACAAATCTGACCATGTCAAGCTATTTTTAAACTGCTCATGGATTGCCTGGGTTGTTTATCTATAGGAGGTCATGTTGTGATTGGGAATCAGAAACTGCACTGTCTTCATCTACTGGCTTGTTTTGATCAAAGGACATTGCATAGAAAAGGAAAATATATTGAGGCCCTTTAAGAAAAATGTATTTTTCCTCAAGTTTTCATATTTTTTCTCTTCTTACAACTACACATAAATATTGATTCCAAATGCATGCTTTCTTCTTAAACCATTCTACGTGCCTTCCTTTTTTAACAAATTTCCTCAAACAATAACCTCTACAGAATCCAAAACAGGTGAAGTAATTTCACTTAACCAAAATTCTAGCCCTGGTTCCCACATTAACAGCTGTTGGTCTTAGAGGGAGGCCTAGATTCTTCTTGACCGAAAGGCACAACCTAGAGCAAGGGTAAGAACTGGGAATAATACAGACAGTAACCAAGGGACGCCTTTTATCTAAGGAGGCTGGGGATGGGTCTTTCTGAGGAGATGGCACATAGACTGAGACGTAATGATGACAATGAGTCAGCGTTGTACAGCTCTGAGGGAAGAATGATCTAGGCAGAATAAACAAGGGGAATGTCTGTGGCAGGAAGGGGTTGGATGTGTGTACTGCAGACGGGGAGGAGAATGGCGATGGATTATGTTGTAGTAATGGACATGGAATAGATCTTTCTAGGTCTTCCAGCCTCTGAAAGATGTTTCTATTTTATTCTGAGGAGGAAGCCCAGCATCGAGAACAGCAAATAAGAGTTCACCGGGCTTAAGCTGTTGTCAAATTTAGGGTCAACACATGTTCTATTAGGTCCTTTCTCCTCTCCTTTCTTTTTCTCACAATTTCCGGTTTGATTAGAAGACCCGGTTTTCTGAGAAACACACACACAAAAAACAAACAACAACAACAAAAAACTGTAGTAGATGAATCCCAAGGCACTGCCAACCAAGGCACTGCCAGTTGTTTAAGATTCCTTGAACTGCAAATGCAAGCCATAATGTCTTACTTACAAAATTTCATGTTTTCTTATACATTTCAAATGTATGTTATAATATTTCTATCCTTACGTGTGTATCTATTTTCAAATTCCCTCAGTTGAAGGCTTTATGTCTTTAGTGTTGTATATAGCATTATTTGAATAAATGTCCCCTTTTCTACCCTACTTTAAAAAGTCCTCTTTTTAATTTATTTTCACTGTCTTGATTAAATTGAGAAAAGTTACCTGCACTGAAACTATATTTTGGAGAAGGAGGAATCAGTAAAATGTAGGAGAATTCTGTCATGGTTTCTGTTGGTATGAAAAGTATATTCTTAGATGCTTTATCACACAAAGTAGATACGATGCAAGCAAGTACTTTCTTATGAGATTACTGATCAGATTTTATTCATATTCATAACATTATGATCTTACTCTAAAGCCAAAGACATAGGCCTGGTATCTGGTAGCTAAGAAGAGAAGAGATGTAATCCTTGAGAACTAAGTAGTTCTAAACATTCTGGAGAACCTCAGGTAGGAAAACAGAGATGTGGCAGAAGGTAGGAGGCTCTCCCCATAAGGCCTCAAAAGGTCGCAAAACGTGGGGCCACTTATGGTTTCTTGTGAATGTTTCTCCTACTTTAACTGAGAATAATAATGAAAATCTGTATTTAATGCTTAACATTTTTTCTGAGGGTATCTGTGTCCTTCAATTTAGTTCATCTAATTAGATATGATTCCTTCTTCTAGAAAGTAAGGACTTCTAGCACAAGGTAGCCATTTAGTGCACCCCTGCTATGTGATTCCTCAACTAGGGCATGGGAACACAAAGATGAATAAGATTTAGTTCTTCAGGAACTTCTCAATCTACTGTGAAAATAAAGAGGTGTATACATCTCCACACACCACGTGATGAGGTGGGCACAAAATGTCACGCATGGGAGTACAACAAAGGAGCCATATGATGAAAAACCTTGAATGAAGGAAAAATGTTTGGAATGTGCTGCGAGGACAAAGAGACTCTATTGAGGAGTGTTATGAAGAACAATGGTGATCACATTTGCATTAGAAGATACACCCTAGCCCCTAAGAAATGTTTAGGAAGTTGTTTTAGAAATCCAGTTGCTGAGAAAAACCTTGGCCTGGACTCTAGTCGTGGCCCTGGTATTATATGAAAGTTCCTTGGATATAGTCAGAAAATATAAATAGATGTAAAGATGTTTTGACTAGAGTTATCACTAATGGAGCATAAATAATCACTAAAAGAAGAAAGATGTTGGTACCTAAGATTGGCATCACGGAGGGAACCCCCAAACAGCATCACTCATGACCATGCCACTTCATAGAGTAACTAAACTAGAAAAATCCAAAATCTGAGGTAATACAACCATTTTGCTTCTTAGGATACACTCAAGGTCTCCTCTTTCATTATCCAAAAAATTCAGTTTTGCACAAAAATGAATACTTACTTGGAGAATATACCACTCAGTTAAAGAACTCTAAAATATTCATAGAATAATGGAGCTGCTTAGGCACCACAGAAATATTTAGAAAATGCAAAGATGGCCGGGTGCAGTGGCTCAGGCCACTTTGGGAGGCCGAGGTGGGCAGATCACAAGGTCAGGAGTTTGAGGCCAGCCTGGCCAGCATAGTGAAACCCCATCTCTACTAAAAATACAAATGTTAGCCAGGTGTGGTAGCACGTGCCTGTAGTCCCAGCTACTCAGGAGGCTGAGGCAGGAGAATCCCTTGCACCTGAGAGGCAGAGGTTGCAGTGAGCCGAGACCATGCCATTGCACTCCAGCCTGGGTGACAGAGTGAGGCTCCATCTAAAAAAAAAAAAAAAGGCAAAGATGTTTGATGGGATCTAAGGAATTTCACTGTGTAATCTGGCAGAAGGTAAGTGCAAATCCTCATGGAAGAATTCTGTGGAGCTTTCAGCCCGTGCTACCAGAGATAGTGCTTCAGCTGGGAGTTTATAGGTAACTTATTCCTTCCCTGAACCACTTAGAAAAATCCTTCAGAAAAGAAATGGAATGAAAGGACACCTAGTGGGGTTGGAAAGCAAGGGTAGAAGTCCATTTTAGCCCCGTACTCAGCAAACGAAGTTGTTCCTATTATTATTCCATTCTCCTACAGATACTTAGGGCTTCTTTTCAGGCGTGGGAAAATCTGTGATGGTTGGGTCATTGGTTAACATCTTAAGGTAGGAGTTTAATTTTTCCACTACTTGTCAAATTTCAATATTTTCTTTCTGAAGAACAAACTCAAACAGATAAACGTGTGATTTCAATATGGTGTCAAATGTGAAAGCAGGAGAACACTTACTTATTAAAATAGCATATGATACCACTGATGTGTGGTTGTATCTCTGGATTCAGAATAGTTGGGACAAAAATTATTTTTAAAAAGCAGCTCAGCTGGGAAAACTGAGGCAGGAGAATGGCGTGAACCCGGGAGGCGGAGCTTGCAGTGAGCGGAGATCGTGCCATTGCACTCCCGCCTGGGCAACAGAGTGAGACTCCATCTCAAAAAAAAAAAAAAAAAAAAAAAAGAAAAGAAAAAAAGCAGCTCAAATCAAAATGGTCAGAAATAATACAGCTAGGGCAACACTGTCTCTTGAATTATAGTTGTTCCGTAAAAGCCTTCTAAAACCTCGAGAGAGAGAAAAAAAATAATGCAAATTTCTGCTAAGCGTTTCTCTTTCACTTTGCCGTAAGCCATAGAATCTTTTTTAAAAAGTAGATTTTTTGCAACATCTCAATTCATTTAACAAATATGTCTTAAGTATGTGCTGTGTAGCAGGTTCTATGCCAAAACTTGAGAGATCTACCGAGGAAAGTAAGACCAAGACCCCAAGCAGGTACAGGCACGAATGTAACTAAAATACATAAAAGTGAAAGATTAGGCTAAACTCAGTAAGCAAATAGCAAGCAGTAGGGTATGGAATTTGAAGGAGGAAGATAGCACTTGCTATTGCAGAGTACTAAAACCATTAACCAATGTGACATTTCATTTGAGGCTTGAAACATGAGTTGGATACAGACAGGAAGGGACAGCAGAAAATTGAAAGAATGTTCAGAGAACTTTAATCTTCCAGAAGCATGAGGAATTAATGTAATTTTTTAAAGCTAAAATGAGGTATATATAATTCTCTACTCACCTAAACAGAAAGAGAGCTTCCTAAGCGTGCACTCACTCGGTTCACCTGTGTTTGTACTTGGAGTACTGTTTCCCCCCTCCACTCCATGCCCACTGCTTTTTTCTCAGAAGAACTAACCTGATTGCTCCCCACATGTAGATCCAGAGAGCTGGTTTGCCCTGGGTTCTGCAGGTTTTATAGCTGGTGCCACTCAATTTTATTTAGTGCTCTCCTAACACACATAAAATGTGCATGTAGAAATGACCCTACTTCCAGCTGATGCATTGAGCCGAGTACAACTCCCTGGTGTATGTGACTTTGAGGCTAAACTCATATTCAAAAGGAAAATTCAGAAGGGGAAAAAATATAAGAAGAAAACTACATACCTGAGAAAGAAAGATTAGATAAAATAAGCCAGTTTATTCAAAGGTGAACTTTTAGGAAGAGAAGGATGTTTAATAAAATATTGAAATACTGCCACCCTAGAAGATACTTGTGGTGAAGAGCAGTAATCCTTTTATGAACTTGAACTACTTTGTGCACAAAGGTGAATTCTGAGGCAGTCATTATCTTTGTGAACTGCAAGTGTCTCCACTTTCCACTTTTAGGTCTGAATGATTAAAAAGGGTTGTAGCAAGCATCTCCTTCACTCTATCCTTATCTAGCAACATGATTACTCTAAATTCAGAATTGAGGGAGGGCTCCAGCCTATAAAAGATTAAATAAAACACTAATTCATTCAGAGCAATGTTGTATATTAGAACCAACATAAACAAATAGATCTAAGAAACGAAATAAACGCAGTATTTTCTAGCCTATTTGTGTATTTATGTGAGAATAAGTTTTGATGGAAATGAACAATCATTATGCCACATTTATTTATTTAGGGCTTTTTATTTAACATTTAACACTGGCAGAAAAATGTTATACTTACAGTACGTAATGTAACAATTTACTTCCAAATATAGTTATGAGTACAAATAATGGTCTAAAAGGGTTAATGAGCCTCGTTAAGCAACTGAATTACCAGAGGTAGCCACCGAAGATAATTGAGCTCCATACCATATGAATGAAATGGCCTATATAAGACATCTTTGAAGACGCGCATATTTCTTTTTATTTTATCAGTGACAAAAGTGAAGTTTACAAAAGTAAAGGAATTAAAGGAATTGATCTATGACCTCATGGCAAACTTCATGTATGGATATAAGAATCTAAACCCAGTAATGAAGCCTGGTTGATCCACACAGCAATATTCAAAGCAAGATTCCTAAAGATCCTAGATATTCAGACCATTATTATTTGATATTTTGTATTTCAAATACCAAATAGGACTTTTGTTCACATTCCCTAGCTTTTCTAAGCAATGAAATAAGAGCTTGGTTGTAGCCTTTCTTGTTTTGAATTATTTGTTATAGCTTGTACTATAGTGAATTTACAATTGTAAAAATTGAATGTATGTTTATAAATAATTTTATAAATTTTTTATAAATTATTTATTAAAAACTAAGTATTTTAATAAATAATTTATTTAAAAATTATAAATGTTTTTATAAATAATTCTGTAGATGTGGCTCTCAATCACACCTTGAAATTTCATTTAAATACTAATATAAGTCATAATTCATATTTTTATTTTGAGACGGAGTCTTGCTGTATCTCCCATCATGCAGTGGCGTGATCTCGGCTCACTGCAACCTCTGCCTCCTGGGTTCAAGCAGTTCTCTGCCTCAGCCTCCCGAGTAGCTGGGATTACAGGCACCCACCACCACGCCTGGCTAATTTTTGTATTTTTAGTAGAGATGGAGTTTCACCATCTTGACTAGGCTGGTCTTGAACTCCTGACCTCATGATATACCTGCCTTGGCCTCCCAAAGTGCTGGGATTACAGGCGTGAGCCACCGCGCCCGGCCAAGATGTCTCTCTTAATCCCCAAAAGACTGTTCATTAATTGACCTTGAAATTTGTCTAGCGTGAGTCCCATGTTTGAATGAATTCAAAAAAATGTAAGGCAAATAATATTTAGGTGTTATAGTTTGATTTAATCAAGATGTGGCAGCTAACAGTTCTGATTTCACCCAACCTGCAGATAAACTTTGGCCCACACAGTGCTTTTTTTTTTTTTTTAAGAGTTTTAAGTGTCTTGTAGGGTTTGTCATTGAAAGATGATGCATGCAACACTCTATTTTTTACTTCTGTTAAACTCAGTGAAAATCTGACCATATCTGGCTTTTCATTTTGATAATATCATCTGTGATTGAACTTCAGGATTGTCTATTTCTTTGAAATGGGCCATGTATACTCCAGTTCACCATAGTCAACTTACCCCTTAATTTAGCCGTCGGGCTTCTGTAGGCATGTGAGTCTAGAATTACTAGTATAATATCAAAGGTAAGATATACAAGCAGGCAGACGTCAAAGCCTAAAGTGGTTTTTATTTTTGTCATTTAACCATTAGACGTAATTAGATCTTATCATCCTTGTGTATGACAGTTGTGTGCAGTGTGTATTTGATGTGAATGGAAACCTCAGTACTAGCCCATTTGCATTATTACATACCTGGAAACCTTGAGTACCGTCCACTAGGTCATGTCTACCTTACTGTTTATGAGTTTGAAAATTACTTTTGACCAATTTTATTTTTTCCATTTTAAGTAAAATGGAATGCTTTCAAAGGTTTCCAGGCTTGGCAAATCTGTTGTTTTCTTGGCAAAGCCTGGAAAACTTTGAAAGCATTTAGATAACTTTAGTAGAAGCAAGAAAAGCAAAATATGAATCATCCCATTCAGTAAAGACTAGTTATGAAACTCTCTTAAGTAATTCTAATATCCTCTCTCCTAGTAGTAAGATGGTCTAGATGTTAATGAATGCCACCCAGTTTGTAAAAATTCTTTTCTTTAAAAAATGCAACTGTTTTGCTTATTCCAAGAATATTTTCCACATTTATAGTACATAATCTTGTATTTCTCCATTTCTACTTCTTATACTGACCTTGTTTTGCTATTTTTACTTTTCGTATAAAAATTTTTTAAAAATTGATAATTACTGAAAAGAGTCATAAGAAGCACAAATTTTTAATGGCACATATTTAAATAGCACTGAAAGCATAATAATGCATTTAAACAAAAAAATTTAACTTTTTCAGGCATTAACATTTTAATTATGAAATAAAATACACTCACTTTTGTAAGTTTAAAGGGCATTTTAAATAATACTTTAAAACATCATGTATTAATAAACTATATTGGTAAAATAACTTGAGCATCAAAAGATCCATTACATATTTTTTAATAGACGTATAAATTTAGATATTTTCATCTAATCTCTATGTCCTTATTATAATAGGACAAGGCTCATCAGTATTAAAAGCATATACGAATCTATTATTATCTTGATAAGCATAAACTACATCTTTAGATGTTGTCTTTAAATATATTTTCAAAATTATGTGAATAACTCCAAAAACATATATAATTAATAAAATAATAACTCCAAAAACATATATTATTAATAAAGATACCAATAATACCAAAAATATCATCCCAGTACTTTGGGAGGCAGAAGTAGGTGGATCCCTTGAGCCCAGGAGTTCAAGACCCACCTGGGCAACATAGAGGAACCTTATCTCTACAAAGAATAAGAAAATTAGCCTGGCATGGTGGTTCACATCTGTAGTCACAGCTACTCTGGAGGCTGAGGTGGGAGAAGTGCTTGAGTCCAGGAGGTGGAGGTTGTAGTGAGGTGTAGTGAGTGCTACTGCGCTCCAGCCTGGGTGACAGAGTGAGACCCCCCGTCTCTCTCTTTCTCTGTCTCTCTCTTTCTCTGTCTCTCTCTCTATATATATATGTGTGTGTGTGTATATATATATCTCTCTATATATGTGTAAATATATATATATATTTTTATATATAAAAGGAAATGAGAAGCATATGAAACAAATACAAAACAATAGAAATACCTAGAATATATATGTATGATATATATAACTCTATTTTTGTTTTACAAAACAGAAGCCAGCAGGTGATATATATACACATCAGCTGCATCTGCATCCTCATTGATGTGAAAGTACGTGATGGTTGGAATGAACAAAATTGCTCATCTTGCAAATAAAAGCAGGTAACTTTTTCTCTATAAATTATCCCAAGTTAATGTTTACTGTAACCCATCATTAGATAAGCAGGGTAAAATGAACAGGTCACGTTGAAGGGAAAAATAATCAGTGTGAAATATTCATTTTCACAAAAAAGAACCTTCCTATTGCTCCCAAACTGTAGGAAAAAGTATAAAACTAACTTAGTAAGAAAGGCCAAAAGTAACAGACATGATAAAACGTACAGCATAAATTTCTTCACATTTCTGATTAACCGAGCTTAAAGTTCAGATATCACTGGGAATGAAAACGAAGAGTTTGAAATGTAACTTTTCTATATTTCTTTAAGGGCTTTAAGCACTAATTGGGGAAAAAAAAATATATATATATATTTATATATATTTATTTATATATATATAAATAATATAAATATTATAAATAAATATTTTTCTGGCAGTTTCATCAGGAAGTAGAGGAAAATAAACTTTCTTTATACTCGTTCTGACAGAAACCACAAAAGATTCAAGTGGGTCTGAGGCAACATGGCCATACTCCCTTCAGTTGAGATCTTTTATTTTACCCTTTTCAACAGGACGTGAGTCCCCTTTTGAAAAGTTATTGTGCTCAACCAAGACCCTTGTGAAAGGCAACAGATGTTGCTAAGATTATACCAGCCTGTCTGCTATCTTGTTTCATTTTTAAAGAAAGAAGAGAGAGAGAGAGAGAGAGAGAGAGAGAGGGAGAGAAAGAAAAGAGAACAAGTCTTGCTCTAAATCATTGGACCATTTTGCACTTCAGCAAATCTGTTTGCACATGCTCTGCTGGCCTGGCAGAAAGGTTGGAGCCTTTTACATTCAGCTTGAGGTCAGTCCTAATGTGATGTTCAGTGGTCCTCACGCCTTTCCCATGAAGCCGCTGCCTCTGATTGCCAGAACAAATTGAGGTGATTCAAGCCACCAGCCGGGCCTAAGTATAACTTCCATTCACTGAGAAGGGAGGAAAAAGCTCAGCGCAGACCAACTGGGGTTGCCCACAATAAACCATAGGATTAGATTTGATACACTTGATATTAAGACATGGTCATATTGAAAAGTAGGCCGTAATGTCATAAGAAAACTACAAGACAGTTACATGAATGACAGTAAGGAAAAACAGTACTTGGGTGTTCATTAAGTTACACTTAATTACCAAATGCCCTGTAAGTTTTGCCTCTTCCTAACATCTGAGGAATTCTCTTTGGCACTTAGATACATCATAAACATTTTAGGTGCACCTGGTACATACAGAAAAGGTGGCTGAAAACATAAAGGAGAAACCTTTCATTAAATAAGAGGTGATTTTAAGCAAAGTGATGATCAGGCAGCATTTGTTAGTTTGTCTTCCAATTTAAGCATAGAATTAGATGAGCAGTTTCAAACTAAAAGCTAGATTTATACCAAAATGAAGTAGTAAAAGAAAGTGTCCAAAGGGTAACAAATGAGTTAGGTAAAAAGCAACATAAATAGATTTTAGTGACATTATCATCTTAGGTTGGAAATCGTTAGACAAAGAAATTTTAAATGTGCATGCTTCAAATTTGTTATGTTTACTTTTGAAATAAAATGTGCCTAATCCATTAATTGACATAAGAACATCAGGTAAACATTATCTAAAAATAGATGAGCTTCTTTTTATTTGATGGAATTATAATCATTTAATCATTAGCATCAATCCTACATATTCCAGTTCCTAGCATTTATTACAATGTTAAGGTTCAGGAAAATTATTCCCTGAGACCAGGGTAATTCCAGATCTCCCATTCATAGGCGGTGATGAGATTTTCATGTGTGAAAATTTTGCTTCAGAATATCTTTTCTTTGTATCCCCACTAGAACTGCCAGATATTGAGGATAGAAAACATTCTTTGTCCATGTTAGTAGAGCTTAGTAGAGGCTCTTATATAGCATATGCATTTAGTCAATGAATGAATTATATTTACATGTTAATGTAAATGAGATTAATGTAATAACAATGCAAAAATAAAGAAACGCAAATATGTGAAAGCTACTGTATTTTTTTTAGCTGTCATTAAGCACATAGCATATTTTTGGATCAAGTTATTCACCTCCTAAATTATAAAGGGGGAATTATTCTGGCAATGAAAAGCCCGTTGGCCTTTGCTTTACTGAGTGAAAGCTGACCTTTAAGTGAATTCTATGGTCATTTAAATAGAGATTGACTCCACTGTTTCTGAAAGGATGATCTAAATTCTACATAGTATTTAAAATGGAAATCTTTCTTCCATGTGGCCTCTGTAATTTGTTCCTATGCGTAGCTCTTTTCATGATTGGCAATTTAAATATTTTTCAACTCGCTTGTTTCCTAATATATCTTAAAATGATTCTATGCCAAGAAATCCTGTTCCTAAAGTCAAGAATTCACATGGATTTTGGAATTTAGCCACAGATTCATTTGAAGTACATTAGATACAAATAGAATTATCTCTTCAAGATATACACATTATTAATAATGAAGACAAGGAATGGTATCTGTTTTGGAAGTTAGTTATCCTGCTGATATGGGTGCTAATAGCTCCATATCAAATATAATTTCAGTGTATTCATCCATTAGGGTCCAGAGTGTGTGTGATAACACAATGAAATTTACAGTGAAATTAACAGCAAGGAATTTATTTCATGACAATAAATTTTCAGGAAAAATAAACAAAGACATTTGACATAAGTGAAATGGAGCCAATTATATACTTTGATAAACATAGTTTTTTTTTTTAAATAATGCACCTTTCAAACTACTGAGGGGAATATGAAATACAAGTAGAACAGTTTTTCTAAAAACAGTTGACCTGTAGCTAGTAAAACAAGATAGAACAATATATTAAACACTCAAATGTGTTTTTTTCAGAAAAACATTCAAGTATGAACAATAATTTTTCACCTGTGTAACTCTAGGCAACAGGATATGAATACGAGAAAATGATCCTGAAAATAATTAGACACTCACATGAGGAAGAGTAGCATCTGCAGTTACAGTACACTAGCTAGGACAGAATTACACCAGCTATCAATCTTCATGCTTCAGGGCAGAAGCTGCTCACCAGATGGGTCAGGAAGATATTCCCCCCTATGGTATAGTATTGTGAAATTAAGTGTATTATGGGAGGTTTATTTCTCTTAGTGAAACATCTGGCATTGGCCACCGGACGAGATCGACCCTCTGTCTGTTCCAGAATGATAACTCCAATTTTTGCTCACAAAACGATTGTGTATACCAATTGAAGTCACACAACCCTTATGACCAACCCTTCAATTCTTAAATACTTTTGCATTTTCATTAAACTTCTAAAAGAAAAATAGAAGATTATTTAGAAATAGTTTTCAATTATTACTGGAATTTCATCTGTCTTTATAAAATAAATAATCATAATAAAGGTAAAGAGGAAAAATATCCACTATGCTTATGTGGCCAGGACTGGCAGCTGTCCGTCAATATTGGTCTCTCTCTTCTTTGTGGGCATTTGAATAAAGTACATTTTCCAGCCTTTCTGGAGCTGGGCATGGTTACGAGCCCAAATTTTTCTTAAAGGAATGTGAGTGATGTAGTGTGTGCACTAAAGAGAAATATCTGCCTCTTCTGTTCATCCCCCTTCCCAGGCCTTTCTTGTCTGAAAGGACCATGCACAGAGCAGCAGTGGATACTGCATAGTAAACATGATAGAGCCATTGTCAACTTAGGTCACTGGATGATTTTGTTGCTGGTGACCTGCTTATCTTCCCTGAAACAATCACCTGAGAGACAAATAGCCTATCTTTTTAGTTCACTGCCTTTGGTTTGTCTCCATTATCAGAGTTTGCCTACTGTAATGCATCAACAATTTTCACATTCACATGTTTGTTTTCACCATCATAGGAATTCAGAATCTCTAAACAACTACAGGCAAACTATAAGGGCAATTGTTCATTTGTTAAATGTAATGTTTAAAAATGTATTAAATACATAAAATACATTTAAATATCGAAAGCTTTTTATGTATCATCCAGTACTCATTAGTATTATTTAATGATGTACTTGAAGGCTGATAAACCATAATTAGGTAGCTGTTCTCCTAGTGTTACATATTTGGTTTCATTCCAAAATGTGAGGACTCTGGAGACGGATTTCTTGAGTTAGAATTCTGACTGTACTACCTACTGGCAGTATGATTTTGTGTAAGTCATGTAGCCTCTATTTTCTAATCTATAAAATGGAAATGATAATAATGTCTAACTTTTTGGTTCATTTAAACTAGTAGATGAGAAATCATGTACATAGAATTCAGAAGGGTCCCTACTATTTTGTGAGCACTCAGTAAATGCTAGAGATTTAAGATTAGTATCCTGAAATTTTGCTCTTACACTTTGAAATTTATATCTTCATACACAAAATTGTTCTCCCTTATAATAATTTTCTTAAAAGTGGCTAATACCTTATCATTAGCCTGAAGATGTTTGAATAAAAGTGTTTAGGAGGATGTATTGCTAGATTTTCATGCTATGAGAACTGTAATACAATTTCTATCGCTTCACTGAGAATGAATTCCACATACATACATTTTCTACTCATCTAGACATTCATTTGAAAATTAACTATTTCTTCCTGCCCTATTTCTGAATGTATTATGTTTTTGTCTAATTTCCATGAGCACATTATATGTAACAGCGTCATATGGCAAATAGTAATTAAACCATAGTAACACAAGTTTTTGTTTCCTCCTGAATTTGTTTTTAGTATTTTCTTTTTAAAATTCTTATCCCTCTTAGTTGATACTTCTAAACAGAGGTACCCCAAATCTCATTACTCCACTGTCTAGGATTGAGTTTTTTTTCTAAGTCAGTAAGATTGGAAAGCCTTTTATGTTAGAGAAGTTGTAGTATCTATATTACAAGTCAAGGTGATGTGTATGCAACTTACTTCTTGGCCAGGATCTCTATGACTTGCATTGTTGTAATCACTTATGCTGGAATTTCTTTCTTTGGATTAGATCTTAATATATTTTATGCAACCATTGATATTGTAACTGAAAGCAGTCTAAAACAAGGAGCTGATTTTAAGCAATAGGAATTTGCTGTTGAGTTTAGAATTGTTTTTCTATATTTATTCACTAACCGGTATGTTTTAATTTTAAGAAGTCTGAAATATACTATTTAATTTCTCATGATTTATAGCAGCTGTCTCCTTTTGTAAAGTGTGCTCAGAGGAATCTTTTTCAGTAAATAAAATCTGCACCCAGACATCTCACTTTGTATACCATGGAGACTTTAGTAGGACTCTTCTCAGTGATAAACTGCCACACAGAATAATCAGGAGAGAAAGAGAAATCCAGTAAAGAAATAAATCTGTAGAAAGCAACAACCCTAATGATCTATCTATCTATCTATCTATCTATCTATCTATCTATCTATCCGTCTATCTATCATTATATAAAATATCTATTTTCCCCTGGATTGGAGCCCTGTGTGTAAGCCTTGGTGAGACTCAAAATTCGAATATCTCTTTTTTTTTTTTTTTTTTTTTTTTTGAGACGGAGTCTCACTCTGTCGCCCAGACTGGAGTACAGTGGTGCGATCTCGGCTCACTGCAGCCTCCGCCTCCAGGGTTCAAGCAATTCTCCTGCTTCAGCCTCCCGAGTAGCTGGGATTACAAGGGTCTGTCACCATGCCCGGCTAATTTTTTTTTTTCTTTAGTAGAGACAGGGTTTCACCGGGTTAGCCAGCCTGGTCTCCATCTCCTTACCTGGTGATTCATCTGCCTCGGGCTCCGAAAGTGCTAGGATTACAGGTGTGAGCCAACGCGCCCAACTTATTTCTGCTCTTTTCAGAAGCTCATGGGCCACCAGTAGGGGTCTTCACTGCACAAGGGCAGAAATATGTAAAAATTTTGCAAGAGCTTAAACAACTTTTTTTTTAAATAAGACTATCATTAAAAAATTGGATGAATGAAAGAAAATCCAAACAATACTGAAAATGAAAAATAAAAAGGTTTTCTCAGATAAGGCACAGCAAATACAGACTAACCAAGCTGGGACCACCAGGCCTGGATTTCATCTAGAAGAGAAGTGTGTGCTATGGCATCCCATGAGAGTGACCCCCAGGGAGTTACCATGCAGCTCTGAGAGGGGTCCACACTTAGCTGTCAGAAGAGAAGCTATAGCTTGAGGCATTACTGGTTCATAAGATTCACAAAAGAATGATCATAAATGTTTCCAGTTCAATGTCAAGGTTGGTCCAACAGCCTGAGTTATAAGTAGGATGATTATATACCTTGGTTTCTTTAGGAAAGTCCTTGTTTAAAATTCCTGTTTTCAAATTTGGTGAGTGCTCCATTTCACTCTAATGTAAGCTGAGATTGAACTCTGAATTATATTTGCACCCTGGCTCTATGACAGTACTGCGTCAAACATGCTACCTTGTATTTTATTGCATGCTGATGTTCACTCTGTCAGTAGGGGCAATTACTGCAATGCAATTTATAAAGCTGCAATCAATGAGATGTTGGAAGTCTTAAGAGAAGACATTCTATCCATCTCCAAGGAGCTTCATAGGGCAACCGCTTCAAATTCATCATGGTTCAAAGATTGGCTCTAAATCTAGGAGGCTTAGAAAACTGATTTATCAACATATCAGAAGTAATCCCACTCAAAAAGAATGATGCATAGCAGTTTTTCAATTTATAATGAGCAATCTAATTGGAGAGGCAACCAGACACTCCACCTGCAGGTGTATCACATGGGAAGCCACACAGTAATCGGGCTATTACATGGTGAGCATGAAATCACAATGAGGACTGTTAACTACGTGATTTAAAAGTGTGAAGGCATCAAGCTAAAATAGGCTCATGTATGTCTACTCAAATAGCCTTATAATTTACTAGTATGTTTCCATTTTTTACTACCCACCTTCTCTGATCAACACTTTATTTATCTAGATACATTGCTAAGATTTTTTGGTTTGTTTCCTTGTTTTTTGCTTTTTCTTTTCTCCAAGCCTTATCTTATCTGGGAGCTATTGTCTTTGCTCATTACTTCACTTGATCTCTAATTCAATCCATCAAGTGACATAGGGGCTCTGTCTGATTCTGAAATCTTTCTTTCTCCACTACCCTACACCCAGAGCAGTGCCAGAATCCTTAGCAGAAACATATCCCAATGGTTTTGAGATTGAGAGATGGAGAATAATGTCTTGTTTAAAAGCCCAACAATTATAGTCACTTATTTTTATAGCATATTAGAATTAGGCTGTCACATCGAAACAGCCTTAGAGTCTGCGTGAAGAACACATGAAATGCT
This sequence comes from Macaca mulatta, assembly GCF_049350105.2. Classification (NCBI taxonomy): domain Eukaryota; kingdom Metazoa; phylum Chordata; class Mammalia; order Primates; family Cercopithecidae; genus Macaca; species Macaca mulatta. The sequence goes on from NC_133423.1 coordinate 15,106,493, forward strand.
TTTGTCAAACAACAGCAAAAACAATAAGAAAAATAAAATATTAGCATTTAGTGAAAGACCTTATGAACGATTGTCATCCTCAAAGCGTGTAAGAGCAAGTTGCTTCTGAAAATTGATTTAGGGCATGCATATGCATATAAATGTCTTCTTCAACATCAGTTTACTCTTTTGCATGGTATCATATCAAGTCGTATTCTAACACACATTAAGTAGGGTAAACAGCTGTTTTTAATTACCAAATGATGTACACAACACATTTTTTAAATTGTAGCATTCGTTTAAGAATTTTTTATTTGTATCTGCTGATGAAGTTTATTTATAACATTGAAGCTTCTTTGATTCAATTACCTATTCTTTAAAACATGGTAGAACCTCTTTTATGCTTTGAATGACTTTTTAAACCAGCCATGTAGTGTCATGAAGACAGCTGTTACTCACAAGTGAGTACTGATTTGGGGAAGTTGCTTTGCTTTTGTTGTTGATACCACCTTCATTGAGAGAAAAGTTTGTTATAGGGACACTCAGCTTGTTCCAAACCACATTCATTATCCTCTCTCTAAATATTGTACGTGTATGTGAAAAGTCAATATGCGGAAACACTAGATTGCAACAGAAAAAAAGAGGTTTAATTGTAGGGCCACTAAATGAGACGAGATGAGAGAAAACCTCAAATTAATCTCTCCAGGGAATGTGGGACTAGGGGTTTAAGGGTTTTGGAGTGGCCAAAATGTAGAGATTATTGATTGATCGAAGAGTGCAGGGTGACGTTATGGAACAAAAAGATAAAGAAACTGTATTTTCATGCTGATTTGGTTCCTCTGATGGGTCTTTAAACTGATTGGTTTCAGCCATTCCACTGGAATTCAGGATCTGCTTACATATTCTTAAAACAAAAGCCTTATGTTTCTAACATCAGAAATTTTATCTATAGTAACAATGGGGTGCAAGTGGTCAGTATCTAATGCTTTGTGACTTTTGGTTAGGAGGCAGTGGGTGAAAGCACTGCCTGATTAATGCTTAATTACAACTATATTTCCATCAGAATTCTTATTAACTCTGTGAGGACAGCTTCAATATTTAGTCTGCCAGAGTGACTTCTCTCCTTCAGTTACAGCCATCTTCCTCTCCTTGATATTTCTCACTCTCTACACCCAGTTATCAAATACCATTTTCTCTCCTATCTGTTCTCCCCCCAATTCTGACAATCCGTGCCCAGCCTCAGGCCTGGGTTGTTATGGCATGACTGGCTTATGGAAGAAACTCCTAATTAGTCTCCCTGCCTGTTTGTTTTGCTTTGTTTTGTTTTCTGTGCTCACATTTTGATCTTTTACACTGCTGCCCATCATTTTCATAAACTAGACTGAATTACGCTGGTACCTTCTCTTTAAAACCTGTAGAGTCTCTTTATTGTCTCAGGGGACATGCCACAGTTCCTTAGGTTGCATTCCAGACTGTCCAGGGTCTGGCCGCGTCTCCCCTTTCTGCTCCATCTGGAAGCACACCTCTGTGTTCATATTGACTACTTATTATTCCCTGAACACAGACAAATTTTAATGCCAATTAACTTTGTTCATAGTGTTTGCTCTCCTACTATATCAAAGCCCCGTTCGACCTTTAAGTCTCCATTCAGATGTTATTTCTTTCATAAAAACTTCTCTGAACGCTCTTGTAAGAATTTTTTCTCCTTCTGCAATTCCACGGAATGTTGTTTGTTTCCTAATAGAACACCAGCGCCTTATGTTTTTTATTCAAGTGCCTCTTCCTACCCTGCCAACAATAGGCGTTACCTTTTTCAGATAGTGAGTGTGTCTTTCGTAGCTGCATGAGTACAGTAAATGTTAGCTGAGCCGACTCCCTGTCTGCTGGAGATGTAGCAGCACTGGTTTCAGATTTTTTTTTTTTTTTGTCCCTGTGTTTTCAATCCATATGGGAACATATAGAATATCAGATATATCAATATATAAAATATCGAATCCTGGTCAGTTAGAGAGCTGGTTAATCACAAATGTTAAAGGAACACTGGAGCTAAGGAAAGCATTGTGGTCTGTCCAACCTGGACTGTAACCTTTCATCAATACTGTGAGTTATATTAGACCAGTGAGCAAGATTCCTGTAAGACCCAATAATTACTTTCATTATAAGTACTGTATAATAGTTGTTCAATATCCTGAAATGGAATTCATAATAGCAAACCCACCTATACACTCACAATAACCAAAAATTATCCATATAATATCCCAACAAAAAATAAATGAGAATTTTAAAAAGTAGTTTATACTAAAATAATGTATATTTCAATACGTAAATGCTTGGTGGGGGAGCAGAACTGCCCCTACCAATACCCAAAATGCCTGTACTGAAAATTTTGGATTTCGATACATTTTGGAAGGACAGAGGCATTGTCTTTTTAGAGATCTGGAATACCTATTCCTGGGTCTCTGTGATACATGTAAAGAAAACAGTGACAGATAATTGGGTTGGTCTCAACAGCAGTGCTCTCTCTTTGTTGTTGTATGTTAAGGTCAGAGAGGCAGATGATCATCATTTGAATGGAGAGAATAAAGTTGTCCTGGACTTAAGGTGACCAGAAAGTGTGGGAGGGAAACATGGTTCAGTTGCCTCACACAATATGATGTTATTGGTTTATTTCTTCGAATCCGTAATCTAGTATCAAAGCAGTCCTGCAGATATAACCTCTAATTGAGCAGTAAGAAAATTTAGAAGAATCTTTTGCTTCCAATTTTTTTCTTTGATCTCTTTATTGCCTCAGAATCTTCCTTTTATTCCTCACCTGATTTAATTGCAAGGAAGAGAAGTACAAAATAAATTAGCAGGTTAATACTATTGCTGCCAATTTTGATGTTTAGGGTTAGGCGTTAAGTGCCAGCATTCCTCCTTGGACTTTTCCTGCTTTGGCGGGTCCACTGGAGTTGTTCCCGTATCCGTGATAGCTTTCTAATAAGGCTCGAAATATAATTAGACTCTACAATCATAACTTTTTGAAGTTGGTAAATCCATCGCACATCATATAATTCAATCCTCTCATTTTACAAGTGGGAAAAATAAGTTCTCAAGAGATTAGGTGACTCCAAGATCTTTCAGCTTATTGATGTCAAAGGCTGGCCTCGAACCCATATCCACTGCCTGCAGGCCCAGGGCTCTTTTCTGAATAACTCATTGCCTCCCTTAACTGCTGGCAGATTTAGCTCTTCCAGATCTCTGACAGCACACGCAGCCTTTGTAAGCCACCTTTATTTCTTCCATTTCCCCCCGCCATGGTTCCTCTCCAGGCACATTTCTTCTAGTAACCTGTAGAACAAGGATAAATATAAAAAGTCATAAATCCTTGTCTAAATTGGCCTCCAGGATATATATATATATCTTCCTTCTCCATATATATCTATATTCCTTTATTTCGGTCAGTTCTCCAAGCCAGCTGGTGTGATTTGATGGAGACAGCACTGAGCTAGTTTCCTATCCCCTTAGCCTCCGTGCTTTATTAGGCATGTCATTATTGTTATTTTAAGTATCCACTAATTCCTCTGTATCACAGGGTTAGCAATAATATCTGTTATCTCCTAGGATTCCAGAAAGAATCAAATAGTGGCATGAAAGCACTTTGTAAACTGTAGAACACTGAACAAGTATAAAATATCTATATTTTCTTACTTTTAATTTTATAGTCATACTAAATGCATCCTGGAACCACCCTTCTCTCACCAATTTTCAAGCCAGTCTTGGGAAAACTGTATTTCTTCACTTTGCTGCTTTCACATCTGCTAATGGGAGTAAACCTTGTATTGTGGAATTACAGGGACTGGACTTAGGGAATATGTATCTCTTAGTGCAGACTAGGTACATTGTTCTGTACATAGGATTTGCATTATTATATATTATTACTTTTATCTTTATTATTGTTGCTACTACTGCTATTTTTCACAAAGTCTCATTTATTTTCCTGTTTTCTTTACCCACATCTTGATACCCGTAGCATTTCCATGATATATCTGCATGGAACAATTTGTTTGAGAATTGTATCATCTTGATTCCTAAAGTTGTTAGTGAACCATTCTCTAACATTACTCAGTGGTCACAAATAAGGCCGAGGAATAATCATACTAAGATGGTGCTTTATCCATTCAGTTGCAATAGAATAGTGGAAACATTGACTATAGCACGTTTTATTGCTGGGTGCAATTTTTGGTTATCTTGCAACACTTTACAACATACTTAAAATGAGATTGCATATGGAAAAGTTGAATATCTTGTGTACTCACTGTGTATATTGTTATGAATAAATCCCTAAACTATAACAAATAAATGCAAAATAAAGTCAGGGACTTTCTTCTAAAAATGCTTCATCTTAAAACTGACAATAAGCTGGGCGCGGTGGCTCACGCCTGTAATCCCAGCACTTTGGGAGGCCGAGGTGGGTGGATCACGAGGTCAGGAGATCGAGACCATCCTGGCTAACACGGTGAAACCCCGTCTCTACTAAAAAATACAAAAAATTAGCCAGGCAAGGTGGCGGGCGCCTGTATCTGGAGGCTGAGGCAGGAGAATGGCGGGAACCCGGGAGGCGGAGCTTGCAGTGAGCCGAGATCGCGCCACTGCACTCCAGCCTGGGCGACAGAGCGAGACTCCGTCTCAAAAAACAAAAACAAAAACAAAAACAAAAAAAAACCGACAATAAAAAGTGAGAAAGAAATTTCTTGGCAATAATTCTTGGCAATAAACAAATGAAAATTAAAATTGAAAAGGAAAAGAAAGGTACCATTAAATACTGATTTCCTTTTTCCAAATTGTGTACTTCAATATCTCTGCACCTATCTCCTCACATTTGTTGGAAAGAAGAGTCCTGCCTCACAGACAAAAAGAGAAAAACAAAAACAAAATCACTCAATACATCCAGATACATCACGAAATGTTTTAATTTAATTTAATGTTGAAATGTTTGTGATAGTATCATTTTCAGTTGGCATTTCCACATTTGTTACTAATGTATATGAAGATGAGTCTTTCATATGTAAAACTATTTTTAAAGCAACTTTTTTTTTTTTTTTTTTTTTTTTTTGAGACGGAGTCTCGCTCTGCCGCCCAGGCTGGAGTGCAGTGGCCGGATCTCAGCTCACTGCAAGCTCCGCCTCCCGGGTTTACGCCATTCTCCCGCCTCAGCCTCCCGAGTAGCTGGGACTACAGGCGCCGCCACCACGCCCGGCTAGTTTTTTGTATTTTTTAGTAGAGACGGGGTTTCACCGTGTTAGCCAGGTGATCTCTTAACCTCGTGATCCGCCCGTCTCGGCCTCCCAAAGTGCTGGGATTACAGGCTTGAGCCACCGCGCCCGGCCTTTTTTTTTTTTTTTTTAAAGAAAGTCTATGAGAATCAGACATATTGCGCTGGATTTTTAGGCAGTGACTCTCTTTAAAAACTGCTACATTATACTATATTTCACCTGAATAGAACATTTGTATAATGTACTTGTTTAAATGCTTCAGAGAGACAGCGTTTTTCTCAATCTGAAGAAAATCAGACTAGGCACAAATTCTGCAAGAAATCTAAAGGTAGAAAATGGCTCATCTGTTCTGAAACACTAACACTCACTCTTTCCCTCTTTAAACACTCCAACTAAGGGCTAATTCCCACTCATTCTCTGTAAGTGATTATAGATACTGAACGGCCACAATTATGTTGCTGCATATGAATGTAGCGTTTGATGAATGTAACTACAACAATCACAAAGCAATAGAACTAAGAAGAAAAATGCAATAAACTATCATTTTTTAAATTGCCACACTGAAGCAAAATTACAACATACATACTAAGAAAGGCAAACACTCAGCAGATAAGATCTATTTGAGACAAAATTTTATTATATATGACAATAACTTGGTATTTTACTTTCTATTATGCAAATTAATGATCATGCTTAGTCCATGTACTGTGTGTGAGAGAACAATCCTCTTTAATGTGTGCAAAGATATGTGCAATTAATAAAAATATTTTAAAGGAGTTATGCTAGATAATAAAAATTCAGACCTTCCTTAACTCTGAATTTAAGTCTTCCAATTTGTTTTCAAACGTAAATTTGGAAAACACTTTTTTTAAAAATTATTTATTTACTTATTCTTTCTTTTATTATTATTATACTTTAAGTTCTAGGGTACATGTGCATAGCGTGCAGGTTTGTTACATATGTATACTTGTGCCATGTTGCTGTGCTGCACCCATCAACTCGTCAGCACCCATCAACTTGTCATTTACATCAGGTATAACTACTAATGCAATCCTTCCCCACCCCCCGCCCCATAATAGGCCCCCGTGTGTGATGTTCCCCTTCCCCTTTCCTTACTCCTTATATAAAAATTAATTCAAGATGGATTAGAGACTTAAATGTTAAACCTAATACCATAAAAACCTTGGAAGAAAACCTAGGTAATACCATTCAGGACATAGGCATGGGCAAGGACTTCATGTCTAAAACACCAAAGCAACAGAAAACACTTTTAGCTTATTGTTATGCTAGTCAATTAGGGCAGTGTCCTCTTACAAAGGATGCACTTTTGCCCCACCCAGTGGCCGCCTCACAAATAGCCACCCTTCCCCTGAGTAAGGTAATTCCTTTCCCCTGTGGGTTTTGGTAAGAGAAACCCAAGGGAATAACTTGTCCCTGTGGTTCAATGTGTACATGAAGCTATTGTTTCATCAACGCTGCTTCTATCTGTACTGAGCTGTGGAGCAAACACAAGAATGCCAGCCACTTCAGGACTTCCACCAAATGCTTCTTTATGCAAGATCTACAAAGTCAACTATGCTTTCATCCAAAACACCAAAAGAAAGAGGAAATGCACATCTATGGTAATAAGATTGAGTAGGTGAGAGGAAGAGAAAGGAGGCAAAGTAATGTCATGAAAAAGAGTACAGATCCAGGAGGTTTCACTCTATTCTAATTATATAAATTTGAGCAATTCATTTATATTTTGCTTATACATTCCTGCAAAAGGAAGGGAGTAAAACTTAAGTAAAATCAAGCAACAGGAAAAAGGTAAAGTCTCTACAAAAATTGCAAGACAATATTTAATATTTTTATTCTATAGGTCATATAATATTTTTCTCTTTGTGTCTCATGCTTACACATATGCATGCACAAACTGAAAGACACAATTTTACTATCAATACAAAACTATAGCAAAATTAAAATTAAATTAAATGGCATTGATGAAATTACCTTGTCAAGGATTTGGGAGATGTGTAAGAAGTTTTGCTAGGAGATATCTAGATAAGTGACTGGAAAGAATGATTGCTTTATTATTATAAAAGATTGTTTCTCTCATTGCTCCCATCACATTATCTAAATTTAGAAATTATCCTAAACAAATTGAATAATTTTATAAAAAATATTTTTCAGATTCTAAATAGTCATATTAGTGTAAAAACAATGCCACCATTGAAACCACATCAGCAAACTAAAAGAATAAAGAAAGAAACTTGCTGGTTACCTGTCAAGGATACCAGCAGGAGGTCTACAAGATGTCAAATTCTCCCCCAGAGGTTCAATAGCTAGCATGGATGAATGTAAGCCTCTCACTTGCCAGCCTGCCAAATCCTCTGACCACATGAACACTTAGATGATTTCTTAGTCTTACCATAAGAACTGATGTTTCCTTTTAAATAAAACTTTAAATATTTTGCTCTATCCGTGTATTCAACTAATCATTTATACACTCTTCCAAGTGATTCCTTGTACTCTTAACTTGTGACATGGTCCTAACTAGTGGAAAGACATTTCCCATGCCCTGTAAACAATAGCAGTGTATTGAGACAAACAGTAATTAAAACAGTACTGTTAGAAAGTACACTCCACAGAGTGGTAGCGGGCTTGAGCAAGGGGCTAAAGAGTGCTGGTTACAGAATTTTCTGGGGTTTAAATATCCTCTACAGGTTTCCCACTGGTTACTTGGTTACACCATATGTAAATTAGAACTTGGTTTGCAACCAGTCTGACTGGTTGTGGAAGGAAACTAATGAGAGCCGAAGTGAAGTTACAAAGTTACACCTTATGTAAATAAAGATGGCTCATGACCAATCTGATTGGTTCTGGGAGGGGACCAGTCAGAGGTACTTTCCGTTTTGTATCTGGGCAGCGGTGCTGTGGGAGTAGCCTCTGATCCTCTTGTTACTCGGATGTGGACAGGTGAGGTTTTCCTTCTGATTCAGTTCTAGGAAGTCAGCACAAATTAGCCTTAGGTTTCCTTTCTGCAGACCCTATTCTCCTGTCTCAAAACGATGGGACAAGGATGGCGATAAGCCATAGCTTTGTGGGGAAACAGCAGGAGAAAACCTATCCCAAAATAGATGTATCTGTGATTGTTTCCTTAAAAAAAAAAAAAGTGTCTTTCCTATGAGTCCTGGAAAATGAGAATAATTCTAGATAGAACCTATGTCATCTATGTCTTTTATAAGTGTCTTTTTGTCTTCTTGGTAAAATTGTTTCCAGATAGATGTGTGGTTCCTAAACTGTGACTTGAAGTCTCCTCGAGTCTCTGAGATATTGTTCAGGGTCTGCTAGATGCTCCCTTTTCGACTACATGTGTGTGTAAGATTGTATTTTCTTTGTATTCTTCAAACCAAACCGGGTATCTTAGCAAACTGAATGCAGACCCAAATATGAGAATCCTACTTTAGCTAGAATTAGATTTGCAAAAGTGTTAAAAAACATCAAATATCATTGCTTTTGTTTTCAAAAATATTACTTTACCTAAAATATTTATATCCTCAGTAGTATTTAAAAATAAAAAAGGTCCTTGTCCTTATGAGATCATTATCTAATATAAAATATTTTAATCACTCATGTGACTTTATGTTATATTATTAATACTTTTTGAAGTCATAATCTAGCAAGTCAGAATTTCACAGAGAAGAATTTATTTTTGTTTCATTTGGAATATTGCATTAGAAGCCTGAATTTGTTCATTGCCTGTTACAGGTCTATTTCTTTTTTTTTTTTCTTTTTCTTTTTTTTTTTTTTTTTTTTGAGGCGGAGTCTCGCTCTGTCGCCCAGGCTGGAGTGCAGTGGCGCGATCTCGGCTCACTGCAAGCTCCGCCTCCCGGGTTCCTGCCATTCTCCTGCCTCAGCCTCGCGAGTAGCTGGGACTACAGGCGCCCGCCACCGCGCCTGGCTAATTTTTTGTGTTTTAGTAGAGACGAGGTTTCACCGTGTTAGCCAGGATGGTCTCCATCTCCTGACCTCGTGATCCGCCTGCCTCGGCCTCCCAAAGTGCAGGAATTACAGGCATGAGCCACCGCGCCCGGCCCAAATCAAAGATTTTTAACGTGGATGCATCTAATTTCTGATTTCCAGGTTTGTTGTTATCGCTGTTTGTTTATTTTGCATTTTTGTATATGCAGAATTTTGAACAACTTTTATGGGGATATATATATAAAAAATATCATTATTTATATATAAATTACTTTATATAAATTATATATTCATTTATATTTTACTTGCTTATACATTACTATAAAAGGAGGGGAGTAAAATTTAAGTAAAATCAAGCAACTGGAAAAAGGTAGTCTCTACAAACATTGCAGAAAATATTTTATATTTTTACACTTGATCTTAGCCAAAAGGCCGAGAAGCGATATATTTTATATTTTTATTTGACTGATAATACAATATTTTTCATTTCACTTTCTTAATAATGTTCTTTGATAACAATAATTTTTAATATTGATTAAGTCCAATTTATCTTGTTTTCTCTTTTTGCTCACACATTTGATGGCACACCTAAGATTATATTGTCAAAGTCAAGGTCATGAAGATTTGCTCCTTTGTTTTCCTTGAAGAGTTGAAATTATTTATATATATTAGTAATGATATTATATATAAATAATGATATTAATGCATACTTAAAGACAGTTTTATATATATGTGTAAATATATAGTTGTTTTAACCATCTTAAGTATGCAATTTAATATCATTATTTGCATTCACAATATTGTGCAACTGTCATCACTATCTATTTTCAAAACTCTATTAACTGCCCAAACAGAATCTCTGTGACCATTACAGAATTACTCCATTCCTCCCTTTGCCTGTACCTGATACCTCTAATTTACTTTCAGTCCTTATGAATTTAACTATTTCATATAAATGGAAACATACAATATTTGTCCTTTGTGTCTGGATAATTTCATTTACCCAAATGTTTTCAAAGTCCATCTATGGTGTAGCATTTATCAGAATTTCATTCATTTTTAAAGCTGAATAATATTCCATTACAAATACATACCACTTTTTGTTTATCCATTCATTTGTTGTTGGACACTTAGGTTGTTTCTACTTTTTGACCACTGTAAATAATTCTCCAGTGAATATTGTTGTACAAGTAACCGAGTCTCTGTTTCTAATTCTTTTGGATATATGCCTAGAAATGAAATTGCTAGGTCATATGATAATTCTATTTTTAGTTTCCTGAGGAACTGCCAAGCTATTTTTTATAGCAATTGCATCATTTTTCATCTCACCAGCAATGTATGAGGGTTCTGATTTCTATACATCTTTGACAACACTGGTCCCCCACTCCTTTGGTGTTGCCATTGTTATAACCATCCTAGAAAAGGTATGAAGTGGTATCTTCTGGTTTTGATTTGCATTTCCCTAGGACTAACGGTGTTGAGAACCTTTTCATGTGCTTAGTGGCTATTGATATGTATATTCTCTAGAGAAAAGCCTTTGCCTATTTTTTAATTGGGTTACTATTTCCTTGTAGACAAATTCTAGTAGTTCTTTGTCTATTCTGGATATTAAACCCTTATCGGATAAACGATTTGCAAATATTTTCTCCCACTATACAGGTTTTCCTTTCTTAATAATGTTGTTTGATCACAAAATTTTTACTATTGATTAAGTCCAATTTATCTTGTTTTCCTCTTTTTGCTCACACATTTGATGGCACACCTACGATTCTGTTGTCAAAGTCAAGGTCATGAAGATTTGCTCCTTTGTTTTCCTTGAAGAGTTATGATTTTAGGTCTGATATTTAGGTCATTGATCCATTTTGAGGATATCAAGTTGTATGATAGTGGGATCCATTTTATTATACGTGGTACGGTATGATCATGGTTTGATAGAGATATCCAACATATTCTTTTGCATGTGGATCTAGTTGTCTCAGCCATATTTTTGAGGAGACTGTCTTAGTCTACTTTCTGCTGCTGTAACAAAATAGCACAGATCGGGTAATTTATAAATAGTAGATGTTTACTTGCCTCACATTTCTGGATGTTGGGAAGTCCAAGAGCATGGCATTGGCAGATAATAAGGGCATTCTTGCACATTATCCCATGGGGAATAGGTAGGCAGGGACGTGAGACAGAGATATACAATGGGGCCAAATCCATCCTTTTTTCAGGAGCCCACTTCCACAATAACTAACCCATTCCTGAGATAATAGCATTAATCAATTCATGAGAGAAGAGTACTCATGACCTATCTAGCTTTTAAGGGTCTCACTTCTGAAGACCATTACAATGGGAATTTAAATTTCAACATGAGTTCTTCTTCCATTTAGTGGAAAAGGAACTTTGGGCCTTTGCCAATAATAAGTTGGCTACAAATGTAAGGTTTTATTTATTGACTTTCAATTTTACTTCCTTGGTCTATATGTCTTTCCTTATACCAATACCTTACTGTTTTGGTAACTGTAGTTTGTACTAGGTTTTGAAATCGAAAAATATAAGAACTATGACTTATTCTTCTTTTTAAATATTAGGCTTGCTACTTAGGTCCCCTTGCAATTTTGTATGGATTTAAAAAATCAGATTTTTCATTTATGCAAAAAAAGATGTTGGTATATTGATAGGTTTGGGGTTGAGTCTATATATAGATCATTTTGGGTAATATTGATTGACATCTTAACAATATTAAGTTTTCTAGTCGAGAAAACAGGATACATTTCTTTTTTAAATAAAAAGTCTTTAATTTCTTTCACCATTTTTCTTGTAGTTTTCAGCGTACAAATCTTTCATATCTTTGACGAAATATATTCTTAAGTGTTTTACTATTTTAGATGCTGCTATAAATGGCATTTTTTTCTTAATTTCCTTTTTGGTTTGCTCATTTCCAGTGTATAAATACCCATTTGATTTTTGGGTATAGAGTTTCTATCATGCATTTTTTCTGCTTCTGTTTATTAGCTATAAGTGTTTTTTTTTGGTTTAGTTTAGTTTTTTTTTTTTTTAAACTTACAGTGTAATCTTTAAGGTTTTTCATGTATAAGATGATTATATCTGCACACAGAGAAAATTTTAGTCCTTTCCAATTTGAATGTTCTTTGTTAATTAGTTAATTTACTTAGTTTTGGCTAAGTGCCCTTTCTAGGACTTCCAATGCTATGTTAATTAAAGCAGTGAAAGTGGACATTCTTGTCTTATTTCTGAAAATTTTTCAGTCCTCCCACATTGAATATGCTATTAGCTGTGGATTTTTTATATATGGCCTTTATCATAATGAGGGAGTTTCTTTCTATTCCTAGGTTGGGTATTTTTTTATATTGAAAGAATGTTCAATTTTGTCAATTTTTTTTTTCTGTTCAATTGAGATTATTGTGCATTTTTTTATTCCATTAATATTATGTATTCCATTAATTGATTTTTGCTTTTGAAACACAATTGCATTCTTGGGATAAATCCCACCTAGTCATGATTTATAATCCTTTTAATATGCTGTTGAATTCAATTTGCTAATATTTCTTTGAGGCTTTTTGCATCTCTACGCATAAGGGATATTGACCTGTGGTTTTCTTTTCTGGTGATGTCTTTATCTCACTTTTGTATCTGAGTAATGCTGGCCTCTTAGAATGAGTTAGGAAGTGTATCCTCCTTTTCAATTTTATGGAAAACCTTGAGAAGTATTGGTGGTATTTGTTTTTTAAATATTTGGTAGAATTCACTGGTAAAACCACTGGTTCTTTTTCTTGTTAGGAAGTTTTTGATTACTGTTTCAATGTCTTGTTACACAATGGTTGAAAATTTCTGTTCTTTCTTGAGTCAATTTAGGTAATATGTATGTTTCCAAAAGATTGCCTATTTATTCTAGGTTTTATAATTTTGTAGTGTAAAATTGTTCATAGTATTATTTTACAATCCTTTTTATTTCTGTAAAGTTGATAGTATAGTCAACAGTTTTATTTCTGATTTTATTTTGGTCACTCTAGCTAAAAAGTTGCCAATTTTGTTGATGTTTTCAAAGACAAGACTCTCTATTTTATTTATCTCCACTCTAATATCTATTATTTCCTTCCTTCTTCTAGCTTTAAGTTTAGCTTGCTCTCTTTTTATAGTTTCTCAAAATGTAAAACTAGGTTCTTAATTTGAGATCTTTCTTCTTTTTCAAGGTATGCATTCATAATATAAATTTCTCTTGGTATTGCCTTTACTCAAACATATGAGTTTTGATATGCTGTGTTTTTGTTTTCATTTGTCTGTATTTTTTTTTAATTTCTCTTGTGACATTTTTCTTTGACTTATTGGTTTTGAGTACATTATTTTATTTCCCTGTATTTATGAATTTCCTAGTTTCCCTTCTGTTATTGATATCTAGCTTCATATCCTGTGGTCAGAAAAGATAGATTATATTATTTCAATTTTTAAAATTATGTTTATTATTATTTTTTCAGTTCCAGGGTACACGTACAGGACATGCAGGTTTTTTACAAAGGTAAACCTGTGCCATGACGGTTTGCTGCACCTATCAACCCATCACCTAGGTATTAAGCCCAGTGAGTTTTGTTCCCCTCCCTCTGTCCATGTGTTCTCATTGTTCAGCGCCCACTTATAAATGAGAACACACAATGTTTGGTGTTCTGTTCTTGCATTAGTTTGCTGAGGATAATGGCTTTCAGCTTCATCCATGTCCATGCAAAAGACAAGATCTCATTTCTTTTTATGGCTGCATAGTATTCCAAGGTGTACCACACCTTCTTTATCCAGTTTATCATTGATGGGCATTTGGGTTGATTCTATATATTTGCTATTGTGAATAGTGCTGCAATGAGCATACACATACGTGTTCCTTTATAATAGAATAATTTATATTTCTTTGAGTATATACTCAATAATGGAATTGCTGGGTCAAATGATATTTCCGGTTCTAAATCTTTGAGGAATCTCTACACTGTCTTCAACAGTAGTTGAACTAATTTCCATTCCCACCAACAGTGTAAAAGTGTTCCTATTTCTCTGCAACCTTGCCAGCATCTGTTGTTTCTTGACTTTTTAATAATCTCCCTTCTGACTGGTGTGAGATTGTATTTCATTTGCATTTTTCTAATAATTGTTTTGTGGCCTATTTGATCTGTCCTACAGAATGTTCCACGTGCACCTGAAAATAATGAGTGTGCTGCTACTGTAAGGTGTTTTATATAGATCTGTTAGGTCTAGTGGGTTCATAGTATTGTACAACTTATCTATTCTCTTATTAATCTATATATAGATGTTTTATCCATTATTGGAAGTGGTGTATTGAAATTTCCAACTGTTGTAAAATTGTCTACTTTTCCCTTCTTTTTTTTTTTTTTTTAAATTTGCTTCATATATTTTGGGAGCAGTTTTATTTGGTACATATGTTTTTGTTATACCTTTCTGAGAAATTGAAATTGTTATCAATATGTAATGTCCTTTGTTGCATGTAACCTTTTTTTTCATATACAGTTTGCTTTGCATGATATTGGTATAGTCACCTCAACTCTCTTTTGATTATTATTTGCATATAATACCATTTTCCATTCATTCACTTTTAATCTATTGTGTCCTTGGATCTAAAATGAGTATCTGAGAGACAGTGTGTAGTTGTATCATGTTGTGTTTTATTTTAAAATAACCCATTTACATTTAAAGCAATTACTGATAAGGAAAGACTTATTTCTACCTTCTGTCATTTTATTATTTGTTTTCTTTATGTCTTATAGTTCTTTGTCTTTCATTCCTTCCATTCCTGCATTCTTCTATGTTTAGTTGACTTTTTTTAGTGAACTCTGTTGATTCTCTTCTCATTTCCTTCTATGTATATTTTTAAAACATTTTATTTGTGGTTTCCATGGGGATTACATTTAAAATCCTAAATTTGTAGCAACTTGATTTAAATTGATATCAACATAACTTCAATAGCATACCAAATTTACATATGTCTACAGCTCTATCTTTTTACCCTGTATGCTGTGGTCACACATTATATTTTTATACATTTGGGTCCAATAGTAGAAATTTATAATTATTTTTATGCATTTGTCTTTTAAATCCTGTAGATAATTTTTTTTTTAAATTTACTTCTTTCTTACTTTTACTGGGAATGAGGTGTCATAATTTTCTGTAATCTCATTTTTGTAACACTACTTTGTAATTTGAGAAAAATCAGGCACTCTGGATTTAATTTATTTTCACAAGTTTTTAAATAGATAAAATATTAACACAAGAATAGTACTATTAAGAAATGGTGGAAAATTATAGTACTAACTTTCCAAATGAAGAGGTGTTTTATGCCTTAGTTTCTCTGATCAAATTAGTAATTATAATGCTGTCTATTTAAAAGGGAAATTAGCCTCATCTCTAGACTAAGATAATCCTTTCATTCTAAATTTTCTGATATATGTTACAATTTAATGAGATTTAAATATTATTATTACTATTATTATATGATGATCAATATTAAAATGTTGTATTTATAAATGAAAAAGTTAAGTCATTACTTTATATTGTTTTTCATAAATAAATCTTTTTTTGGGGGTGCTTAAACACTAAAGGCACATTCTAAAAGATTTTAAGGGCTAAGTCGGTATTTAAATCAGATGAGCATTCATGAATTTTGTAAAAATAAATATCATATCCTCATTATGTAGTACTTTTATCTGCCATTTTTTTCTCCCAGTTTATTAATAATTTTAATCTTTTAATTATTCTTTTATTGCTGTATGTTTGTCAGTAAATGTAGTCCCAGTTACCAGAAGGCTGCTAATAAAATGAAAACTCAATTAAGTTAGTGTTTTTTTAAAAGAGGAATTCTCTTCTGATAGTATTTTAGAATTGATGAGTATTAGTTGGTTGAACACTTACCTGAACACCTCCCCCAAAATAAAATTAATAGTATAAAACTTTGGCATTGTTCTCAAAAAAACAAAAAACAAAAAAACAAAGGTTTTTGTACATGCAAATATAGCCTTTAAAACTATTCAGCATTTAAAATGAAATAATGCTATTAATTAGTGTTAAATAGAGAAATTTGTCTATTGAAACGAACCAGTTAGCTCGATCTGGTATAAAGTATATGTGTGCATCTTTGAGCATCAGTGCTCAGCCAACTACAGCAGAGCAAGTCTAAGTCCTGTGTCAGTGAATCTTGGCCAAAGCAACTAAGCTCAGCTTCACATCTCTGCCTGATTCCAACACTCTGTTCAGAGATTGCAGCTTGAATGATCCTATACATGTATAGAATTAATAGCATGGTTTGCCTAGTCATTCAGCATTGAGTGTACATGTCGGCATACATTTTGAAGTTAATTTGCATTTCTAATTGATAATTTATTTTAATGATCACCTTTCAATGCTGACTATATGAGTTAACTCAAATGTATTGGAACATTATCTGAAGCATTTCCAAGGAAAATAACTTTGTATTCCATAAGAAATATATTATTGATATTTTTAATAATTATAAGGAAATAACTACCAGATCACACCTAATAATCTCAAAGTCACAATAAAGATGTAAATGATGCTTCTATTAAGCCTCTTCTCTTTATCTTTTCCAGTTATTAAAAGTAGTCAATATTTTAGGATTTTCAATCCTAATACTCAAGTAAAACATATTTAAATATGGTTTTGTATATTGATTTGTTAAGACTTCCAATGTCTCAATTTCCATTGCATAACAACTGAAATTTCACTTACTCATCTTTAACACAGTAACATTTTATCTCATTCATAATGTTTAAAGCTTTCTTAGTCTTTCCATTTGCATTGAGAGACATTTAACCCCTACTTGAAACATCCATAAAATGGAATGGTCTGGAGCACTTAGAAAGTGAGACATAGCCAGCCAGGCGCAGTGGCTCATGCCTGTAATCTCAGCACTTTGGGAGACTGAGGCGGGCAAATCATGAGGTCAGGAGTTCAAGATCAGCCTGGCCAACATGGTGAAACCTCATCTCTACTAAAGATACAAAATTAGCCAGGTGTGGTGGCGTGCACCTGCAATCCCAGCTACTGGGAAGGCTGAGGCAGAAGAATCGCTTGAACCCAAGAAGTAGATGTTGCAGTGAGCCAAGATGGTGCCACTGCACTGCAGCCTGGGTGATAGACCAATACCCCATCTCAAAAAAAAAAAAAAAAAAAAAAGAGAAAGAAAGAAAGTGAGACATAGCGCACCATCCTCTTCAAGAATATGACCAAAATATGTTATAAGGAGCAGATGAAGTGCTCCATAGTGTGTATGGTAGAATAACCTGTATAAGTATTGTCATATATGATAGTCATAACTACACGTGGATTTTCAGCATGTGACATGTGGCTGCTTCAAATTGAGATGTACTCTAAGTGTAAAATACACTAATTTTAAAGACAATATTTAAAACATCAAATATCTCATTAGTATGCCTTATGTTGACTTGTTGAAAATATAGTATTTGACATATATTGAGTTAAATAAAATGTATTATTAAAAGTGTTTACTTTTTTTTGTTAATTTGGCTATTAAAAAATTAAGATCATGCATGTGGTGTACAAGTGTGTGTGTGTTGTCTTCTATTGGATACCACTTAAATACAAGATAAAAGTAGGTCATATAACCAAATATTTGCATGTATATGTAAGAGAATCTTGGTGAGGATCTAGAAAAGGTTGGGGACTTAGTGAATTGGAAAGGTAGAATACAAATAATTTTATTTGTACTTTAAATATGTTACCTTTGTAATCTTGTAATCTTTCTTTTTCTTTTTCTTTTCTTTTCTTTTTTTTGATGGAGTTTTGCTGTTTTTGCTCAGGCTGGAATGCAATGGGGTGATCTCGGCTCACCTCAACCTCCTCCTCCCGGGTTCAAGAGATTCTCCTACCTCAGCCTCCTGAGTAGCTGGGAAGACAGGCACCAAGCCCAGCTAATTTTGTATTTTTAGTAGAGATAGGGTTTCTTCATGTTGGTCAGGTGATCCAACTGCCTTGACCTCCCAATGTGCTGAGATTATAGGCATGAGCTACCATGCCTAGCCTCTTTCTTTCTTTTCTTTTTTCTTTTCTTTTCTTTTCTTTCTTTTTCCTTTTTTTTTTCTCCTTATTTTAAATAGATGTATCTGTGGGTGGATGGATGGATAGATGGATGGATGGACGGATGATGAGTGAATGGATAATGGATGGGCAGATAGACTAGCATGCCAGCAGGCAGACAGATAGATCAATAGCATGATAGAATGAAGAAAGAGAAAGAAGGAAAAAGCAAAGAAAGAAAGAAAGAAAAAGAAAGAAAGAAAGAAAGAAAGAAAGAAAGAAAGAAAGAAAGAAAGAAAGAAATAGGAGAGGAGAGGAGAGGAGAGGAGAGGAAAGGAAGGAAAGGAAGGAAAGGAAAGGAAAGGAAAGAAGGAAGGAAGGAAGGAAAGGGAGAAGGAAGGGAAAAAGGAAGAGAGAGGAAGGGAGGGAGGAATAAAGGAAGGAAGAGAGAGAAAGAAAGAGAAGGAGGAAGGGAAAAAAGAAGGGAGGAAGGGAAGAAAGAAGGGAGGAAGTGAGGAAGGAAGGAAAGGACACAAACTTTTATTGTAGTTTATGCACACCAGATGCTTGTTCTCTCATTCTGTCTCTGGGCAGAAAGAATACAAAGACAGAGAAATCACCAAGGATCACTCTAAGAACACCTCATTGTTGATATTACCTAATTTTGCACCTTGGCTGCAGTAATAGATTTATTTTCGCATCTTGGTTCTTGAAGACAAGCTCCACATGCTTTATCTTAAAATCAGTGACTGAGCTCCTGCCTCAGCACACATTGCAATGCCAAGTCTGTCTATGATAATGACTTGGTCTTTATTTCTTTTGGGGAAAGAAGTTCTATCCAGATACTATACCTTCACGTTGTTGTCCTTCCCCTCAGTGACCAGATGCTTCTACATTTACATTCACCATGAGACTGGTGCTTAGACAGCTCCCTATCTTACATAAATTGACATAAAATCATTGTATGTATAAGGTACATGTGATATTTTCATGCATACATTGTGTAATGATCAAATCAAGGTAATTAGGATTTCATCACCTCAAACATTTATCCCTTACTTGTGTTGAAAACATTTCAAATCTCTTCTAGCTATTTGAAAATATGTAACAAATTATTAACTGTAGCCCACCCCACTAAACTATCAAACATTAGAATGTATTCCTTCTATCTAACTGTATTTTTGTATCTATTTACCAACTTGGTTTTATCCATCCTTTCCACTACCCTTCCCAGACTTTGATAGCTACCTTTCTACTCTCTACCTTCATAAAATCAACTTTTTAAAGCTCCTGCACATGTAACATTTGCCTTTTTGTACCTAACTTATTTCACTTAACACAATATCCTTCAGGTGTACCCATGTTGCTGCAAATGACAGAAATTTATATTTTTTATGGCTGAAAATATTTTATTCTGTATAACTACCACGTTGCCTTTATCCATTTATCTGTCTATGGAAACTTACGTTGATTCTATATCTTGGCTACGTGAATAGTGCTGCAATAAATACCAGCATACATATATCTCTTTGACATACTGATTTCGTTTCTTTTGGATATATAGGCAGCAGTGGGATTGCTGGATCATGTGGTAGTTATGTTCTTTGTTTTTTGAGGAAACTTCACACTGTTTTTCATAATGGCAGTATCAATTTACATTGCCACCAACCATGTATAATAGTTCTGTTTTCTCAGAATTCTGGGCAGCGTTTGTTATATTTGTTATTGTCTTTTTGGTAATAGCCATTTTAACTGATATGGGATGACATCTCATTGTGATATTTATTTGCATTTCTTTGAGAATTAGTAATGTGGAGCATTTTAAAAAATACTTGCTGGGCTGGGCGCGGTGACTCAAGCCTGTAATCCCAGCACTTTGGGAGGCTGAGACAGGCGGATCACGAGGTCAGGAGATCGAGACCACCCTGGCTAACATGGTGAAACCCCGTCTCTACTAAAAAATACAAAAAAAAAAAAAAAAAACTAGCCGGGCGTGGTGGCGGGCGCCTGTAGTCCCAGCTACTCGGGAGGCTGAGGCAGGAGAATGGCGTAAACCTGGAAGGCGGAGTTTGCAGTGAGCTGAGATCCAGCCACTGCACCCCAGCCTGGGCGACAGAGCGAGACTCCGTCTCAAAAAAAAAAAAAAAAAAAAAAAATATATATATATATATATATATATACACACACACACACACACACACACACACACACACATTTGCTGGCCGTTTGTGTGTTTTCTTTTGAGACACGTCTACTCAGACCTTTTGCTCATTTTTAAATCAGATTGTTATTATTTTTGTTACTGAGTGCTTTTGCCACCGTCTTCTGGCTATTAATCCCTTGACAAGTGGATATTTTCTCCCATTCTGTATTCTCTCTTCACTCTGTTGATTGTTTTCATTTCTGTGAAGAGGATTTTTAGCTCAATATAATCTTATTCATACGTGCATTTGTTTCCTGTACTTTTATGTTCTTACCAAAAAAAAAAAATTATTTGTCCAGGTCAATGCATTATTTTAGTAGTTTCATAGCTTCGGTTATTACATTTAATATTTTAATCCATTTTGAGTTGACTTTTATACGTGGTAAAAGATCAGAATCAAGTTACATTCTTCTGCGTGTAAACATCCAGTTTCTATCTTTTGCCCCATCCATGCCTATCATTCTGCTGTCTGAATCTCAGCGCTCTCCACACATTCCTTTCCCATGTCACGTGCTGGTTAACGAAAAAGAGAGAATATTACTTTTATAGAAAACACAAAGCTGTTGTGTGGAACCACTTTTTAAAAAATATAATAGAAATGATCATTTACCTGCCCTTTAAATTGTATTCAGCATTATTAAGGTTATACCATGTGATAGAGATTGTGTTATTGAGATCAGCAACCTAGCCTTTTCATTTTAAGAAATAACTATTGCTTCTAATAGTGTATCTTCAAAACATTCAAATACTTTAATCACTTCTAACCCTGGAACTTCTGTCTATTATAAGTTAGGATTGATACAATGACTGTGTACAATGTGGTAGATTATTAAGTGTGACTTATTAAGATGTTAAGTGTTTCCTATGATTCAAGATGAAGTAGTACCAACTTAGTATATTATCGATTTCCCTCCTTTGTGCCGATTTACCAACTTTGTAATTATAAATGATTTAGAAAGCAGTGGACTGTATTAAAGTCTCACTTTGGTTAATTTTCCAGAACTAGGGAATTGAACCATACACCTGAATGAAATGCCACAGTCTTTACCTGCTGCTTTATCTATTTTTGAAACTATCCTCTTTTAGCATCCATTCATAAAACCCTTTGCTTCAGTTAATCAAGGTTTTCTCTTTAACACATTAATTTTTTGTAGGGAGAGGTAAAGTTTTTAACTGATATGTGAAACCAATACAAAAGAGAGATTTCCAGTGAAGAAAATAGGAAGTTTTTAGATAAAGTTTAGAATATGTAGAACAAATTTTTACAATAAAACAACATTTATTTCTACAATAGTTTGTAAAAAAAAAAAATCTCATTTCATACCAACCTCATTTCCAAAATACTTTGTTCTAGTTTGAAAACATCATTATATTAATCCAAAGGGTGTCAAATGTTAATAATGCACATAAACTCTCATATATTTTATTTAAATATTATATGAGTACTTTATTATTTGTAAAGCCATGCATATTGCAGCAGCCGAGAACTGGATATATCTGTCTAACCTATTTCCACAAACAAGTAATCCTTTATTACATGAAAAATAATTAGCGCTTATCAAAAATATTTTTTAAAATGCTCTGAACATGACGTCAGAAATGAAATATGCATCTTTGAGTAATTACACGAAATGACTTACATTTATGTATCCAAAATAATTGAAGGTAATCAAAAACTTCTTTCAAAATACTGTAAACATGTCACTATCAATATCTAAGTTTCCTTGTAAAAAAGTTCTACTTGTTAGTGAGTTTATTCAACTTAAACAACTAATTCTAAAATCACACCTAAAATAGCTAATTTAGTGAAAATAAATGATTGAGAAGCAAGTCAGATAAAGAGTGTAATTGAAGTAACCATTGTTTAAGTGAGTGTCAGCCAAAATGGATGAATGTTGTGGAAATATACAACATCTCAGATTCCTTACTGTTGACAAGAACACTATGGGTTCATTAACTTTAGTCAGCAGTTCTGTCAAGCTTGAACTATACAATCACTCAGACATTTCCTGCAGTGTTCCTTCAAAAATTCTCTCCATTTAGAAGTTATTTGACTTTTTGAGATGACATAATCATATACCATCAATTATTCTCATATTGAAAAAAGACTTTACTAAAAGAAATGCACTTGCTGAGTGAAATACACGATTAAGTAAATTAAATAAATCACTAAATGTATTTTAACAGAAAAATCCTGAAAATGGGTGATAAAAAATAAAGTGATAAATAAAAGAAAATTATCAACACAGAACAAATTTATTTCTAAAAACAAGTATAGCACACTACTGAAAAATACTGTTTTAAGAGTATTACACATATACGTGGTATGTACATTGTAAGTATTATACACTGTATATACATTTTGTGTACATACAAAATATAACAATATGATATTAAAATACTTTGGAAAATATAAATATTTTGGAAATAAAAACATCAAGCTTAAATTTTATTTATTTATCTATTTTTAAATTTTTTATTTTAGGTTTGGAGGTACATGTGAAGGTTTGTTACATAGATAAACACATGTCAGGTGTTGCAGGACATCAGGGACCCCAAACGGAGGGACTGGCTGAAGCCACAGTAGAAGAACCTAAATTGTGAAGATTTCATGGACATTTATTAGAGCCCCAAATTAATACTTTTACAATTTCTTACGCCTGTCTTTACTGCAATCTCTGAACATAAATTGTGAAGATTTCATGGACACTCATCACTTTCCCAGTCAATACCCTTGTGATTTTCTATGCCTGTCTTTACTTTAATCTTTTAATCCCATCATCTTCGTAAGCTGAGGAGGATGCATGTCGCCTCAGGACCCTGTAATGATTGCGTTAACTGCACAAATTATTTGTAGAGCATGTGTGCTTGAACAATATGAAATCTGGCCACCTTGAAAAAGGAACAGGATAACAGCAATGTTCAGGGAACAAGGGAGATGGCCTTGGACTCTGACTGCTGGTGAGCCAGATGGAACAGAGCCATATTTCTCTTCTTTCAAAAGCAAATAGGAGAAATATTGCTGAATTCTTTTTCTCAGCAAGGAACATCCCTGAGAAAGAGAATGCACCCCTGAGGGTAGGTCTATGAATTGACCCCTTTGGAGGCAGCTGCCTTTTACAGTGGAAGGCAAAGGGATGAAATAAGACCCAGTCTCCTGTAGCACTCCCAGGCTTATTAGGACAAGGAAATTCCCGCCTAATAAATTTTGGTCAGGCAGGTTGTCTGCTCTCAAACCCTGTCTCCTGATAAGATGTTATCAATGACAACGCATGCCCAAAACTTCATTAGCAATTTTAATTTTGCCCTGTCCTGTGGTCCTGTGATCTCACCCTGCCTCCGTTTGCTTTGAGATACTTTATTATCTTGTGAAGCACGTGATCTCTGTGACCCAAACACTATTCATACACTCCCTCCTCTTTTGAAAATCACTAACAAAAAACTGCTGGTTTTACTGCTCAGGGAGCATCACAGAACCTGCTGACATCTGATGTCTCCCCCGGACACCCAGCTGTAAAATTTCTCCCTTTTGTACTCTTCCCCTTTATTTCTCAGACCAGTCGAGATGCTTAGGGAAATAGAAAAGAACCCACGTTAAATATCGGGGGTGGTTTCCCCCAATATCGTCAGGGGGGTTTATTGTACATATTATTTCGTCACCCAGGTATTAAACTCAGTACCCAATAGTTATTTTTCTCAGTACCCAATAGTCATTTTTTCCTCTCTCTCCTCCCACACCGCCCCCCCCCACTGAGTAGACCCCAGTGTTTGTTATTTTCTTTGTGTTCATATTTTCTTATCATTTAGCTCCCACTTACAAGTGAGAACATGCAGTATTTGGTTTTCTGTTCTTGAATTAGTTTGCTAGGGATGATAGCCTCCAGCTCCATCCATATTCTCGCAAAAGACATGATCTTGGTCTTTTTTATGGCTGCGTAACACACCATGGCATATGTATCACATGGTGTGTATGTACCACATTTTCTTTATTCAGCCTGTCATTGATGGGCGTTTAGGTTGATTCCATGTCTTTGCTATTGTGAACAGTGCTGCAATGAACATTTGAGCCCATGTGTCTTTATGGTAGAATCAAGTTCAAATTTTAAGATAATATACAGTGGGATATAAGACAGGCAACTTATTAGCTTAGGGCAGTTTTAGGTGAAGGTAAAATATTTAAGTAAAAATTGAACAATTCCATCAGTTGTGTTCATATTTGGTATATCAGACACCAAATCCCTAGATTTTCAGTCATTTCATTAAGAGTTTTTATACTCTATAGAATTTTTTATAGCATTGTCACTTATCATAAATGAAAAAAAGTATATTTTTATTCTGAAAGAAAATAATCTTGAATAACTAGCTTCAGTTCAGTCTCAAATACATTTGCTACATTCTTCTGTATTAAAAATAATATTTAAGATAAATAGGCAAACTATTAACCATCTCTCAGTTTCACAAGAACTTTTAACTTATTTTTTAACTAAAAACATTCTGCATTCACGACACAAGAGAGTATTCAAATCAATGATCTCTCTTTTAGTGCCATTATATAATAGGCAATTGAACATTTCTCTTTTTTTAAGATTTTGCTATTCTTTTAACAATGCTCCATTTTAATTAGGCTCTTTTTCAGCAAAAAAAATCAATATTGTATATAGCCACACATTTCATTTGTGAATATTTATATTTGATTTCATAAATGACATTTACTTTAAGCAACACAGACATCTTTTGAGAAATTGGTACAATGCTTACAAACATTTAACTAATGGATGAAGAATAATTTTCTCTAAAGCAGATGGTACTCCTACTTCTTATTTCTAAGGCTTCATAGTGGGTGCATTTTTCCCATTCCTTCTAACCACTCAGTACACCCACAGTCAATTCAAAAAACAATTGTAATATGAAATTCAATTTTTATAAATGTGGGATTTTTAAATGTAGTCTCAGTTTCTTCTAATTTGCAAATTTGTTGACATTTAAATTTATGAGTAGGTATCTATTTACTCTGTGTGTGTGTGTGTGTGTGTGAGAGAGAGAGAGAGAGAGAGAGAGAGAGAGAGAGACAGAGAGACAGAGAGAGTGAGAGTGTCTTACTCCATCACCCAGCCTGGATTGCAGTGGCCTGATCTTGGGTCACTGCAGTCTTGACTTCCTGGGATCTAGCAACCCTTCCACCTCAGCTTCCCAAGCAGCTGGGACTACAGGTACGCACTACTAGAAACAACTAATTTTGTGTACTTTTTGTAGAGATGAAGTCCCACTATGTTAACTAGGCTGGTCTTGAACTCTTTTTTTTTTTTTTTTTTTTTTTTAAGATGGAGTCTCGCTCAGTCGCCCAGGCTGGAGTGCAATGGCGTGATCTCAGCTCACTGCAAGCTCTGCCTCCCGGGTTCACGCCATTCTCCTACCTCAGCCTCCCAAGTAGCTGGGACTACAGGCGCCCACCACCATGCCCGGCTAATTTTTTGTGTGTTTTTTTTAGTAGATACGGGGTTTCACCGTGTTAGCCAGCATGGTCTCCATCTCCTGACCTCGTGATAACGCCTGTCTTGGCCTCCCAAAGTGCTGGGATTACAGGCGTGAGCCACCGCGCCTGGCCCCCGGTCTTGAACTCTTGAATTCAAGTGATCCTCCCAATTCAGCCTCACAGAGTGCTGGGATTAAAACGGGGAGCCACTGTGCCTCCATTCACTTCGTGTGTGTGTGTGTGTGTGTGTGCGCGCGTGTGAGAGACAGAATCTGCCTCTGTTGCCCAGGCTGGAGTGCAGTGACACGATCACAGTTCACTGCAGCCTTGACCGCCTCGGGCTCCGGTAATTTTCTCACTTCATCTTCCTGAGTAGCTGTGACCGCCAGCACCTGCCACCATGCCCAGCTAATTTTTGTATTTTTGTAGAGACGGATTTTTGCCATGTTGCCCAGGTTTGTCTCAAGCTCCTTTGCTCAAGCAATCTGCCTGCCTCAGCCTCCCAAAGTTCTGTCATTACAGGTATGAGCCATCATGCCCAGCCCTCCAATTATTTTTTAATAAAAATGTTACAGTAGGAATAATTTCATTGATTAAAAAACAGTAGTTTGTAAACATGTGATCTCACATATTCCTAGTCTTTATGTATTTTGTTTAAGAACTGAGGTACAATAATGATACACAATAATATCATACATATATTATGCTTAAGAAATTAAACATATAAATTAAACTGAAAATATAAGTAAAATATAAATATTCAATTATATAAAAATATTTAAATAAAAGGAAAATTTTATAGCTACTATATCCTTTAAAATTGAAAAGTATATTTTAGGGACATTTAACTATTACTCTTTTTAAAACGTTTTATTTTATTTTTAATTGACATAATAATTGTTCATATGTATGGGGTACAGTGATGTTTCAATACATGTGTCCATGGTGTAATGATCAAATAAGAGTATTTAGCACATACATCAGCTCAAACATTTATCATTTATTTGTGAAGAGAACATTCAAAGTCCTCTCTTATAGTTATCTTGAAATATACGATATTGTTAACTATTTCCACTCTACTTTGCAATAGAACACTAGAGCTTATTCT
This sequence comes from Macaca mulatta, assembly GCF_049350105.2. Lineage (NCBI taxonomy): Eukaryota > Metazoa > Chordata > Mammalia > Primates > Cercopithecidae > Macaca > Macaca mulatta. Next base: position 15,133,528 of record NC_133423.1, read on the forward strand.
TCTTATGCCCATTGATCAACATCTCCCCTTCTCTCACCTTTCTATTACCCTCCTTAGCCTCTGGTAACCACTATTCTACTCTGTACTTCTATGATACCAGATTTTTTGATTCCTAAAATGAGTAAGTTCATGCAATATTTATTTTTTCATGCTTGACATATTTCACTTAATATAATGTCCCCTAGATTTACTGATGTTGCTGTGAATGACAAGATTTTATTCTTTTTCTGTGGCTGAGAGTATTTCATTGTGTATATATACCACATTTTCTTTATTCATCTGTTCATAAACACTTAGGTTGATATCATATCTAGGCTACTGAGGATAGTGCAGCAGTAAATATAAGAGAACAGCTATCTCTTTGGCATACTGATTTCATCTCCTTTGAACAAATACCCAGTAGTGGGACTGCTGGATCATATGATTAGTTATATTTCTTCTTCTTTTTTTTTTATACTTGAAGTTCTGGGATACATGTGCAGAAGTTGCCAGTTTGGTACATAGGTATACACATGCCATGGTGGTTTGCTGCACCCATCAACCCATCATCTATATTAGGTATTTATCCTAATGCCATCCCTTCCCTAGCCACCCCCACCGTGACGGGCCCTGATGTGTGATGTTCCCCTCCTTGTGTCCATGTGTTCTCATTGATTAACTCCCACTTATGAATGAGAACATGAGGTGTTAGGTTTTCTGTTCCAGTGTTGGTTTTCTGAGAATGATGGTTTCCAGCTTCATCCATGTCCCTGAAAAGGACATGACTTCATCTTTTTTATGGATGCATAGTATTTCATGGTGTATACATGCCATATTTTCTTTATCCAGTCTATCATTGATGGGCATTTGGATTGCTTCCAAGTCTTTGTTATTGTGAATAGTGCTGCAATAAACATATATGTGCATGTGTCTTTATGGTAGAATGATTTATAATACTTTGGGTATATACCCAGTAATGAAATTGCTGCATCAAATAGTATTTCTGGTTCTAGATCCTTGAGGAATCTCTACACTTTCACAATGGTTGAACTAATTTACACTCCTACCAATAGTGTAAAAGCGTTCCTATTTCTCCACATTCTCTCCAGTATCTGTTGCTTCCTGACGTTTTAATTATCATTCTAACTGGCATGAGATGGTATCTCATTGTGGTTTCGATTTGCATGTCTCTAATGGCCAGTGATGATGAGCTTTTTTTCATATGTTTGTTGGCTGCATAAATGTCTTCTTTTGAGAAGTGTCTGTTCATACCCTTCACCCACTATTTGATTGGGTTGTTTTTTTTTCTTGTCAATTTGTTTAAGTTTCTTGCAGATTCTGGATATTAGCCCTTTTTCAGATGGACAGATTGCAAAAATTGGCTCCCATTCTGTAGGTTGCCTGCTCACTCTAATGATAGTTTCTTTTGCTGTGCAGAAGCTCTTTAGTTTAATTAGATCCCATTTGTCAAATTTGGCTTTTGTTGCCATGGGTTTTGGTGTTTTAGTCATGAAGTCTTTGCCCATGCCTATGTCCTGAATGGTATTGTCTATGTTTTTTTTCTAGGGTTTTTATGGTTTTAGGTTTTACGTTTAAGTCTTTAATCCTTCTTGAGTTAATTTTTGTATAAGGTGTAAGAAAGGGGCTCAGTTTCAGTTTTCTGCATATGACTAGTCAGTTTTCCCAACATCATTTATTGAAAAGGGAATCCTTTCCCCATTGCTTGTTTTTGTTAATTTTGTCAAAAATCAGATGGTTGTAAATGTGTGGCATTATTTCTGAGGCCTCTGTTCTATTCTATTGGTCTATATATCTGTTTTTGTACCAGTACCATGCTGTTTTGGTTACTGTAGCCTTGTAGTATAATTTGAAGTCAGGTATCGTGATTCTTCCAGGTTTGTTCCTTTTGCTTAGAATTATCTTGGATATGCAGGCCCTTTTTTGGTTCCATATGAAATGTAAAGTAGTTTTTTGTAATTCTCTGAAGAAAGTCAATGGTAACTTGATGGGGATAGCATTGAATCTATAAATTACTTTTCATTATATTGATTCTTCCTATCCATAAGCATGGAATGTTCTTCAATTTGTTTGTGTCTTCTCTTATTTCCTTGAGCAGTGGTTTGTAGTTTTACTTGAAGAGGTCCTTCACATCCCTTGTAAGTAGTAGTCCTAGGTATTTTATTTTCTTTGTAGCAATTGTGAATGGAAGTTCACTCATGATTTGGCTATTCATAGTGTATAGGAATGCTTGTGATTTTTGCACATTGATTTTGTATCCTGAGACTTTGCTGAAGTTGCTTCTCAGCTTAAGGATATTTTGGGCTGAGACGATGGGGTTTTTTAAATATAAAATCACGTCATCTGCAAACAGAGACAATTTGACTTCCTCTCTATTTGAATACCCTTTATTTCTTTCTCTTGCCTGGTTGCACTGGCCGGAACTTCTGATACATTGATTTTTTTGAAGGGTTTTTCATGTCTCTATCTCCTTCAGTTTTGCTCTGATATTAGTTATTTCTTGTCTTCTGCTAGCTCTTGAATTTGTTTGCTCTTGCTTCTCTAGCTCTTTTAATTGTGATGTTAGGGTGTCAGTTTTAGAAATTTCTCACTTTCTCCTGTGGGCATTTTGTGCTATAAATTTCCCTCTAAACCTGCTTTAGTTGTGTCCCAGAGATTCTGGTACATTGTGTCTTTGCTCTCATTGGTTTTAAAATAACTTATTTATTTCTGCCTTAATTTGTTATTTACCCCAATAGTCATTCAGGAGCAGATTGTTCAGTTTCCATGTTGTTGTGTGGTTTTGAGTGAGGTGTTTTTTTTGTTTTTTTGTTTTGTTTTGTTTTGTTTTTGAGACTGGGTCTCACTCTGTCGCCCAGGCTCACTGCAAGCTCCACCTCCTGGATTCACGCCATTCTCCTGCCTCAGCCTCCTATATCTGAGACTACAGGTGCCCACCACTACACCCAGCTAATTTTTTTGTATTTTTAGTAGAGATGGCATTTCACCGTGTTAGCCAGGATGGTCTCGATCTCCTGATTTCATGATCCACCCGCTTCGGCCTTCCAAAGTGCTTGGATTACAGGTGTGAGCCACCGTGCCTGGCCTTGAGTGAGTTTCTTAATCCTGAGCTCCAATTTGATTGCCCTGTGGTCTGAGAGACTATTTGTTGTGATTTCCTTTCTTTTGCATTTACTTAGGAGTGTTTTACTTTCAATTATGTGGTCAATTTTAGAATAAGTCCGATGTGTACTTACAGCACAGTTCCTCACAGCTTCCCTTGGCTAGAGGAGGGAGTTCCCTGACCCCTTGTGCTTCCTGGGTGAGGCGATACCCCACCATGCTTCAGCTCTCCCTCCATTGGCTGCACCCACTGCCTAACCAGTCCCAATGAGATGAGTCAGGTACCTCAGTTGGAAATGCAGTAATCACCTGCTTTCTGTGTTGATCTTGCTGGGAGCAGCAGACCAGAGCTCTTGTTATTCAGCCATTGTCCCAGCCACCAATGGTTTGGTGCCTTTTTCTAGTGATAAACTTTGATTTGTTTCTTTCTCACTCATTTTTATAATGGCTACTGTTTTTGTATACATATCTCAGCATATTAAACACATGCAAAAAGTGGTGGGCTACATTTAAATCAGAGTTAAGTTCTACAATCACCTACTTATAAATATATTTTTCACTTATTTGAATTCCAGAGACACAACTGAAGTTGTGCTACGTGAAGAATCATGTTCAATGTGCATAACTACTCTGAAAATTGAAAAAGTTCTTGCTTCACTGGTCTCCCCCCAGTAGGTGCCAGTAGCATTTGTGCATCAATCATAACAATTAATAGCCATCCGCTAAAGTGTTCAACCACTCTTAAACGTGTTGTCATTCTAATTTTGTGTCACTATATGGACAGAAAAGCTGCTTTTTCTCTAAAACAGAAATAAAACTGGTAAGAATTCAGGAAATTTTTTAATGTTGTGATAGACAGTGGAGTCTATTGTCATCTAATGGTCACCAACTTCTGAAGCAAAGTTGTGTGTTGAAACACAGAGTGAAACTGGATGAGTTTAAAGACAGCTGGGAAAGTATGACCAAGCACTACACTATGTAAAATAAAACAATAAATAATATCAATAGTAAGCCATAATCTTTGCAATTAGGTGGGAATTTTTTTTTTTTTTTTTTTTTTTTTTTTTTTTGAGACGGAGTCTCGCTGTGTCGCCCAGGCTGGAGTGCAGTGGCCCAATCTCGGCTCACTGCAACCTCCACCTCCCGGGTTCATGCTATTCTCCTGCCTCAACCTCCTGGTCAGCTGGGACTACAGGTGCCTGCCACCATGCCTGGCTACTTTTTTGTATTTTTAGTAGAGACAGGGTTTCACTGTGTTAGCCAGGATGGTCTCCATCGCCTGATCTCGTGATCCGCCTGTCTCAGCCTCCCAAGGTGCTGGGATTACAAGCGTAAGCCACCGCGCCCGGCCGGGATTTTTTTTTTTTTTTTTTTTTTTCCTACCATAGCTCAGAAGACCTAGCATAGACTTAGAGAATTCACATTGAGTCTGTCCAACTTGGAACTTCTTCCAGGAGGCAATAGCTATTGTAGAACAAGATGGAGAAGAAAAGCTGAGGATATTCACATGCATATAATCAAGGACGAGACTCTGAAGTTTGTGTTGAATAGTAAGTAACAAAGAAAAAAAGAAGTTGAGAGAAATAAAGAAGAGGAGAACAGGGTTTAGAGGCGTCAGTAATGTTGAAAAGCAAGAATTAAGGTAATGATATTGAATAGTTGATCTGAACTATGTGATTTCAGAGGATATTTGAGTTTATGATTCAGAGAATTAAACTGCCTTTGGAAGAAAAGTCTTTGACTCTCAAAGCAATTTTTACTGTTATTCATTGTTCTGCACTTTTTTTTTAAAAGTCTTATTTGTATTTTTGATTCTGTTTACTTATTTTGGAATAAAGAATTGTCTAGCCTATTTACTGTTTCTAGAAAAAAAAGACATGTTATGGCATACGATGGGTTTTCTCACTCTCCATTGAGTATACTTCTTAGATAGCATTAGAAAATAATTGCTGGGCTGAATCCTTTTGCTTCTGTATTTAAGCAAACAGTTGGCAAAGTTTTGCATGACTGAAGTCTGTGGAATAAGGAAGACCACTTTAATATATGCCACTTCATAGCCTTTGTTTGCTTTCTAAACAGAAAGCTGAAATACCAACCTGTTTAGTGGAGAGGAAAAAAGCAAGCAAATCTCAGCTTATTGATTTGTATACATCAGGTTGATGGTAGAGCTTCTAGACCCATTTCATGGGCTGGAAAATACTTATGTAATGTGATTCCACTTGACTGAGCTATGATAGTCTTAAAAAGTCATGACTACTTTCTTTGACACTATGTTAAATAAAATAATTCAAAATATATATATACTCGTTAATAGACACAAATAGTGGCAGCCCTATTGGTGACCTTGCCAACATAATTTAACACGTTTGGGTAATGCTTTACAGGATATAATATATCAATCTCTGACTCTCTGTCCTCATTTTATTTTTTAAAATCTTATATATTATGAGAGGTACTTGAGAGCAGTGTAGCAACAGGAAATCAGGTATACTATTATCCCCTAAAAATCTTATGTCTGTGCAGTAGGAAGGTAGCTTCCAAGTTTTCTGTTGGCATAGATTCTGGTCTCTTACCAGGGGGAGGTTGTGGCACAGGACCAAAGCATATCTATACCATCTGCTTCAATTGGAAAAGCTCATGCCAGCTGCCAATTGTTATTCTCAATTCAGCCCCATAGGTCTTGTACTTCCTTTCAGATTATTGTAATATTTTATAGTTTTCAGTATTATGAGATTTGGTGTTTCTGAGTCATCATATGTGTTTTTAAGAAAAATTGATAGAAGCTTAGTACATCTGAAATTAAAGTTTACAGGTATCAAGAATAACATTTAATATATTATATTTCCTTTAAGTTTGCTTTTGTTGTTTTTACATGCAGATCTTAACAATTTTTATGAAAAAAATATTTTTTCCTCTAATTGTTTTTGTATAAAGGCTTCAAATTTAGAAAATGTTTTCCATCACAAGAACCAGTAAGTCTTTATCAGTAATTTATGTAGGTATTTTGTCTATTTATTTTTTTTTTACTTTCTTTAAATTGTATTGTTTAAGATTGAGGAATCAAACATTCCTGGCTAAAATTAATACTTGTCAACATTTTGGCTGTTTAATCTTTGACACGTTAACTTGGACTTTCTAAGTCCACCTTCTGAGCATTAGAAAGTCCATAGCTCCCAAGCGTTACCAACTTCCATAATTGCATTTCAATTTTTAAGTTACTTGACCTATCTGAAATATGTGAAATAGAAAATCCCATCTACTGGAATTTGTTTTTCTGATCTTTGCCTCCAGTAGAGTATGCCAACCTGAGAGTCTGCTCTGTATTTGATTTTCCACATTCTCTCTGTTCTTTCCATAGCTTAAATATTCATGTTCCTTAAGATTCCCTCCTTGTTTCTCTTCTCCCTCTACTTGCTCTCTTTGGGTAATCTTAATTGTTTTTATGGATTGAATCTATAATGATTCCTAAATTCATATTTCACATTGAGATTATGATAAGCATCACAGTCTGAAGATCCCTAATTTAACTAATCTAATAATAATAATAGTAAAGGCTGCTCTTCCTCTGACCTTATTTTTGAGAAGGCACCATCAATGAAATAGGTACTAAGAATTATCTTTGACTTCCTTTCCTCCTCATTTATCCAATAAGTCATGAAATCATCCCACTTTGATCTCTAAAGTATTTTTTCATCTGTTCTCTTTTTATTCTATTTTCAAGAGTGTCTCACTTTTCACCTGCATTACTGTCATAATGTATTCTCAGGTCTCCAAATCTCCAGATGCAACCATACCATTCCTTCTCCATATGGCCAAGATTCTAAAAACAAAGTTTAGACATATTACTAGACTGATTATACCTTGTCATAGTGGCTCTTGCTTGAGTAAGAATAACTTTCAGATGGCTTTCTAGAAACTACACATAAAATAGGAAATAGTTATATGAGTAAGGGAATGATGTTAATGGTAGAAAGTATCATTTTTATTTCATTAAGATTTTTTTATAATGTTGAATCACCACTAATAAAACAATAGCAATAATAAAATAATTACCACAAAAACCTAAAATAATAAAATAAAGTGAGAAAATTACATAGATATCAATTGTTTGTAAGTGCCAATTAATTCTAAGAATAAGTATAAAATTAAAAGCTTTCTGAATAGGTTGAAGATTGGTAAGGATTATATTTATAACATACAACTCAATAAATATTACTTTCAAGTAAACCCAAACAAATGGAACTCTGGAAAGGAATTATAAAATACAAAAACAAATTCTTGAGAAAAAATAATAAAACCATCATTTTGTATTTTCAAGAAAATGATCCACAATGGAGCTATAACAGACTCTTTTGAAATGAAAAATTTTGTCAACCTGTAGAAGAATGTGTGACTCTTAGAGCATTAATAAACAGCTACATATTTCTTGAGAGATGTGACAAAAATACACAAGAATATTGTGATAGAATAATGGTCCCATGAAGATGTCCATGTCCTAATACCTGGAATCTGTGCATATGTTATGTTACTTGGAAAAAGGGAATTAGAGTTGCAGATAGAATTAAATAAATAAGCATTGTAACCACTTTGGTTGTGATCTTGAAATACGATTTACCACCAAAGAACTGAAGCTTCTTGGATTAATGGCTGAATTTAGATATGGGCCAAGAAGAAAGTAAGAAGTGTGCTATGGTTTGCATGCTTTTGTCTCCTTCCAAATTCATGTCGAAAGTTAATTCTCTCTGAAATTCAGGGGTTGCCAATGTGATAGTATTAAGAAGTAGGGTATTTAAGAGGTGGTTAGGCCATGAGGCTCCTTCCTTATTAACAGGATTAAGGCCCTCATAAAACAGGTTTCATGTAGCATTAGGCAAGCTTCAGAGTTTGTCCTTCTGCCATGTTTAGATGCAGAAAGAAGGCCCTTGATAATGCCACACCAGATGCTAATGCCTTGCTTTTGGACTTTTCTGCCTGCAGAACTAAGATAAATAAATGAAGATAAAATATTTTGAGCTTCAATAAAGATAAAATTCTATTGATCAAACTATTTTAAAGCTATTTAAATCCACTCATTCATTATTATACACACATAAACTAATTGTTCAACTTTTCAGGAAACTGGGAACCAACTCATGATTTTTAAAAAGTAGTTTATAAGACAAATAAATTCAACATTTCTTGTACATCATTGTAATAAAAAGTACCATTGAGCAAACTAAATAGTAAATTACAGAAGTATTTCTCATTAATTAAAATTAATAATTGAATTAGATAGTAGGTATAACCTTTTTACAACTGTGATAAATTGAAAGGTCTAAATACTGAATATCAATGGCTACTAACTACACAAAAATAGTTGCCCACGCATTGTATATCTCACGATAGAAGAACAAAACTTATTTGTTAAGTTTTCTGGCAAAATGTTACACTTGGAACAGAGCAAGCATGTGCAACCAATCAACTTCTAGAAAATTTTAAAAGAATAGAGGAACATGTCAGACTACACCAGATGAATGTAATAAAAGAAATTAAAACTGGCAATCTCTACAGCAGTGAACTGAGGGTGGTCCAATATTTTTCACTGATATGTGACAAATTAAGTACAGTATTTAAAAGTAAACATTAATGATATTCTTAAAGGTTGAGTAACCCCAATTCAAAAATCTTAATTTTGAAATGCTCCAAAATCTGAAAATTGTTGAGTGCTGACAAGACACTCAAAGGAAATGCTCATTTAAGCATTTCAGATTTTGGATTTTTGGATTAAAAACACTTAGCTATTAAGAATAATGCAAATAGTCCAAAACTGGAAAAAATATCAAAATCAAAAATACTTCTGGTCTCAAGCATTTTGAATAACGGTTTATTAACCTGGAGCAATTTGATAGAAAACAGTTGTCTCTGTAAATCAAATAGTTTTTTTTTTTTTTTAAGTGCTTCTAATTTTCCTTTCTTTTTTACTTTATCTTATATGTAGACAATTTTAAAAGACCTAAAATTGTTCCCAACTTGATGTGCCAGGTGACTTTGCAGATTCTTGGGTGAAGAAGTCAAAATGTCTTTATCCTAATCTTGGCCATGTGACTTGATGTAGCAAATGGAACATTAGCAAGTGTGACAAAAGGTGTAAAAACACTTGCACATTAGGATTTGTCCTCTCCTGGTCTTTGGAACCCTGAGACTGTTACTTGACAAGGCCTATATGACAGACTACCTGAAGCAGAAATGAGTCAGGCCGTGCTTCCGGTAGTCCCCAGACCAATGAGCCTGCCACTTTTGATATAAGTGATAAGGGCTGTCCAGAGCCTTCTAGCCCCAGATGAACTAGCTTAAGCCAGTAGAAAGATCAAGCCAACATAAAGAATCATGAGAAATAATAAAATACTCTTGTTTTAAACCACTAAAATTTTTAGTGCACCCAGTTAATCGGAACAAAAATTAGCACCAGAAGAGGATAGACTCTGGTAGATATAAAAAATTATTACAAGTTGATGGCCAAACCACAGAAAGAAAATTACTTAAATATATTTGAAATTATAATTTGACTATATTTTTCTAGTAGGACGTATCCAAGGAAAATAGGATGATTGATTCATTGATCATTCAATAGATAGATAGATATAGAAAGACATCTAGAAAAAGTAAATAATTACTCTTATTTCACTAGAAATTCCTTTGTTCGGGGTCTATATATATATATATATATATATATATACACATATATATACACACACACATATATATATACACATATATAAAATTAAGATATATTTGTTTTGTTTTGAGACAGAGGTTTGCTTTGTCACCCAAGCTGGAGTGGTACAATGGCACGATCTCGGCCCACTGGAACCTCCACCTCCCAGGTTCAAGCAATTCTTATGCCTCTGCCTCCTGAGTAGCTGAGATTACAGGCACATGCCACCATGCCCGGCTAATTTTTGTATTTTTAGTAGAGATGGAGTTTCACCATGTTGCCCAGGCTGGTCTTGAACTCCCGGCCTCAGGTGATCCACCTACCTTGGCCTCCCAAAGTGCTGGAATTACAGGCATGAGCCACCATGCCCGGCCAAGGTCTGTTTTTTGAAAGCTATTATTTTCTTATTTAATGGCTAGATACCCTTTTCAGTTTCCACACACTCAACCCCTACTGCTAGCAATCTTGCTGGTGGCAGTTCACAGTTACATTTTTCAATAGGAATTGCCTTCAGTTGGAGGAAATTGTCTTGACAAAGGTTTTACCTCTTTCCTGGGAAATGAGGGAGTGGCTGTGATTCTATTCAATGACTGCCTGATACCTGCATGCAAAGGTCCACTTAGGGAAAAATCTGAAGTGGTATCCTAGTTTTAGATCTCAGAGTAAGTGCAACTGAAGTTTCAATTACACACTACTTGTGAGGAGGCTTCTTCTTTTGTGCAATCCTATATTCCCACATTCTTATAAGTATAGCCCCCAAGAGCACACTGCAATAAATCTGTGCATAAGTAGTGTCTTAGATTGTGTCTTCAAGAATACCACAATCTGGAACAGTTGGTTCTAGAAATGACCTTAGAAAACAAATTCTAAAATGGGATTTAGAGAATTAATTACTTACTGGACAGCTGACAAAGAGGACACAATTACAACTAGTAGGCATAATATCAATAGCATATTTCATGTTATGTTGATGTACATATAAACTTATAGGCAGCAACAAGTTACCTGGCCGATTTAATTGCTGTTTGGAAGTAGGAAGATTAGAAAACTGGAGATGAAGAGCTCTGTGTAAGAGACATATGCATGTATCTATTAGAATAAGAAGCAAGCAGAAATATGTTTTTATGTTGTTTCACATCATGTGCTAAAATGACATGCAACACAGTCAAATAAACAACAACAACAAAAAAGACTCAGTTGAAGTAAATCAATGTCTCTTGCTGGTCATCCCAATGGTGACAAAAAGGCTCATGAACAGAGTGATCATAGTGACAGTGATGAAGTCTGTTCATGAGTTCACAAGTTAATCTATGATTCCAAGAATGATATAACTATTGACAAACTTTTGAAATCTATGCACCTGATATGACATCATACCCAAAAGAGAAATTAACCTAGGTGGCAAGTTGAAGATACTAGATTGCTTCTCCTGGGAAAAGAAGTGTTTCCTCTTAAAATGGAATGAACATATCCTGGTTATAGAAGAATAAAACTTATTTGTTAAGTTTTTCTGACAAAATGTCAGAAAAACGTACGGGTTTGCCTTCCTATTGTATGACCTTGACCAGAACTCTACCTATAGAGTAATCTGTTCACACAGGGTGCTATGTAACATCCCTCCAGAATAATCCATCTATTTTATAGCAAAATGATTGTGACAATGATCCCTTAACCATGGAATACACTGATTCTATTGAAAACCACAATCTAGAAACCACTGTATATGGGAACGGCTCCTTAAAGACAAAACTAATATGCCAAAATGGATATGCCACCTTATGAGAATAAGGTAGTCTCCATTAAGCTGTGATATATACCTTAAATTAATTTTTACTGAATGGTATTATGTCCTCAATAGGTAGAATAAACAGGTTTGGATATCAAAGGATGGATGAACGAGTGGGCTCACTCACCATCACTATTGTTAACTGACTTGGATATTTTCCCTTCCTATCACTGTGCATCTAGAGGTCCATGTTCCCAGAGTGGATTGAGTTCTAGAAGAGAACACCTTAAAAGTTCCAGGGAACTTTAAATAATAGGTATTTCCTTTGATAGCTGTTAAAATAATATATCATAAATAGCTTTGATAGCTAATTTGATAGATAATATCTATTCACTTTGGGTTCATCATGCTGAAAGAGCATCAGGCAAGGAAATTGTCACCATACTTGCTGGTAATATACTCTGGTATCTAGAAAAGGCAGGGCTGCCTCTACGCAATAAGGGCAGGGAGTATATGATTAGCATTTGCACAATAACCTGCGGCCAGTTGCCCCATTTTATTAGTGAATCGGTAAGTATAGCAGCTACAGACTGAGAAGAGCATGACAACCAAAATGAACATCTGGTCATCTTATACACAAGGTGTCTGGACTAAAAGGAATGCTACAAAGGGTTGGGGAATCTTGAATGGGTTATGGAGAAGAGGGATAATAAGAATCAATTGCATTTTCCGGATGCAGTGGAGCACCGTGAGTTGTTATTTATCACACTAGCACTTCTAAGTTTCACAAAAATGAGAATAAGATAGAAGTGACTGTAAGAAGTATGTGAGTCTGAGCACCGCAGGGGCTTGTCTAGAGAAGTGATGTGCTGTTCTGCCTAGGCTCCCTCTTTCCTGCCAGTACAACCACCTCGAGATGCTGATAATATTGTCTGGGCAACAGGGAACTTACCTTGCCTAAAAGTACACCTTTTCTTTTCCTCTCTCTTTTTTTTTTTTTTTTTTTTTTTTTGAGATAGAGTCTCACTCTGTCACCTAGGCTGGAGTGCAGTGGCATGATCTAGGCTCACTGTAACCTTTCTCTTTTTTTTTTTTTTTTGAGATAGAGTCTCACTCTGTCACCTAGGCTAGAGTGCAGTGGTGTGATCTAGGCTCACTGCAACCTCCGCTTCCTGGGTTCAAGCAATTCTCCCTGCGTCAGTTTTCTTGAGTAGCTGGGATTACAGGTGCACACCACACCATTCCTGGCTAATTTTTTGTATTTTTAGTAGAGATGGAGTTTCGCCATGTTGGCCAGGCAGGTCTCGAACTCCTGACCACAGGTGATCCACCCACTTTGGCCTCCCAAACAGGTGATCCACCCACCTTGTCCTCCCAAAGTGCTGGGATTACAGCCATGAGCCACCGCACCCAGCCAAGTGCATCTTTTCTAAGCAACAACCTGCAGCCAGTGACTGGCTAATATGGGCATAAAATTTCCATCCTCTTTGCCTAATTGGAACAACACTCAAGGGCCAGTTTCAGAGATCCTGTTAGATTTGGGATCAGCTGTCAGTTCACTGCAGGTTAGCTTCTCCTTTTGTGGAATCCTGCTTTCTTCATTTCCTTACATTTCCCCACAAGAGATCTTCCCGATAGAAATTCTGCACACGATTTTGCATCCTAGATTTGACTTCCCAGGAACCAAAACCAAACTAAAGTCCTGAAAAAGACCTTATGATTTAGAGATCATACTATAGTATTTATAGGTGAAGTGATAGGATATATGCAATTTATTTAAAATACTGCAGAAAAAAAAGTTTGTGTAAGGTCCAATTTATGATTCAAGAATCCCAAGAAATCAAATAAAATATATATGTTATTTAGAATATAATTTCAAAAAAGACAAAAATTTCTAAATGAGTAAGAAATGTTCCCAATCCTATATGAATTTTTTAAATTAAAAAGAATATGAATGGCCGGGCGCGGTGGCTCACGCCTTTAATCCCAGCACTTTGGGAGGTCGAGGCAGGCGGTCAGGAGATCGAGACCATCCTGGCTAACATGGTGAAACCCCATCTCTACTAAAAATACAAAAAATTAGCTGGGTGTGGTGGCGGGTGCCTGTAGCCCCAGCTACTCAGGAGGCTGAGGCAGGAGAATGGTGTGAACCCAGGAGGCGGAGCTTGCAGTGAGCTGAGATCCGGCCAGTGCACTCCAGCCTGGGCGACAGAGCAATACTCCATTAAAAAAAAAAAGAATATAATATGAATAAATGATTTAATATGAAAAATACACCAAACATGTAAATGGAGATTTTATAACAAAATAATTGCTATTGTGTAATTATGTATCAATAGAGATGACACATGATGCATACACTTGTCAATGTATTCATGTCAATGTTTATCTTCTCTAATAGTATTAAATGTAAATTAAACGGAATATTCACTACCTTTTCACTGGTCAAACTAGTAAAAACTTAAGTGTGCTAAAATAGGGTCCCCTTTTCTTCTTGTGTTTGTGTAAAACCTTTCTGAAAATCATTTGCATATTTATCCAAACATATAAACTTTTGTATCTTTTGACAACTCGCATCTTGAAACGTGTCTCACAAAAAAATCAAAGATGTGCCAAAGAATTTTATTAAAAGTGTGATCTAGTCTTTTCATAATTTTTAAAACATTTTAAATATCTAATGATAGAATATTAATTATGAAGGTATAAAATATTGTTTTATAACAGATGTAATAAGAATGAAATATCAACAGTGTGATTATTTTAAAGAATAGAAAATGCATATAAAGAGGATAATATCAGTCTGTTATACAACACACACCTACAGTCAATATTACAGGATAGTACATTCAGGGGAGGTGGTTGTATAAGGACACTAAGACAAGAAGTTAAAAATCTTATCAGATCATACCCATCTATCTATCATTCATCATTTAGCTAACCTTCCATCACTCACCTACCTATTTTGGATGTAGTTATCCCTGGGTTCCAATATTTAAATAATTATTTTTATACCCATCTGAATTGTACAATTTCTCTGTATTCAAACATGATTCAATTTTATACATGCACTTGCAGACACACACACACACGCACACACACAAACACACACACCCTCACATATTCTTTTCACGATATCAAGGAGGAAACAATGTCAGACAATATGTTTTTTGATTTGATTATGGGAGTGATTTGCTGGAAGGATAATGTGAATGCCTGCCAAGGAATCATTACTGTGTGTTAAGAGAATTTGCTTTTGTGGAGATTAAAGTTACCCAGAATAATGGGAGAATTATCTGTGTAAGGGAAACCTGGGAGATCATGGGACATACTCCTCTGAATAGGTTTTGAATGACAGAGTGGGGACAATAAGCCATACAGGGTTAGTGCTAAATATCATAATAACTGGAAGTTGCTTCAATATAGCCTGTGTTGAATCTATAGATCAAGTTTTGGAAAATTCATGTACTAAAAATGTAACAATGTTATATCTTAACAGGACATCTTTTCATATATTTAGGCTATCTTTACTTTCAGTGATTTTTAAAGTTCTCATTGTAAAGGGCTCACTAATTTTTCAATATATAAGTACCTGATATTTTTAGATGCTATTGTGAATGGTATTTATGTTTGGTGTTAGATGATAAGGTTGAGTTAAATTATGTATTAGATCTACCGAAGCTCTTGAAATGGCTGTAAATATCTAAAACAAAATACACTAACCACTAAACTCAATTTATCAATAGGAAGTTTTTCCTTATTTTCTTTTTTATCCTCTGAACTAATTCTGGTTGCTGCTTTTATATCTTCACAGTAACAACTTTAATATTGTAAACCATCATCAAGTCCATTGCTTACTAAAAAGCAGGACACGTATGAATTGTATACCAGCTATTTCCTATTAAAAACAATTACAATGGATAATACAAACATAATTTTACAAAAATGATAAAAAGTGATCATATAAATTGTATTTGTTAATGTAATGGATATTGTCAAGGTATTATGAGTGATGCTGTTTCTTTATGTCAGGATGGAGGAAGAGGGGCTGCACATAGGATAGTCTACTGAAAGTATTGATTTAAAAAATCTAACCTAGAATAGATTCTTTTGAGAGGGCTGTGTCTATTGATAGAGTCAAAAATAAGAAAGTTTGAGTAATATAGTTTCGCTGGATTTTTGTTACAGTATTTTTGGTAAGAAGCCTGTTGCTTACTTGCTTGAGAATATGTAGTTTTGCCTTTTTATCTAAAGGGTAATTTGCTTTATATAAATGTTTGAATCACTCACTCTTTATATTATTTTTCCGGCTTTATGGTTTGCAATAGAAAAATGTAACAGCATAGATTTTTCCCTTGTCATTCTTTCACCTTTTCTGCCTATGAGACCACACAGCACGTCTTCGTACAGTCTTTAAACACAGGAACATGGTGTTGGTTATGATAGCCAATTTTTCTTGGGCAATGGAACATATCAATAAACAGAAGTGAGGATATGAGTGTTTTTGTGCTGATGAATGGATAAAGGAAATGTGGTACTTATACAAAATAGAGTACTATTAAGCTAGAAAAAAGAATGAGATGAGATCCTGTCATTTGCAACAACATGGATGCAACTGGTGGCCACTATACTAAGTGAAATAAAGCAGGCACAGAGTATAAATTTTGGGATCTGAAAACCAAAACATTAAAGTCATGGAGATATTTGTGTGCCTTTTAATAATAAAATTTAAATTATCCTTGGTTTTTTTTAACTGGACATTGATTTCTTAAAATCTCTTCACCATGTTTTAAATTGTGGATTATGCTGGGTTTTTAAAATTGTCTCCTATTTACTGTAATGTTCCACTTCTTTATTATTTTTTATTTTTTTCTGAGGTTTTTCTGCTCTATATTCAATCCCATCTTTTTATTTTCAATTGAGACAAAATTTACACATAGTGAAATGTTCAGGTCTACTCATTATGCTGTGAGTTTTTCTTGTTTTTTGTTTTTTGTTTTTTGTTTTTGGTTTTGATGCTTGCTGAGATTTCCAGTAATATGTTTAATAGAAGTGGTGAGAGGCATATTTGTCTTATTCCAGATGTGAGCAGAAAAGCATTAAATATTTTACTACTAAGTGTGCTATTATTTTTTTAGATACTAATTTTTTTATATACTAATTTGGTTTTTTTCTCGATACTAATTATTGGAGGAAGTTTCTTCAACTTCTAGGTTGCTGAGATTTTTTAAATCATAAATGCATACTGTCTTTTTTGAGCTATGTTTGCTGCAGATATTATAATAATTATGTCATTTTGCTCTTTTATATCTGCTATGCTAATTATATTCATTGATTATCATGTGTTAAATCAATCTTTTTATTCCAGGAGTAAACCCACAAGTAAACTTTATTACGGTATATGATCTTTAACACAGATTTTAAAATTTGATTTCCTAATGTTTTGTTGACAAATTTTCTATTTATGTTCATGGGCTAGATTAGTATGAAATTGTCTTTTCTTGTAATTTTCTCATCTGGTTTGGTATCAGGGCTCTAGTGGCTGACCTGGTTTGATTCTGTGTCCCCACCCAAATCTCATCTTGTAGCTTCCATAATTCCCATGTGTTATGGAAGGGACCCGGTGGGAGGTGACTGAATCGTGAGGATGGGTCTTTCCCGTGCTGTTCTCATGATTGTGGGTGGGTTTCATAAGAGCGGATGGTTTTAAAAACAGGAATTGCCCAGCACAAGCTCTTTTTAGCCTGTTGTTATCCACATAAGATGTGACTTGTTCCTCCTTGCCTTCTGCCATGATTGTGAGGCCTTCCTAGCCATGTGGAACTGCAAGTCCAATAAGCCTCTTTCTTTTGTAAATTGCCCAGTCTTAGGTATGACTTTATCAGCAGCATGAAAATGGACTAATCCACAGCCTTATAAAATGAACTGAATCATGCTTTATTTTTGTAAGGTTAGTATTATCTCTTCTTTAAATATTGGAGAGAACTCACAGTGAAAGTAATCTGAACCTGGATTTCTATTGTGGGTAGAATTTTATTAACAATGTCAATTAACTCCATGGATGTAAGGCTATTTAGATTTCTACTTCTTCTGGAGCAACTATTGGTAGCTTGTGACTGTTACTTCAACTATCACCTTTTTAATATGTTATTGTAAGATAAATTATTTTGTTATTTATTTGAAATACTGTTTTTGCTTATATTCTGTATCTCCTTCTAAAAATATTTTCTATGCTTAGTTTCCATGATTATTTTTAATTATTAACTATTTTAAAAGAGATGACAACTCTTAATATTGGTTTAAGACTTTCTTTATAAGTTGGGCTTGGGGAAATAATCTGTTAGACGGGTGACTTTCTGGCATTCCTTGATGATACTTTGCTTAGCACTGTACAAAAGGGAACATGAGAGTATATTGATGCTTGCATATGGAGAATGGTGGTGGTAGTGGGCTATCAGAACCAAAACTTTCATTTAGGGGAGCCATTTGTATAGACCCTGTGTAATTACTGAAAAATAGAATGTGGACTGGCCACCAAAGGGTTGTGAAATGGGACAATATTGGCTATATCTTTGACTTATTGTCTTAAATATCCTCTCCTAAAAACAGAAGGATATTGTAAGTGCTTTTAAAAAGGAAATGAGTTTCATCAAGGAAATCATCAAGATGGTGGGATAGGAAATAACTTGCATGCCCCAATGAAAAACCAATTATACAGCCATCCATTAACAAAAGTAACCATGGGATGGCTCAACAGTCCAATTAAGAACCTATAGAAAGAAAAAAAAAAAAAGAACCTATAGAAAGAAAATTGAGGAAAACTAAAGGGAAGAATAACTACACAGGATTCTTCTGGAGATATTTGCTTGGCAGAGACACATGGAAAAATGGCTCGGAACAAAGGAAAAAGGTAGGGGTTATCTGGTTCAGCCATGAGGCAGCTACCATTGTGTTCCCCAATGATCTTCTGTTGGGAGTCTTATCAGCCTTTGCTGTTAAGGACCTCAAAATTTCCCATGACAACAGTGTTTGCCTACAGCATTCACTGCAGTGGAAGCTGTAGTGTGCATCAGCACCAACCCCAGGGGCCTGCTCTGCAGAGGCATCAGCAACCTTCACCACTGAACACCCGGGAGGAAGAGACACTGCTGCACAACCACCACCACTCCTAGAAGGATCTGCTGTTCCACCACATTGGGAGCATGGCTGCCAACTTCCTACAACCATTGCTATGCTCCAGATACCAAGACCACAGCTGCATCGTGTATGTTCAGCTCCAGACCCTGGATCTGCAGGTGATCTACACAAGGCTGTATTCCACACTTGGCTACGTAGCTGACAAAAATGCTTACTTATGTCTCAGCCACCAGAAACAGGGCTACCATGAGCTAGCCAGAATTCTAGATCCCAGAAATACTGTCCTTCCATGAACTCCATGCCCCAAATCCCATATCCGTGGTCGTTCCACAGCACTCATGCATCAAACAGTAGTGCTGCTGCCACTGCAAAGGTGCCCACGATCTGAACCTGTCACCAAGAGTGATAATATCCCCAATAGGAGATGAAGAAATCAGGAGGACCCTAGGAGTCTTTGCCAGCAAAGATCTCTAGAGCCTTTGCCGGTACTGTGAACACTCGATGTCTTGACTTTTGAGGACTTCTACTATCTTCTCTAATGCTGATCTCAGGTAACAGAGATGCATGGAGACTACACTGTCAGGCCATCCCCAGAGCTGTAAGTGTCACATTTCATCTTGTTGGGATAAGTGTCACATTTCATCCTTCATCCCACCTGAAGTTAAAGGCCTTTATCCACCAAAATTGTCCTTAAGTCTAAAAGAGGTGACTGTTTCTTCAGCTTCAAATGTGCAGGCATCAGTGGAAGACTACTAGAAACATAAAAAGTAAAAGAAACATGGTATCAACAAAGGAATTCAATAATTTTCTAGTAATCAACCCCAAAATAGAGATATGTGAGTTTCCAAACAAAAATTTCAAAATAATTGTTTTAAGGTAGTTTGGGAATCTAATAGAGTACACAAATAGAGAAATCAACAATATCAGGAAAACAGTACAAAAGCAACATGAGAAGTTCAAAAAAATGTAGAAATTATAAAAAGAGAACCATATGTAAATTCTGGACCCGAAGAATACAATAAATGAAATGAAAAAATGTAATGTAAAGCATCAAGCAGAATTAAGCCAAAGAAAGAATCTGTGAACTTGAAGACAGGTAATTTCAAATTATTCAGTCAGAGGAGAAAAATAATTTAAAATAGAGAAGAAAGCCAGTGTAAATCATGGGACATCATCAAGTGAAATGATATTCGTATTATGGAAATTCCAAGAGGAGAAGAGAGATGAAAAGTGGCAGAAAGCTTATTTAAAGAAATAATGAATAAAAACTCTCCAAATCTGGGGAGGGATATGAACAACAAGTTAAATGAAACTCACAGAACCTTATACAGATTTAACCCAAAGTTTTGACTTCATTGAAGCACATTTATTATAATAAAACACCTTTTTTATTTTTAAAATTATTATGGATACACAATATTAGGTTGATGCAAAAGTAATATTAATTTTTGATATTACTTTTAATGACAAAAATCATGAAAATTTTTGTACCAGCCTAATAGTCATACATATTTAAGGAGTACATGTGATATTTTGAAACATGCATAGTATGTGTAATGTTCAAATTAGTGAAACTGGGAAATCCACCATAGCAAACCTTTATCATTTCTTTGTGTTAGGAACATTACAATTCCACTCTTTAGTTATTTTGAAATATACAATAAATCATTGTTAACTATAGTCATCCTATTTTATTAAACAACATTAGGTCTTATTCCTTCTATCTAACTGTATTTTGTACCATTCTCTCTTTGTTCCCACTTTGCTACTACCCTTCCTAGCCTCTGTTAACCATCATTCTATTCTCTATCTTCACAAGTTCTTTTTTTTTTTTTTAGCTGCAATGTGTGAGAGAGGACATCCAATATTTGTCTCTATGTACCTGGCTTATCTCACCTAACTTAACATTCTCCAGTTCCATTTATGTGTTTGCAAATAACAGGATTTCATTTTTTATGGCTGAATAATATTCTAAAACTTTGAAAATCAAAGCCAAAAAAAGAATTTTGAAAGCAACAAGAGTAAACAAAGTCATCCACACAAAGGAACATCATAAGGCTATCAGTTTCTCAGCAGAAATGTTGCAAGTCAGGAAAGTGTGGAAAGTGTTGATTTTATCAAACCATAGCAGAATACACATTCTTTATAAGCACACGCAGAAAATTCTTCAGGATGGATTATATGTAAGTTCACAAAACAAGTCTGAACAAATTTAGTAAGATTGAGATCATAGAAAGTATTTATTTTCAGTACAGTGGTGTGAGAGTAGAATCAGTAACAGTAGGAAAGCTGGAAAATTCACAAATATGTGAAAATTAAACAACATAGTTTTAAACAATCAATGAGCCAAAAAATCAAGAAGGAAATATAGAAATATCTTGAGATGCATGGAAATAAAAGAACACATACCAAAACTTACAAAGTACAGTAGAAGCAGTTCTAGAAGAGAAATTTATAGTGATTAATTTGTACACTAAAGAGAGAAGTGGAGCTAAAATAAACAACCTACTAAACATCAAACCTTAAGGAACTAGAAAAAGAAAAACAAACTATATCCAAAATTAGCATAAGGAAATAACAAAGATGAGAGTAAAAATAAATTAGACACTAGAAAAACAACAGAAAATATTAATGAAACTAAGCACCCAGTTTTGAAAAGATAAAATTAATAAAACTTTAGACTAAAAATAAGAGAAAAAAGAAAATAAAAAATGAAACAAGAGTGATTACAATTGATACAGTAGAAATACAAAGAATCATAAGACTTATGAAAATTATATGTCACTAAATAAGGTGAAGAAATTTACAAATTTCTAGAAACACACAACCTACCATGAATAAATCATGAGGAAAGATAAAATCTGAACAGGCCAATAATATATAAGGAGATTTGGTCAGTAATCAGAACCCCTAAACACAAGAAGTCGAGATCCAGATTACTTCACTGGTTATTCCAATGAGCATTTATGTCTGTCCTTCTCAAACTTTTACAAAAATTTGAAAGAAGGGAACAAACTAATTTTAGGAGGCATGGTTACCAAAGACAAACAGAGAGACTACAAATAATTGCATGCCAATATCCTTTATGAACATAGATGCAAGAATTCTCAACAAAATATTAGCAAACTGAATGAAATAGTGCATTAGAAAGATTATGCACCATGATCAAGTGGGATTCATTCCTGTGATGTAAGATGTTTTAATACATGCAAATTGATAAATGTGATACATCACATTAACAAAATAAAGGATAAATGCAACTAAAACCCAAAATAAGATATTACCTCATACCGGTTAGGATGGCTATTATAAAAATGTCAAAAAAGTGTCACCAAGCTTGTACACTGTTGGTGAGGATACAAACTGATTTATTTATGTAAAATGTAATGCTATTCAGCCTTCAAAAAGAAGGAAATTCTATCATTTGGGACAGCATGGATGAACCCGCACAACATTATGCAAAGTAAAAAAACCAGGCAAAGACAAATATTGTAGGGTATCACTCATATGTGGAATCTAAACAAAAGAAAGTGAAACTCACAGAAACAAGGAATAGAATAGCGATTTCCAGGGAATGATGGTGGAGGTTATTAGGAGATGCTAGTCAAAGGGTACAAACTTTCTGTTATACAATGAATAAGTTCCAAAGATCTAATGTACAGCATCATGATTATAGTTAACAATACTTAATTACATATTTGAAGTTAGCTGTAGCACACATCTTAAGCATTCTCACACATAAAAGTTTACCATATGAGGATATAAATATGTTAACTAACTTTACTGTGGTAATCATTTCACAATGTACATATATATCAAATCATCATGTTGTATACTTTACATGTATACGATTTGTTTGTCAATTACACCTCAAAATGAGAAAAAAGTTACATATATATAATTGTGTTATTTTATATATATGGTATAACTATATATATTTAATTGTATTATATATATTAGGTTAGTGCAAAAGTAATTGTGGCTTTTGCCATTACTTTCAATATTTCAAAAATATATGCATACATTATATATTTTAATGTATTATATATTGTATTTTGTTATACATTATATTTTGCATATCATATAAAATATGTTATATTTTATACATTTTATATATTATATTATATATATTATATGTATATAATAGTCCATTAGGTCAAAGGTTTTTGTGTTGGATCTAGTATTTCCTACTATTCCTAGCTGCTGCTCAAGCAGTATTATGGAAGTACTCAACTATTCAATCTTGTACAATATTTTTATTTTCAATGTTAACACCTTGAAGTTTTGTAAAGTCTAAGCAAATCTCTGTAGAAGAAAAAAAAACAGCTTTAGCATGACCTCCTCATAATCTTAAACTTTATTGCTTCAATGAAAGTTTGATTGATTTTTCCTTTCATGTAGGTAGCATTTATTTTTTAGAATAATCTTTATTTTCTGTAAAATTGGGGGTAATCTTTATTATTTCTCATGCGGTCTCATTTTATTCCAGATCATATAGTATTTAGCATTGTGCTTCCTGATTTAGATTTGTAGTTGAGGTAATTTTCTTATGTCCTTATGCATTAAATGATTTTGTTCTATATTTATTGTTTTTATTGCAATTAATGTAGTAAAAAGATGTACAATTAATAATCTGAATCTCTATTAGCATTTATTATTACATGTTATTTACTTATACTGCTTGAGACTGGAAAATCTAAAAGATTTGGCTTGTGGCATGCAGTAAGTCCTTACTTAAAATTAATTGGTTCTTGGATACTGCCATTGTAAGTGAAATAACGTATCACAAAACCAATTTCACCACAGGCTAACTGATATAATAATAATTTATATAAATAAGAGTTAAGTTCCAACAGCATATCAGCATATTTCTGGTCATGAAAACACCAACCATCTCCTAAATAAAGACTAAAACACTTTTAAAATTGAACACTGAAATAAATGTGAGCTATACATATATTTAAGAAAGATTAGTTAAAACAAGTAAGATAATTAATTACCCAGTTATTCCAATTCAAGTTGTGGGTAGCTCCTGTCAGCTCAGGGAGCATGATGGGACAGAATTCAACAGAATTCCATTCCATCCCAGGATGCACTCACACACATACTCACATTCCCACTAACTCACCCTGGGACCATGTAGACATGCCATCGAACCCAGGGTGCACATCTTTGGGATGTGAGAGGAAACTGGAGTACTCAGAAAAAACGTGGGCAGACATGGGGACAACATGCAAACTCCACACAGAAAGTGACCCCGGCCATGAATATATATATGTTTTTCTCATCAACATTGTAACAAAACAATGTAGAACAAAACAAAGTTATTCACTGCACTTATGTTTATATCAGCGTGCGCAGCACACTAACTAGTACATGGTAAGGATCATCAAATATTAATTTAATAAATAAATAAATACTTGAAAGAATAAGTAAATTAGGCTGGGCGCAGTGGCTCACTCCTGTAGTCCCTGCATTTTGGGAGGCCGGGGCAGGTAGATCACCTGAGGTCAGGAGTTCGAGATCACCCTGGCAAACACGGTGAAACCCCATCTCTACTGAAAATACAAAATTAGCTGGATGTGATGGCACTCGCCTATAATCCCAGCTACTTGGGAGGCTGAGACAGGAGAATTGATTGAACCCATGAGGCGGAGGTTGCAGTGAGCTGAGATCGCGCCACTGCACACTCCAGCCTGGCAGACAGAGTGAAACTCCATCTCAAAAAAAAAAAAAAAAAAAAAAAAATTAATTAATTAACGAATAATTACATGAATAACAGTTACCACAAAATTTGATTCTTATTTTTCTTTTGTTTTATAATTTTATACTAACAGCTTTAATAGCTTCCTTATGCTTTTTGAAAAACTAGTGATTTATTTTAAAATGGCATGTTCTTCCAAATATACTTGGTTAAAATAAAATGGGCTATGACTTGTTATCATAATTTGTACTCTATAATGAATTTTTTGCTCAGCAAATATCAATTTCATGTATGATCACTGAAGTTATTCAATGTATGATCAAACTAATGTATAATTATTGAAGCTATTTGGTAACAGTTAGTAAATTGATAATCATATATAAATAGCACTTTCTGTAAGGGTTTTTATTTGTCCCAATAGGTGTATCAAGGATCCCTATCTAAAAAGAGAATATTTATATATACAGATACGGGGTGTGAAGAGAGTTACATTATAAATAGGATCAGTTAGATTGGCCATAACTTCTCAAGGTTTGATCCCACGAAAGCATCACCTGTGCTTTGCTTGGCATGATAATACACTTCTGTATTAACTTCTCAGTAAAATAATTATAAAACCTGAAAAATCAGCGTTTATATGAAGTTTAATTAATTTCACACGTGAATATTTTTATAATGCTAATCTTATTTTTAAAGAAAAAGAAAAAAAGCATTGCTAATTTTCCCAAGTCAGCCAGCTCATTCTCGTATATGTCCTCAATTGGCATCAGTTTTTTTCTTACCAATAGAGGCAGCACATCCTAAATGAAATCTCTGTGATTTCACTCACTGTTAAAATGCTGCATAATTCAGCTTTAAAAAGGGAAGAGCTAGCTTACTGTCTTTGAATAAGCCCTGGTTTATTACTGGCAACAGGATGATCAAATAAGAGTCTAGCTGAATCTCAGCTATAGAAGAGATCTATTCATTTCTTCTATGAACTTAAATAAAAGCTGTGTCAGTGCGTGATAGTAGTTTAACAATACTAATCTTGATAATCTCTTATATTTTTAGAACAATCTTCTCTGCTTCTTTCTGCCTGATATGCAACTAAATTTGTTAATCCACACTAGATCAAAGAAAACCAGACCAAAAAACACAAACTTTTCTTTCCAAAAAGATTAATCAATTTGTCCTTGCTAGTTTTGTAATTAAAAAGGAAAATACCTGGTGCCATAAATCAGATAAAAACAAACACTGTTCTAATTAAAGTCTTTATAAATGCAATTCACCTCTCAATTTCATCTAAGGATGCTAACCAGCAATTATATTTCTATTTGTTGACTAAGACAAAGATACTGAACAAAAAGGATGAGGCTTTCTATCCCTATTGGATTTTATTTCTATGAATAAAACAAACTCAACAATCTTCTATTACAATATATAGGAAACAATAAGTATCCTTTCTTGTCTAAATCTATTGTTTGCCTCCTGATCAAATGGTAGTCCAAGGATTTCTTATTTACCAGAATCTAATCAGTCCCTGGAAACTGATTGGGTAATGAATATTCAGATAGCGGATATCTATATACCATTACTTGAAATAGAAAAGCAATAACACATTTCAAGTCTATACACAACCCCAACTTTCTTCATGTATCTTTAAAACACTATAAAATACCTACATAAAGAGTCATCGAGGATTTGTAGAATACAAACTACCTAGCTACTAACCAATGAATGAATTGTGATGATTGGTTCCTTTCTTTTGTTGATTAGTTCTCTCTCTCTCCCTGTCTCTCTTTCTCTCTCTTTCTCTTTCTCCCTCCTCCCTCCCTTCCTCCCTCTTTCCCTCCCTTCTTTCCTTCCTCTTTCCCTCCCTCCCTTCCTTCCTTACTCTCTCTCTCTCTTTTCTGGCATAACATGCCAAAAAAGTCTCAAATACCAATCCATGTTTTTTTCTAAACTGCAACAAATATCTGCTGTAGCTACAGCATCCATATAGAAAATACAAACCATCAGTTTGACTGTGAATCATGTGCTATTAATAATTACACCTGGATAACAGGTAAAAACTGTGATAGTTAATCATTCAACTCTAATGTTACCAAGAATCAAAATAACATGATAGGGATACATAAGGAATTCAAATTAGACCAAACACAATTGCTGCTTAACATCGGAAGGGTTGCTGGAATATGTTTAGTGAGGAGGGCAATTAAGGAGAGTCATCAAGTAGGTTAAGGTGAGCTCTAGGGAAGGAGCCAGGGCAACAGTAAATATGAGAGATTAATCGATTTCTGAATCCAAGAAACTAGTATGTATGCTCATCTGCTGATAATTCCAAGAATCCAGATACCATAAGACTGACGTGCCGTTACAGTTTTTTTTTTTTTTTTTTAATGTGATGCATCTGTTCACATCAGGAATTATCATTAACAGGATTTTAAAATCTTTTTGCATAACCTAAAATTTCAACTAAATTGTTGATGTCTGATTTTCATGGCTACTCATCTTCTCCTCCCTCCAATCAATGATAGCATCAAAGTGAATACATTAGGATTAAGTTCTTCATTGTCACAAAATCCTGCCCTCTCTGAAAGATCCATGATGTCTTTAAATATGAGAGTGGGGTGACCATTCAGACCTTTAGCACTTTGGACATCACCAAGAAAGTGACATAACCATTTCTTCCATTATCTTTTCTTTCTTGTGATACTTTCAAGCCTAAGTGCCTCTTGATCCAAAACCGTTCTGTAAGTACTTCATGGAATCACTAACTTCTTCATCAGCACCCCTAATCAGATACTGCTTAGAATATGCTGTGAATGTTGTGCATAAAATTTGGTCCAAAAAATTGCAGTTAAGTATGTATTTTAAGGCAGAAAGCCCACTTCACTCTACTCTCTATAAATTAATAGCTTAGACATTAATAAATACATTCCTGATATATTGCCTGTTATCCAGGGCACTGTTTGTAAGATTTTCTTTCTTTTGTATAAATGTCTCCAAAGTTAAATAACCTACTTTCTCACTTGGGCTTTACTATTTCAGCACTATATGACAAGCAGTGCACACTCCAATATTGTTTGAAGGTCCCTGGAGTTTTGGAGTCATATACCTAGGAAGATTTTACCTTTGTTTTCCTAATTTCTACTCCAGAGCAGAATGTGTCTATCTTTGGACACTTAAAGTGCCACATGATTTTTTCACCTCCAGTATAATCAGAAAATGGCCACTTGCTTCCAATGAGTATTGCTTTATTCAAATTACAATATTTGCTTTGCATTATAGCCAACTTTTGTTACCGGGAGTGGCTAGTGCAGTCTCGCTTGCAATGTAATGCATTTCACCATTGATCTTCACATTATATAGTCATGAAAGATTCTTTAATCCCCCAAACCATCTCAAACTTGCTTTCAAGCTCAGCTCTCCAAACGATCTCTTTGTTTCATCACTTTTTTTTTTTCAGCTCCTCAAAGACTTTCCAGCACTTTCTTCTATGTCAACAAGATTCTCAATGGTGTATATAGGAACTAGGACATTTCGATCTTTCGTGGCAATGTTTATCTAGCATTTCAAAAATACTACACAGTGTTCAAGTATCCTGGTGTGACTACCCAGAACCAATAAAATTCTCATGAAACTTGTGCATGGCTAAGCTTATGTTGTTTAGGCATATACAACTCTCAGTAAGTTTCCTTACCAAATATTCTTCTAATGAGTGAGATTTTCTGGGCTTCTTAGACCCGCTTACTTTCTTCTCAAGATTTTACAATGTATATGACTTTTCTTTCTTACTTAAAAATGAGGAGTCTAGCAGGGTCTATTGGCCCATGCCTACAGTTCCAACATATCAGGATGCCTAAGTGGGAGGATTGCTTCAGGCCAGGAGTTTGAGACCTTGAGGTAGGAGGATCACTTGAGCTCAGGAGTTTGAGGCTGCAGCCAGCTATGACCCCACCTCTGCACTGTAGCCTGGGCAACAGAGTGAGATTCTATTTCAAAAAGCAAAAAGCCTATAAAAATGATAATGCACAGCCACAAATGCAAGATACAATTTTGCTATGAGGAAGCTGAGATATGACTACAGCGCACACTACAGCTTCTCACTTAAACTTATGCAATTGGAATGTTTTCTCTCCTTGCATGAACATGTCAAATTGTTATAGCAGACACTGTGTTTGGGGTAAATTTCACAAGTTATGACAACTGGACAGGAAGAATTAAGATAGGGAGGGTACCTATGTGTTTTATTTCAGGAGTTCCTAAGTGAATTCTGAAATAAAAGTAAAAGACATTTTGAATGAAGTAAATTGGATTCTTCCAAATCCAAGCCATTGTTTGTTTGTTATCCCATACCTTGCCAAAACGAAAAGCACTTGTTAGGAACAAAATAGTCCATTCTCAGCTTAACTACAAAGGCAACTGTCAGTAACTGGACAGGGAGAAACTAAATTACCTGGATGAATTTTGCCAATTCAGAGGTCTTTAAAATACTAACTCTTTACCTATGACAAGCCATATAATTGGATACCTTTAAAACGTGAGGATGGATCAGACTATAAAATCTCTGACATTTTTTTCAGTTTTTCTTCTGCTGCCAAGACAGCTTATATAATCATGTCCTCACATATAAACCCCTAAGACTTAACCTCCCCACAGTAAGAAATCACTTCAGAAATAAGATTTAGTTGTGTCCAGCAAAAACTTTGCCAACATCTGCCATTCATATTCATATAGATTGAATGTATATTATTTAAAATGCTTTGTGGTACTTACACATTTTGCCAGGAATATATTTGCCTTATTTAATTTTTATATAGTTATAGCTTTCCTTTTGAATAGATTATAAATTCTGAGAAAAGATGAATTATATAAAATCCTCTTTTTTGTGTGTAGCACCTGGCAAACTGCTGAAAAAGAGGTCAAACCTCTACAATACTTCATTTCTTCATTTTTTTTTAAAATGATGATGTCTTGAAATCTTTTAAAAAATGATGATCTCATGAAAATGAGGTGTTGCAAGAATGTTCTCTGTGGTTGAGGTTGAACTTCATTTCTGGAAAGAAGCTGTGAGAAAATGATCAAATAGAATATAGAAGGAAAGACACGGCCAAGAAAGGTGGTCAAAAATAAAAATGAGGACATAAGTGATCTCATTTTATTAAGAAATAAGAGATCATGAAATTGAAATTGAGTTTAAAATTAATCATAAATTCAACTTTTTATGATTCTGCCAATTTTTTGAATAATTTTTAACAATTTTTAAAGTTTTACAGCATGAGCATTTTGTATCATGTCATACAGAAAACAATAAATTTATGCTAAGGTTGAACGTATGTCTTATTTCTCAATGACAACAGCAAACTGCTACTTTCTGTTCGTTCTACATTTGTTAGAGATGTTCGACATAAACGTGTTGAAGTGATTCACTGTTGGAAGTTGAAAGATGTTATGTCACTTTTGTCTTCTATCCAGATAAAGGCATTATTTAAAGACATCAGGTAAATTTTAAGTGCTATTGGTACCTTATAAACAACATGACATAATATTAATCATTTGATAACTGATGATAAGAAATATCATTGAAAAATTTTCCCAATTCCGTTTAGATTAGTTCTGTCCAAACCAATTCTCTGTAGGAAACAATGCCAAACAATAACACCATTAGATATGATGGGATTCTTTTCAAGCAAACTTATTCAAAAATGATTTTGTTTGTTTGTTTGTTTGTTTTGCGATTGAATATAACAGAACTTGATTGGTTTTTCTCAATGCCCGCAGTACAACAGCTAAGCAACCATTTGCTAAAGGTCTTCTGTGACTCTTAAGAAGGCATTTTATTTCACAACAAATTTATAGATGTTATGTTATTCTATACATTTCCTATCACTTTAAACTCTTTTAGTCTCTTTACCAATAGAGAAAACTATTAATGGGAGAGAGACAAATATTTGAAAAATAAAACTGCTTGATAACTTCAACTGGTTTAGACCTTGAAGATTAAATATTATGATCTTGAATTAACCAATGAGGTTTGTTTTGCCCTTAAGTTGTCCATGCAATTAGTTATATTTTCCATATCACACCCCTTATACATGCTATTATGAATTATGTCATTTTCTATGGTTTGTGGGAAACAATCGTATTCCCTCCTAAAATCGTATCCCTCCTAAAATTCGTACAACAAAGTCCTAATGCCCATTACCTTAGAATGTGAGCTGATTTAGAGAAAGGGTCTTTAAAGAGGTAACTAATTTAAAATGAATTCATTACAGGGAAGACCTTAATCTAATGTGAATAGTGTTCTAATAAGAAGAAAAAACTTGGACAGAGGTACAGTGGGAAGACCATGTGAAGAAAGGAAAGATAGTCATCTACAAACCAAGAAGAGAGGCCTGAGCCTCATAGGAGCTATGCCTGCTGATACTTTGTGTTCTTAAACTTCTGGTCTCCAGAACTACAAGGAAATACATTTCTTTTGTTTAACCCACAGTTTGTGGTGCTCTGTTGTGGCAGCCCTAGCAAACAAAACAGAAAGTAACAAAATATTTGCATAATTGTAAAAACTTTAAAAATTATCCGATATTGGATAAATAACAGAAATTTAGATGGGAAGACATGTCTACAATATAACTGAACATGAGGTGTTGCAAGAATGTTCTCTGTGGTTGAGGTTGAACTTCATTCCTGGAAAGAAGCTGAGTGAGCAAAGGATCAAATAGAACATAGAAGGAAAGACATGGCCAATAGAGGTGGTCAAAAATAAAAATGAAGATATAAGTGACCTCATTTTATTAAGAAATAAGAGATGATGAAATTGAATTTAAATATATATTTTTATATATTAATAGCATATATTATATTTATTATTAATTTATATATAAATAGTATATCTATACTTAAAACAGGGTCTTGCTTCGTCTACCATGCTGGAGTGCAGTGGTGCAAGCAACGCTTACGGCAGCCTTGACCTCCCTAGGCTCAGACGGTCCTCCCTCCTCAGCCTCGCAAGTAGCTGTGACTACAGGCACACGTGACCACACTCCACTGAATTTTGTATTTTTTATTTGTTTGTTTTTTTGTAGAGAAGGGATTTCTCCATGTTGCTTGAGCTGGTCTTGAACTCCTGGGCCCAAGCAATCTGCCTGCCTTTGCATTCCACAGTTCTGGGATTACGGGAGTGCGCCACCACACCTGGCCTAGAATTTTCGAACGTTCAAATGGTGATATAATCATACATTACTGTAGCCATAGCAAGAGTGAGGTTATGGGCATAACAGCACATCGTCTTGTGAGAAGTACTGAACTGGAAAGTACAAAGCATACAGAAGGTTGAAAAAGTTCGTAAAGTGTTCGAGAATTTGAAAAATGCCTAATCACTTATACTTAATTTTAGAGGCAGCAGGAAGACCTCAAACATTTGGACTAAATGTTGACTTTCCTATAATTAGTTTTAAGAATGATCATTCCACTGGCACTTTGAGCATAGCTGTAATGAAGGTGGTGCAGACTGGAAATATGCCCCAGAAATCCTCTATTTGGAAATACTGCATGCATGAAGATGTATCAAGTGGGTACTTTTATTATTTCATTAGTTTTCCCTTAGTGACCTTTTTCATAAATGTATTGAATGTCAAATATATGAATGTACCTCATTATGTCATGAGTTCATTAATGTCCTGGGTTACTCTAGCTAAGGGAGGGAGACAGCGAACAAACACAGCATATTACCACCTGTTTCATTTTATCCTTGAATGGAGTTTGGATTCTTTGGATGGAAACCAACGAACACAAAGAGATTGAGGAAGATCTGATGATAGTCTGGATTAGGGTAATAGATTTTAATGTGCATGAGAATAGACTGGGAAATTTGCAGAGAAAAAAGGGACCAAGAAAAATGAATGGAAAAATAAAAGCAGATTGCTGTGTCGTGCCTCTAGAATTTCTGATTCAGTTGATTTAGGATGGGGATATTGAGAATTTGCATTTTTAAAAGATTCTCAGATAACAATGATGCTTCTGGTTCCAGAAAAATACTGGGCTAGAGAAACGGAACTAAGAATGGAAAGTGAAGTGGGTGGGAAACAGCACTTCCTCGAAGACTACGCTGTTTTAGTTTTGTTTCTTTGTTTGCTTAATGGAGTATACAAGAACAGAGTATAATGGAGTCTCCACTCACTACATTATTACATTATTTTAAAATTAATTATCTTGTTAATTACTCTTTCTAAAATTGTATTTAAATAGTTTTGGGGGAGAGGGTGGTTTTTCATTACATGAAAAAAGTTCTTCAGTGGTGATTTCTGAGATGTGGTGCGCCTCTCACTCGAGTAGTGTACACGGCACCCAGTACGTAGTACTTTGTCCCTCCCCTCTCTCCCGTCCTTCCCCGCAAGTCTCCAAAATCACTCTTTATCGTTACACTTTTCCTACTTTATATTTCTTTATTTCCTATTTTTCTTTCTCATGGAATTTCTTACTTACATTTCTTGTTTTCCTCCATTTTTCCAACTTTACAGTAGTCAAAAGAAATGGCTTTAGCGGCCGGGCGCGGTGGCTCACGCCTGTAATCCCAGCACTTTGGGAGGCCGAGGCGGGCGGATCACGAGGTCAGGAAATCGAGACCATCCTGGCTAACACCGTGAAACCCCGTCTCTACAAAAATAAAAAATAAAAATAAAAATTAGCCGGGCGTGATGGCGGCGCCTGTAGTCCCAGCTACTCGGGAGGCTGAGGCAGGAGAATGGCGGGAACCCGGGAGGCGAGGCTTGCAGTGAGCTGAGATCCGGCCACTACACTGCAGCCTGGGCGACAGAGCGAGACTCCATCTCAAAAAAAACAAAAAAAAAAGAAATTGTTTTAAATTATTAGGCTTAATACCTGGGTAATGAAATAATCTGTACAACAAACCCCCATGACACAAATTTACCTATGTGACAAACCTGCACATGTACCTCTGAACTTAAAATACAAGTTAAAAGAGAGTAAGTCTTTAATATAAGAGACTTGTGTAAATTCGTAATTTTCTCTGTTTCTGGAGAAAATGTGTTTGGTGTGTTATTCACATCTTCTTTGAGATTATTGCTAATTATATTAATTAAGCATGGATCAACTTCTTTTTTGATGATGACTTTCATTAGCTTAAAAGTTGCATACATCCAGATGTGTTTTTAAAAAATTGGTAGGTAATTAGAAACACTTTATTTCAATCAACGAAAATTATGCCATCATGTATTAGAACAACAATGCAGATTCAAGAACATATTTAACGGTAATTATTATGTTCTACTGTACTTTCTGAGTAACTAAAAGTTCACACTTTTTACGAACATGTCAAAATGTTAGCAGGTAGAGTGGTCTAGTAATGTTCATGGTATTTGATTTATGTGAATTTTAAGAAAAGCATTGCAGGTTTAAAGTACATTAAAAAGCTCAGTATTTCTGGTAAATTTCTGTCCTAAATCATAGAAGAATATCATGGAAATTATCTATGTTAGTCATTTTAAATGTACTTTGTGTTCTACAGTTTTACCCTCCCAACTCAAGACAAACTCTTTTCAAAAACCAGGTATTATTTGAAGGATAGGCAGCATATGCACATGGTGCTTTCAGAAGGCTTCTGTCACTCTGTTGCTTGTTATACATTAGTGTTTGATGAAAAGATACTGTTTCTGAGAAATGGTGAGCCCCTTGCAATTCAATTAAGTTCAGTTAATCACAATGCTCCACATATTCTTGGAACAGGTAACTGGAAATGGAATCTACAGAAATCTTTGTAATTCATGTCTCTTCTGAAAAGAAATTTAAGACAGCAAGAAATTATAGTCATATACATTAAATACTTGATTCTTAGGCTATGCCTGTCTGTAATATTTATAACTGTGTGCTAAATATTTGTGTGAATTACCTGCATTGTCTGATATCAAAGAGCGAGAAAACATACTGTATTTTCTTTGCTCGTATGCATGTCATTACTATTTGAATAAGTAATTCTGGGGACATGAATAACTATAGGAGTAGCCGACTTTGCTTTCAGTTATTATTTCTAAAACCTGATAAAGAGAGTTAATTGGTGATGGTGAAAAGATATCTGATTAAACTGAAAACACCTGTGGTGAGCTATTGGCAAACTGAATAAATCAGTGTTCACAAAGTATATAGCTGTTTAATTGTTGATTTGGTGTTATTTAAATTCGACATATAAAAAACAACTAGCTTTGTTATTGAAAGTACATATAATCAATTCTATTTTATTTACTAATAAATTAAATTAATATTGTTGTCTAGAATGTAAAAAAGTTATGCAGAGATATAACAGGAATTTATAATTATTATAAGACTCATTGTCACAATGTAATTGTGAACAAGAAAATCTGACACTGTAAGATCATTTGAAAGATTTAATTCACCATCAAATTAAATTCAGAAAATTTTAGATGCAAATATTAGTTTGTAAAAAAACAAAATGGGAGAAATAGTTAAATGAAGAAATATTTGAGAATTATACTTTATATCATTTGTCTTTGCAACTGTATTAAGAATTGTATTTACATATGTAACATGGATGTATGTATTTTAGTGAACAATATTAAACATTTGTGTCTCAGAGATTCGTAGTTCACTAATTCAAGCATGCTTCTTAGATATCCATCTCTGCTTAAAACAATTCCAACTTACGGTGAAAACCCAGAGAAGGTACTGGGGTTGTATTTGTTCAGAGAATCACCATTAATAAACTATAAAAATGTGATTGTAATTGAAGTTAAGGACCAATAGAGAGAGTGGAAAATGTTGCTAAATTATAGGGACAGTATATTAAGTTTCTAGAATACGTGTCTTTTTATGTAATCTCAATAAAAGTTTTCATCAGCAGCCTTTTATCACTGAGGAATAACATCTTTACTTATGCTTGGATTTCATGTCATTATCACCCATAAAAAATCACATTAAGACATTGTTTTGACAGCCTTAGGACACCGATGAGGCAGAAACAATGTAGCCTGCTAAAATATAGGGTTACTTTCTCAAATTTTGTTGCATATTTATATATTTGTTATGAATAGTGCCCCTCAAAGATTCACATCTTAGAATCTCCAAATCTTGTAATGTGTTGCTTTAAATGGTGTATTATTTTTCTAGGCCTTCTATAACCTATTACCATAAAATGGATAGCTTTACACAAAATAAATGTATCTTATCTTAATAGTCAGGGAGGCCAGAAGCATGAAATGAAGGTCTTGACAGGGTTAATTCCTTCTGGAGACTCAGACAGAGAATCCACCTCCATCTTCCATTGTGCTTCAATGTATAATTTTTTTCTGTCTCTTATAAGGACTCTCCTCATTAGATTTAGAACCCACTCTAATCCCAAAGGCTCTCATTCTATGATCTTTAACTACATCTTCAAAGACACTTACTCCAAATAAGGTCACATTCTGAGGTTCCAGTAGGCGTGCCTTCTGGGAATGCTATTCAACCCACTACACATAGCCGAAAAGGACATTGCACATGTGGTTAAATTGGGCCTTAGAGTGGGAGAGGTTATCCTGGGTAACCTGAATGTGCCCAGTGTAACCATAAAGAGATTTACAAGACAACGGATGAAGCAGGATAGTCAGAGTCAGAAAAGGAGATGTTATAGGGAGGCAAGAGAGAGAAAGAGAGAGAAAATTGACAATGTTTCTGCTGGCTTAGAAGATATAAAAATGGGCCAGGAGCCAAGGAAAGCAAGCAGCCTCTAGAAGCTGGAAAAGACAAAGAAACAGATTCAGCTTCAGTGCCTCCAGATAAAACACAGCCCTGTTTACCCCTTGATTTTGGGACTCTTGATCTACAGACAGACTTGTAAGCTAATACATTTGTGTAGTTTTGAGAGTCAAAATTTGCGGTTACTTGTTACTGCAGCAATAGAAAATAAATACACATTTTCACAAATCTGCATCATCAGGAATTATCTACACCCTGTCCTCCTATAGTAGGAATACTTATAAATTATTAAGATTCTTATTTCTAAGACACATTGATAAATATTTCCAAATGATTACATATTAGATACCAAATTTCAAAAATATTTGTGGACATTTATAATTAGTAGCATTTTTACTAATTTATCATGGTTTTTTGATACCAAACAAGTGTTGGACTATGAAAGTTTTTAAATGATTACTAAATGCAAGTTTTATGTGAAGAAATAAACTTGTTTTTATTTTATAGTTATTGCAGACACACCTGACAAATTCTTTTTGTCTGTGGATAGCAATAATATGTTTCATCAAATTAGGGAGCTAGCTTAATACTAATTGTTCTGTTTAACTCCATTTTGTTTTTTAATGTAGTGAAGTTTTGCAATTAGAAAAAATCCATTATACTTTCACATCTGACGAGTTTCTGCTGCACAAAAATTTCAATTTATCTAAGCACTAACATTGCAGCTAGCAACAATTTTAGAAAGTTCAGTGCTAATGCAAAAAAAAAAAAAAATACCCTTGCAAAATTTACCACAATTGTTTACTTTCTGAAAATGAGCACTAAACCATTTGCATAACAGCTGTACTGCTTGGAGGGCTGAAACACTAAAGCAATTAGCTTTGTATTCTATAATGTATGTCGCAACAGAGCAACACTGAAGTGGAGCTAACTTAATATTTAGTTAGAAGAGAAAGGCACTTTATTGGCCCTTTACTACTAGTGCTTCTTTAAACCACCCGATCATGGGAAATGTGTTAAGAATCGTTTTTCCAAGACAGTTTCAGGAAACATTACTTGAAGAAAAAAATCTCTAAGGGACATCCATTTAGTCTTTCTAATATGTGTTTTTTTACATCTATTGTATGTGCTTGACTACTACAGACTTTATATACTAGCTATTGTATAGTCCATAAGGCTTCAGATCTATTACAAAAATTACAAGAAATAACTTATAATAATCATATGCCAGAATAACTGTTGGATGTCAATTAGATGTACGGCCAGCACTCCTGATATCCCAAACAGGTGTCTGTACGTACACTCTTATTTTTAAGAAAATAGATATAACAAGAGTGGTCATGCTTGTTTTTGAATAGAGTCATTAGATTTAACAATGGACGGTTTTCTGGTTTCCTAATATGTTTAAATTTACAATTTTATATTTATTAAATTTATATTTATTAAATTACATTTAATTTTATATTAAAATCACCCTGATGATATGTACTATACTTTAATTCTAGATACTAAAGTATCACTATGTAACTACATAGCTACATATGTGTGTGTGTGTATATATGTATATATACCTGTACATACATATATCCTTCTTTTTAAGAAAGCATTCTTACATTTGCAATTTATTTATATAAATAAATACGACAGTACCAGTGAAGTTTTATTACACAGGTATATTGCGAAGAGGCAAAGTCTGGGCTTTTAGAATAGCCATCACCCAAATAGTGTACATTGTACCCTTCAGGTAATTTCTCATCCATCCCTCACCCCCTCCCACCCTCCCAAGTCTCCAGTGTCTACTATTTCACAATCTATGTCCATGTGTATGCCTTATTTAGCTCCTGCTTATAAGTGACAACATGGTAAATTGAGTTATTTCACTTAAGATAATGGCCTCCAGTTACATCCATGTTGCTGCAAAAGACATGGCTGCATTGTTTTTTTATTCCATATATATGTATATATGCCACATATTCTTTTCTTTTCTTTTTTTTCCCCCTGAGACAGAGTCTCCTTCTATTGCCCAGGCTGGAGTGCAGTGGTGCTGTCTCAGCTCACTGAAACCTCCGCCTCCCAGATCCAAGTGATTCTTGTACCTCAGTCTCCCAAATAGCTGGGACTACAGGCATGAGTCACCATGCCCAGCCAATTTTTGCATTTTTGGTAGAGATGGGGTTTCGTCATGTTGGTGAGGTTGGGCTTGAACTCATGGCCTCAAATGATCTAACCACCTTGGCCTCCCAAAGTGCTGAGATTACAGGCATGAGCCACCATGCCCAGCTTATGTATCACATTTTCTTTATCCAATCCTCCCTTGATGGACACTTCATTGGATTTCATATTTTTGCTATAGTGAATAGTAATAAGCATATAGGTGCAAAAGTATCTTTGTGGTATGATAATTGTCCAGTTGGAGACAGTGGACAATTTGCAATAGACAATTTTCTTTTTTTTCTTTCCAACTTTTGTTGTAGGTTCGGGAGGTACATGTCCAGGTTAGTTGCATGGATAAATTGC
This sequence comes from Macaca mulatta, assembly GCF_049350105.2. NCBI lineage: Eukaryota > Metazoa > Chordata > Mammalia > Primates > Cercopithecidae > Macaca > Macaca mulatta. The sequence goes on from NC_133423.1 coordinate 15,172,093, forward strand.
ATGTTACAGGGGCTTACTGTGCAGGTCATTTCACCCCCTAAGTAACGAGCATATTACCCAATAGGTAGTTTCTTGGTCCTCAAGCTCCTCCCACCCTCCGCCTTCAAGTAGGCCCCAGTGTCTGTCATTCCCTTCTCTGCGTTCAAGTGTACTCGATGTTTAGTTCCCACCTATAAGTGAGAACAAGCAGTATGTGGTTTTTCTGTTCCTATGTTAATTTACTTAGGATAATGGCCTCCAGCTGTATTCATGTTGCTACAAAGGACATTATTTCCTTCTTTTCTATGGCTGCAAGGTATTCTGTGGTATATATGTACCACATTTTCTTTATCCAGTACATCATTGATGGTATCTATATTAATTCCTTTTTTTGCGGGGGGGGGGGAACGGAGTTTTGCTCTGTCGCCCAGGCTGGAGTGCAGTGGCGTGATCTCAGCTCACTGCAACCTCTGCCTCCTGGGTTCTAGCAATTCTCCTACCTGAGCCTCCTGAGTAGCTGGGACCACAGGTGTGTGCCACCATACCCGGCTAATATTTTGTATTTTAGTAGAGATGAGATTTCACTGTGTTGCCCAGGCTGGTCTCGAACTTCTGAGCTCAGGCAATCCACACGCCTCCACCTCCTAAATTGCTGGGATTACAGGCATAACCCACCGCGCCTGACCTATTAATTTCCTTTCTTTGCTATTGTGAATAGTGCTGTGATGAACATGTGTGTGCCTTTGTTTTTATGGTAAAATGATTTATATTCCTTTGGGTATATATTCAGTAATAGGATTGCTTGGTTGAATGGCAGTTCTGTTTTTAGGTCTTTGAGAAATTGCCACACTGTCTTGTTCATTCCTTTTCATTCTTTTTTTCTTTATTCCTGTCTATCTGTCTTATTTCAGAAAGATAGTCTTCAAGCTCTGAAGTTCTTTACTCCACTTGGTCTATCCAGCTATTGATACTTGTGACTGCATTGTGAAGTTTTGTGTTGTGTTTCTCAGCTCAATTGGGTCATTTATGTTCCTCTCCAAACTGGCTATTCTGGTCATCACCTCCTGTAATGTTTTCTCATAATTCTTAGCTTCCTTGCATTGGGTTAGAACATGTTCTTTTAGCGTGTTAATTACCCACCTTGGGAAGCCTGCTTCTGTCAATTCATCCATCTCAGCCTCCGCCAAGTTCTGTGCCCTTTCTGGGAGGTGTTGCAATCATTTGGAGGAGAAAAGACACTGGCTTTTTGAGTTTTCGGCATTTTTGTGAGGATTACGTCTCATTTTGTGGGCTTACCTACCTTCGATCTTTGAGGTTGCTGACTTTTGAATGGGGTTTTTGTGGGGTCTTTTTTTGTTGTTGATGCTGTTGTTGCTGCTTTTTGTTTGTTTGTTTTTCATTTAACAGTCCGGCCCCTCTTCCATCGGTCTACTGTGGTTTGCTGGGGGTCTAATGCAGACCCTAGTTGCCTCAGACCCTCCTGCACCTACAAGTATCACCAGTGATGGCTGCAAACAGCTAACATGGCAGCCTGCTCCTTCCTCTGAGAGCTCTGTTCCAGAAGGGCACTGACCTGAAGCTGGCCCAAATGCTCCTGTAGGATGTGTATGGAGATGCCTACTGGGAGATCTCACCCAGTCAGGAGGAACAGGATCAGGGACCTGCTTAAGGAAGCAGTCTGGCTGCTCCTTGGCAGAGTGGGTGCACCGTGCTGGGGGAAATCTCCCGCACTCAGACCTCTGGGACTTTCCAGAGCCAGCAGGCAGGAAAGGGTGTTGGCTGAACTGCAGATACAATGGCCACCCCTCCCGCAACTGGCTGCATCCCAGGGAGTGATCAGAATTATTTCTTGTCTGCTAGCCTTGGGGTTGGTTTGCTCTTGTTTTCTTAGTTCCTCTAGGTGTGATATTAGGTTGTTAATTTGAGATCTTTCTAATTTTTTGATGTGGATGTTTAGTGCTATCTATAAATTTTCCTCTTACTACTGCTTTAACTGTTTGCCAGAGATTCTGGTATGTTTTATCCTTGTTTTCATTAGTTTCAAAGACTTTCTTGATTTCCGCCTTAATTTCATTCTTTACTCAAAAGTTATTCAGGAGCAAGTTGATTAATTTCCATGGAATTATATGGTTTTAAGATATCTTTTTCTTATTGATTTCTATTTTTCATTGCAGTGTGTTTTGAGAGTGTGGTTGGTATAATTTCAGTTTTTTTAAATTTTTTGAAAAGTGTTTTATGGCTGAGTGTGTGGTCAATTTTAGAGTGCTCAGATGAGAAAAATGTATATTCATGTGCAGATGAGAAAAATGAATATTCTGTTGTTGGATGGTGTTCTGTAGATTCCTATTAGGTCCTTTTGGTCAAGTGTTGAGTTTGGATCCCAAATGTCTTTCTTAGTTTTCCACTCAATAATGTGTCTAATACTGCCCTGTTGAAGTCTCCCACTATTGTTGTGTGGCTATGTGAGTCTCCTTTGTAGGCCTCTAAGAACTTGTTTTTTGAATTTGGGTGCTCCAAGCTGGGTGAATATGTATTTATGATACTTAAGTCTTCTTATTAAATTGAACCATTTATCATTAGGTAATGCCCTTCTTTGTCCTTTTTGATCGTTGTTGGTTTAAAGTCTGCTTTGTCTGAAATAAGAATAGAGACCCACTTGCTCTTTTTTTGTTTGTTTGCTTGTTTATCTTTCTCTATTCCTTTACCTTAAGCCTATGGGTGTCACTGAATTGCGATATGGGTCTCTTGAAAACTGTATGCAGTTAGGTCTTGCTTTTTATTTATGTTGTCACTCTGTGCCTTTTGTGTGGGATGCTTAGCCAATTTGTATTTAAGGTTAATATTGTTATTTCAGGACTTGATCTTGTCATGTGTAGTTAGCCGGTTGTCACAAAACAAGTCTACATAGACGTGCTTGTGTTGTTACTTTAAAGTTACAATAGACAATTTCCTACCAACAATACTATGACTAATGCAAACTGATTCCGAAATAAATAAAATTATAATAGATTTATAATCACTGAAAAAATTGAGTAAATCAAATAACCTTAGAAATTTATTTCAAAAAATGCATTGGACGCTAGTTGGAAATATCCGAAGAAGACTTTAGGGCTATTGCAAGAAAGCAGAGGGAACTCAATCTTGCTGAAATAAAAAGAGAGAGAGAGATTTTTAAATGCAGATGTGAGCTAATGGAAATGTACTGAACAACATTGAGGAGAGGCTGGTAAAAGCAATTAGGCCATCTGTGTTTCCTAACTGTTGCTTGATTGTTGACTTTGGGCTTGCATCTTCCACAGAGTTTGGGAAATAAAGGAACTATCTCCTCAGATGATGATTGTAATTATTACATTTCAAAAACATAACTCCCAGGTCCTTGAGAAAGATATATCTTGTTTGCAGAAGATTTACATAAAAAGGACAATAGAAATAATTTACAATCCCAAATTTTCTAAAGTAAATGCTCTAAGGGAGGACAGGGGCCTGTAGTCTGGAAGAAACTTGTCTCAAGTTCACCATCTTGGCCATGGATAATGATAGAAATATCAAGATTAAAATTATCTTTGGCCCCAGTCCAGAAGCTTGAGGGTGGAGGAAATGGAGAGATAATGGTCGCAAGGTACAAAGTCTCAATTATGCAGGATGAATAACTTCTGGAAGTCTAATGTACAGCATGGTGACTATAGTTAACAATACTCTACTGTGCACTTGAAATTTGCTGATAAAGTTTATCTCTAAGTGTCTCATCACACACACACAAAAGTAGCCATTACATGAGATGAGGGATATGGTAATTACTTTGGTTCTAGTAATTGCATTACAATGTATCTCAATGCATAAGGAACTTAAACAATTCAACAAGCAGAATAGAAATAACTCCATTAAAGGCTGGGCAAAGGATATGAACAGACACTTCTCAAAAGAAGACATACAAGCAGCCAACAAATATATGAAACATGTTCAAAGTGATTAATCATCAGCAAAATGCAAATCAAAACAACAAGGAGATACTACGTCACACCAGTCAGAATGGCTATTATTTAAGTCTCTAATCCATCTTGAATTAATTTTCGTATAAGGAGTAAGGAAAGGATCCAGTTTCAGCTTTCTACTTATGGCTAGCCAATTTTCCCAGCACCATTTATTAAATAGGGAATCCTTTCCCCATTTCTTGTTTCTCTCAGGTTTGTCAAAGATCAGATGGCTGTAGATGTGTGGTATTATTTCTGAGGACTCTGTTCTGTTCCATTGGTCTATATCTCTGTTTTGGTACCAATACCATGCTGTTTTGGTTACTGTAGCCTTGTAGTATAGTTTGAAGTCAGGTAGCGTGATGCCTCCAGCTTTGTTCTTTTGACTTAGGATTGTCTTGGAGATGCGGGCTCTTTTTTGGTTCCATATGAACTTTAAAGCAGTTTTTTCCAATTCTGTGAAGAAAGTCATTGGTAGCTTGATGGGGATGGCATTGAATCTATAAATTACCTTGGGCAGTATGGCCATTTTCACGATATTGATTCTTCCTATCCATGAGCATGGTATGTTCTTCCATTTGTTTGTGTCCTCTTTTATTTCACTGAGCAGTGGTTTGTAGTTCTCCTTGAAGAGGTCCTTTACATCCCTTGTAAGTTGGATTCCTAGGTATTTGATTCTCTTTGAAGCAATTGTGAATGGAAGTTCATTCCTGATTTGGCTCTCTGTTTGTCTGTTACTGGTGTATAAGAATGCTTGTGATTTTTGCACATTAATTTTGTATCCTGAGACTTTGCTGAAGTTGCTTATCAGCTTAAGGAGATTTTGGGCTGAGACAATGGGGTTTTCTAAATATACAATCATGTCATCTGCAAAGAGGGACAATTTAAATGTTAGACCTAATACCATAAAAATCCTAGAGGAAAACCTAGGTAGTACCATTCAGGACATAGGCATGGGCAAAGACTTCATGTCTAAAACACCAAAAGCAACGGCAGCAAAAGCCAAAATTGACAAATGGGATCTCATTAAACTAAAGAGCTTCTGCACAGCGAAAGAAACTACCATCAGAGTGAACAGGCAACCTACAGAATGGGAGAAAATTTTTGCAATCTACTCATCTGACAAAGGGCTAATATCCAGAACCTACAAAGAACTCAAACAAATTTACAAGAAAAAAACAAACAACCCCATCAAAAAGTGGGCAAAGGATATGAACAGACATTTCTCAAAAGAAGACATTCATACAGCCAACAGACACATGAAAAAATGCTCATCATCACTGGCCATCAGAGAAATGCAAATCAAAACCACAATGAGATACCATCTCACACCAGTTAGAATGGCAATCATTAAAAAGTCAGGAAACAACAGGTGCTGGAGAGGATGTGGAGAAATAGGAACACTTTTACACTGTTGGTGGGATTGTAAACTAGTTCAACCATTATGGAAAACAGTACGGCAATTCCTCAAGGATCTAGAACTAGATGTACCATATGACCCAGCCATCCCATTACTGGGTATATACCCAAAGGATTATAAATTATGCTGCTATAAAGACACATGCACACGTATGTTTATTGCGGCACTATTCACGATAGCAAAGACTTGGAATCAACCCAAATGTCCATCAGTGACAGATTGGATTAAGAAAATGTGGCACATATACACCATGGAATACTATGCAGCCATCAAAAAGGATGAGTTTGTGTCCTTTGTAGGGACATGGATGCAGCTGGAAACCATCATTCTTAGCAAACTATCACAAGAACAGAAAACCAAACACCGCATGTTCTCACTCATAGGTGGGAACTGAACAATGAGATCACTTGGACTCAGGAAGGGGAACATCACACACCGGGGCCTATCATGGGGAGGGGGGAGGGGGGAGGGATTGCATTGGGATTTATACCTGATGTAAATGACGAGGTGATGGGTGCAGCACACCAACATGGCACAAGTATACATATGTAACAAACCTGCACGTTATGCACATGTACCCTACAACTTAAAGTCTAATAATAATAAATAAATTTAAAAAAAAAAGTTTTACCTCAAAAAAAAAAAAAAAGAAAGAAAGTCAGAATGGCTATTATTAAAAAGTTAAAAACTAACAGATGCCAGCAGGGTTGCAGAGAAGAGGGATGCAGCTGGTGGGAGTGTAAATTAGTTCAACCACTTGAAATGCAGATTACAGATTTCTCAAAGAACTTAAAAACAGAGCTACCATTTGACCTAGCAAATGGATATATATCCAAAAGAAAATAAATTGTTCTATCAAAAAGACACACACACTTGTGTCTTCATTGCAGCATTATTCATGATAGCAAAGACATGGAATCAACCTATGTGCCCATCAACAGTGGATTTGATAAAGAAAATGTGGTACATGTACACCACGGAATATTATGTGGCCATAAAAAGAAAGAAATCAGCTGGAGGCCATTACCCTAAGCAAACTAATGTAGGAACAGAAAACCAAATTCCAAATGTTCTTATTTATAAATGGAAGTTAATCATTGGGTACTCATGCACAGAAAGGAGGTGGTCAAGTGTTGAAAAACTAAGTATTGGCCACTATGCTCACTACTTAGGTGATGGGGTCATTTGTACCCCAAACCTCAGCATCATGTAGTTTATTCATGTAATAAATCTTTACACATACTCCTGAAGACATACAAGAGACTAACATGCATAAGAACAATGCTCACTAATCATCAGAGAAATGCAAATCAAAACCAAAAATAAAAGTTGAAATTATTAAAAAAGCAAAATTCGTACCTCGGTAAAAAGGAAGGGGCAACTGATGTATGCTTGTCTAAATTCACCAAATTGTATATATTAAATATGTGTTGTTTCTTATACTTCAATGATACCTCAATAAAGCTGTAAAAATAACACCACACTGTACTCCCAATATATATAATTTTTGTCAAGTGTACCTCAATAACACTGGAAAAAATAGAATGATATTTGCTAAGTATATTAGTACTTTAAAATTTCAGGATGACTAATTCGAACAGTAGGGTAGATACAAATGGAGAGTTACACACTCTGATGTACTTTAAAGACTAATTTCATTAATAAATATATCAGATTAATCTTGCCTGTAGTATCTTTGCCGGGCAGTAAGGAACCTAAAATGAAAACTTGAGGTAAGGATAGAGTAGAGGAGTCTAATAGAGAAAAAGAAAGGAAAAGATTAATTGAGTTTAATTTTTACTTATTACTGGGACTCACATGACTTAAAATTACAGAATGTTTCAAAAATGTATTTTTTTTAACGTGAAGGTAAATTGTTCAGTCTTTCATTTTACTTGGTTGAAGATTTTTCCCTGGGAAGTTTCAACTGATTTAACTGAAACAAAGTTGCTTTCCATCCCCCTACAGCGTGGAGCATGAATTTGACACAGATCTGAGAGTCCTGGACATGTTTTTTTTTTTTAACATTAGATGAGATACTATGAAATACTGACCCCTATTTTTAATTTTGTAATTATTAAACCTAAAAGACCATAGCTCAATAAGATGATACAACTGAAATCTTACTCAGTTCAAATTCTGAGCACACAAATTCCTCCCCATGAGTGTTGGGCACTTTTTTAGGAGTATTAACTTTTTCATGCCACTAAGGAATTATGCACTGCACTGCACAAATGATGTATTCAGCCCTGGTGGACTTGAAATGTTGATGAACTTTTTTAAAATGCCACATTTGCTCCATTTGAGTAAATTGGGCATTGGGAGAGTGGAGATGTAAAATTCAACATTGATTATCTGATTTCAATGCTGAGCTCCTTTGGAGAACTGGGCAACCAGAAGCACATAGATACTTTTAAAATTCAGATGTACCTAATGTTGCATGATAAATCATTTCAGTAATTGTATTCACTTTGTATTAATAGGCTGACACATTTTTTAATAGTGTGCTTTGAAAAATTCGCATCATTTTTCGATAAAATACTATTTTTCAGTTATTTTAATGCTATACTTTTCAGCTACTACCACATATGCAATAGAAATTTGATATAGCATTATTTAATATAGCACTGAATTTTAGTGTCATGCAATTAAGAAAAGAGATTTAGTGATTGAAGCTTTTAAGAGAAATTTAGTAGAATATTTTCTTTACTACAAAGGTGTTTCTTAACATATATTTCATAAAACCATTATAAGTAGACTCAAAAGATTATCTTTTATTGTTTCTAACTAATCCTAAAAGAAAAATCTATACATTCATAATCTTAAAAGGTCAATATATATGAGACATTCATATTTAAGTATCTTTAATTCTGAAGAATTCTTCAAAGTTGCTCATAACAGTCTCATTAAAAACATCAAATACTAATAAAATTATCTAAAATCACTAATTGTCAAAATTATACTATTTTCACAGTAAAACTAAAGTTTGTTGCTAATGGTGTTCGTTCACGTTTATTAGCTTAAAATAATTGTTAGTTTGATATTATAACAGTTCACGTTTTTCAAATCATATATAACCAAAATACTGTATATGACCAAAGTAGAAAACTGTAAGGATAAACAAAAAGTAATAAATAATACTGAAAATGGTATTAAAGGATATTAAGATAGATTCTTTTAAAAATACCCCTGTGTCACAATCACTTGAAATTCATGCCACACAAATATAATATTTTATGCTCATTAACTTATTTAATTTGTTTTGAAAAAAGCTAACATAAAGCTGAAGTTATTTTACATGATGCATTTGTTAATTTTTTTTTACTGAAAATCTTTAAGTACAATTTAATTCCAATGGGTTTTTTAAATGCTAATATATCATGTAGGTACTAGTTTACTATAATTAGATGTGGGTTTTCCACCATATACATGAGCCTCAACACTACAATAATTTCCAAAGTAAAAGAATGCAATGAGCTTTCTTAAGAGACTCAGCTTTTAAAACACATTTTAAATGGTCTTGCCAGTTTTGTAGTTATAAATAGCTTGTTGTAGAAAGCATTGCTGATATAAAGAATAATGTGAACCATATTTTCAAATCTTTTTTTAGTTTATTTTATTTTCTGACCAACAGCCTCACTTCTGTTCGGTCTCATCTAATTTCTTTCAATATAGGTTTACATGACTGATGCAGAAAGCAAGAATGATAAAACTGAAGTATCAAATCTTTGATGAATTTAAATTTACTTACAAATATCCTGCTATAAATCAGAGCAGAAGAAATTGAAAGAATATAGAATACAATCTTTCAATGGCTATTAAGTAGTAGGGTAAAAAGTTATTGCATTAATCCTTGTATTTATTTTACTTAGTGAATAAAAGAAATTTTTTAATTGGAAAAAATGTTATTCCTTAATTTCGAGTAAACTTTGGTAATGCCTATATTTATCTATACAAAATTAATCACCCTTTTATATCATCATCTTTTCATAATAAATATTATATTATGTAGATAGTAAAACAAATGTAATTACTTTTCTCTCTTATTATCTTCTTATGTTACCTGTTTATGTCAGGTTTGTTATGGCATAATTATATAGAAGCATTTTATGTAATCCCAAAGAACAGGACAAGTGGTAAGAGAAAAAATCATGTATACAAGTATATGGAGCTTTTGATGGCAACAGAAAGGACTCATGTCTTCCAAGAGGAGTAGGAAAATATCACCACTCAGCTTATGAACATCAAGACATGCAAAAATTGGGTGTTTCATGGATGAAATGGAAGAATTTGGGGGATAGGCTATAATGAGGCTGTAGAAACTGAACAGCATGCCACCTATTTTCCAGAATACATTTTTAAAGTGTTTTTTAATGACTTTTTGCCTTAACCACCTTTAACGTCACAGTAAAATACGCTCGGAAAACATATCATCTATCTTTACATGTATTTATAGCTCAAATATATATTTAGGATTTTCTATTAAGAATAATATACTATTCTTACTTTGCCTGAATTCGCACAGTAGTAATTCTCTACAGGACTACACTTCATTTACTTTTTAAGTGTGTAACTCTGGAAATGATTTGAATATAATGAAAACGCTATTAAATTCACTTTTGTTGAACAGCGTAATAAGCCTCAGTTTAATAACCAAAATGTAATCTAGCCATTCGTCTTCTTGGAGAACATTGCAAGCCTGGTAAAAGGGCTCTGAATGTGTCATTTCTTCTATTTTAACATCTAATCAAAGCCAAGAAAGAATTATAAGTTATGACACATGCGTTATTTGTTAAAACCAAATTCATAGAACTATATTTATATCCTGGGGATAAAATATTAAATGAATAGAAGCTGAAGAATGCATTTTTATTTTTTACAACTTTATTGGTAAGAATAGCATAAAGGGCATGTAAAAATGGTGGAAATTATAAGACATCTTGTGAAATTATAAAGAAAAGTATATAGAATTATAGTGGGAGGAAAATATTCTATGTTGTTGAATATTGACAAGACCCTGATTGAAAGGTTGTACTCATTCAGACCTCTTCAATTACAAAATAGTAATTACTTTTATTGTGCCTTTGTTTAATACCCCTATGCAGATATGCTTAAGAGAAACATTATTCTTTGCAGAAGACTACTGAGATTTGAAGAGTCAATGGTTAAAAGAAGATAGGGTTCAACGTAAGACATAGATATATTTTAAAAGATAACGTGATTTCACAATCAAGACTTAATCTCTTCCCAAATTGAGTATAACACTATGTAATATTCTCTTGATTTGAATATCATTATTTAGGAACACTTGCCCCCATTAGATATGATTCTTCCTTAGCATTGATGAAGACTTTCTCCTTTGAATTAAACGTTAGTCAGGCTCCTCAGAGTCGTCTTCTGCTTGGCGAGACCCAACCTTAGGCTTCCCTCTATGTCCTTGTAGAATCCACTTTGAGTAAGAATTGTGCTAAGTCAGTTTATTAAAAATCCTTCTCAACCTTGGCTGGTACAGCATTGGACAAGCCTGGATAGCTGATCACCCTGGCTTGCCTTCAGCAATAATCCCATCAAGTCAGGTTAGCCAGATACCCTTTTTCCCTGATGTTTTCTCTTAGCAATTTTCCATCCACTGACACCCACCCTCCTTCTTGGTTAAAAATCCCCACTTATCCTTGTTGGAATCAGAGTTGAGTCCAATCTCTCTTCCCAATGCAAGACTGCATTTACCGATGGCAATGGTCACCTTGAATGAAATCTACCTTACCATCCTTAGCAAGTGTGATGAATATCTTTTTTTTTTTTTTTTTATTTAACATCAGCACGTGGACTCCAGTAGCTTTCATTTGAAAGATTATATAATTAATTTTATTCTCTTCCAAAAAACTTGGTTTCTAAAACAGCCTGGTTTCATTCATGTTAAGTACTCCAGTGACCCTTAGTTATTAGAAATGTAATATAGGCTATATGTAATTAGCTGCAGTCAGATGTAGGCAACTGAAATCTGCCAAACTTCTGAACTTTCCCCATTGCTCCTAAATTTACTTCCCTTCCTGGATTCCTTATCTCAATTAATGCTACAGCTTTTACCGCTGATTCACACCAGAAACTATAGGACTATCTTTGATCCTTGCCGGTCTGAAATCTCTAAGATTCTCTTTCTTAGTTAATTGCGTTCAGAACACCACAGAATTTGACCTGGATTCTGTGGGAAAAGTCATAAATTTAAGCTCTTTAAAGAGGTGATGCTTGAGGCCAAGAAGTCATGTTTTGAATTATGGCCGAGTTCGGGTTTACTGAATGCTCTAGGCAGTGGTGCACAACCTGTCTGCATGTGGAACCACCCAGGAAGCTGTAAAAAAATACTGATGCAGGAATCTCACCCCAAAAGACTCAGATTTAATTGGCCTGGGGTGTGACCTGGAAAAAGATCTTTTGTAAAAGTTACCCAAGTCATTCTAATGTGCAGCCAAGCTTGAGAACTACTTTTGTTAAGTTATAACTGTTTTGCAGAGATAAATAGAAAAACTTGGGTTTTCAGAGAGTGTGTGAATAAGTGAAGAGTGGGGGTCTAGGGAACATTACGGTTGTGCTGCAATGATGTGTTACATGGTTTTCTCTTCTATCTTCTCACACTCTATAAGCTCGATGATGTGTCAGTTACTTGGGGGATGCCTGTACGTTGCATGAGATGATGTTGTATTTCTATAAATCTCCCATCCACAAGTTAAGATAGTGCATAAAAATATCCTATTATAATTTCTTAGCTAATTTTCAGGCTCCTGTTTTAATTTGAAGCTCTTCAATAAAGATTAACTTTTTCACCACTTTATCTTAAGAACTTTGCAGTATTCTAAAATCCACTAAATATGTGTTGAATGAATATTGAATAATGCCCAAGTTTAGTGAATTGTATAAAATTATTTGTGTGACTAGTTCAGTCTTTATTAGGCTAAATAAAATATTTCCACATGAATTCTGACTTTATCCCTTTCTTTAAGTTTTTAAGATAATGTCTTACAAAGTCTCAGATACATTCTTTTGAGACCCAGGACTCAGTTAGGGCCTCCTTTATTTCCTTCTTCACCCTCTAAAGAAGCTTCTGAAATCATTAATATGGAAGGGCCATCAGGAATAGTGTATATATTGTGTATTCTCAGAAGGAGTTGCCTTGATACCACTTGTTAGATTTAAGCAGTTTATCTTGGCTAACTAAGAGCTATTATCTGCATCCCTCAGGATGAACCATAGGATGTTAGAAGATTAAGGTAGTGTGCCTATGCTAGCTTACTTGAAGAAAAATTCTGCTTTATAGCCAGCCAGGACACATCTTCTGATTTAACTGGATCCTCGACAGGTATGTTTTGCTCTTTTAACTTGGAAAACTGAGTTTCCCTTGGCTGTTCCAGTAACCTATTTTCCATTCAAATATGTTTCCCGTTATTGCCCTCTGACCTTTTTCTCATCACTCTCCCTTCCCCATGTTGATGAATTTTCTTAGCCATCTCTAGAGCCCACATTAAATGTATTGAAAGATCCATCATTTCACCCTTGTGCTAAAGTCTTCTCTTTTTGATGTCAGGCATTCCAGCTATCACCATGTGGACTTCATTGCTGTCATTTATTGACCTGTCCCTCACATTCTCTGAGAACGCTGGCATCAGTCTCCTTGCCCACCTGCCTTTTTTCTAAACTGCTGTTGCTGCCCAATTAAAGTGTTTAACGGTAACAGCCTTCATTGCCATCTCACGTTTCATGCAACCTCTGATCACAAAACCTTTTCTTTAAGATGTTACACTCTCATAATTCCACTGAATTTGTCCTTTGGCATAATTTAGAACTCTATCCACAATCTACTTTCCTCATACTCATTTCTCCTACCGATGCAACTGGCTTCTTGTTATATTATTTCAACAAATGTCTTATTTTCACACTCAATTTCCTCAATATCTTTCAGTCAGAACCAAGCCATTTCCGACTCTACATTTATCCAAATGTACACTGTCTGAGATGGTAGCCACTATCCACATGGTCTATTGAGTACACAAAATGTGATTTACATGAATTAATGTGTGTTAAATGTGTGGAAAACACAGTAGAGTTTGATGATTTTGTATGGAAAAATGTAAGATCAAATTAGTAATATTTTATAATATATATTTATCTTAATAGATTATATAATAAATATTTTATACTAAATATTGATATTTATGTTAAAAAATTTTGGATAATTAAAATCAGCAGCATATAGAATATAATTTTTGAATTAACATTACATTTTCTCTTTTTAAATCTATTTTTACATGGTTACTAGAACATATAAAATTACATATGCAGCTTGCATTTGTTGTTTGCATTATATTTCTGTTGAACAGTGCTGATTTACACATAGAAATCCATATATTTCCTTTACTGTCAACTCTGGTGCCTTGAACTTGTGTCTTCCTTGAAAAATGTTCTAACCTAATATGTCCATTTTTAACTAAACCAATTTTTAGCCTAAAATGACCATCAGTAATTCTAAGATGGCCTTTAGCTTGTCCCCAGTGGACTCAGTGCTCAATTACTTATTACAATTTATTGAGTAAATGCACATTGAGTATCTACTATGTCAATCACCAATTTAGGAGTTGAGAATGGAGCAGTGAACAGCAGATTAAAGTCAGTACGCTCTTCTGATGGAGTCGGACAATAGTACAGAATTCAAGTGGTCTGAATTGAAAATGGGATTCAGGGAATGGGGATAGAAAATGTCAAGAGGGGAACATTGTGAAATTTTTAGGATCTTCACTTGAAAGGGTCTCACTGTGTTGTAGCATCTGAAGGAAGCGAAGAAGCTGAGCACGGCTTCTTGGGAAGAGACTTCCTGTTTGAGAGAATATCAAGTGGAAAGATCTAAGCAATATTGGAGCACACATAGTGGCCTTCAGAAAGGCCACTGTGACTGAAGCCGGCGACCCAGAGAGAGAGATGTAGATGGGTCAGGGAATTTGAGAGTGAGGGTGGGTGATTGGCTAATCAAGTAGGTCACCGTGAGTATTGTGGCATTTATGTCTAGTATCTGGAGGGTTCTGTTCGGGGGGGTTAACATGATCAAATGTAAATTGTAACATGACTCTGGATGTGGTAATGAGAAATGTGTGAGAGGACATGAGGTTTAAATGAGTAGGTTGGTATGAGACAATTGCAATAGTCCAGGTGAGAGGTGATGATGGCTTGTGCCAGGGTGGCAGCTGAAGAGGTAAAGTGCCTTCTCTCAGAGGCAATAAAAGCCTCTTGGTTGAATGCTCTGTGTCCAGGGAATTTACCTGCATTCCAACCCAGGCTTACCTTTCTCCTTTTCTCAGAGGAAGCACTACCCAATCTCCTACGTAAGATTAATGCCCTGACTGGTTTTCTGAATTCAATCCATTGCCTGTTTGTCACTTTTTCCCACTAATTGTACAATTTATTTTTGTTATTTCTAACTTATCTACCGGTATTGGTTCAATAACTACAAAGTTAAGAAAATAAATTCTCCTTCAAACATTCATTATCTTCCTGTCCCATTGTTAGCTACATTCTTTTCATTTCTTTCTGTTTTGCTTCCTCAAAGTATAATCTGTAATTCTGATTTCCAAATTCTCACCTCCCTATTAATTTCTCTAGCCACAGCAAAGTGGCTTTAGTCATCATCGCTACAGAAAAATCATATTGACCTTCTGACTTTAAACTTTGTAGATAATTTTAAATCTTCACTTTATTTGACATCTTTGTGACATTTGGTACTAATCATTTCTTTCTGGAATTTGGACTTTTCTCTGATCACATTTATGTCTCCAATGGTCTGTAAACCATTGGAAAGGATAAACCATATTCTGTTTAACTTTAGTCTCCAATATGATGTGTGTAATACAATTTTGTTACCCCAAACATACATATATGTAATATTCATATTTACTTAAATATAAAATAAGAATATTCAATTTCAGTTAACATGGAAATAACCCTTTCCCCCTGTTCCTATCTTTCCATTCTTGAAAGAACTCAGCCTTCTCAAAGGGTCTATGATGCTTCCATTCCAAAAACTAAAGGACTTGTTTTCCTTTGCTCATAGTTTTTGAAGATAGAGTCCTCTTTACTCTCAAGGAAAGAGGATTCAGAGTTTTAGCTGCAATGATTTTGGTCCCTACTCCTTCAAGATCTGTTGTAAAGTAAAAGAAAATTAGCTTTCCCACCCTCCATCCTGCAGCTTTTGTATATTGGATAAAAAAGTTTTATGTTAAGAGTTATAAAACAGATGAGGAAGGGGATGGGTGAGGGAGAGCTTTTCTGGGAAATGTTGAGTTGATGGATCAAGAAACTGGGCATTGAGTGAGGATCTAAAATCATTGAATCCAAATCCTCTGATCAGCCTGGTTAACTTCATCCCTCATGTGAATGGGATCCTTCCATTCCTATACTCAGAACCCATGCTGGTTTATCCTTGCCAGTGTCTCAGTAGTCATCCCTCCCACGGGGTTTGGCCCCTGTCTCAATACTCTGCACAGACCATATTGCAATACTTAGGAAATCTGTAAGCCCTAAATTTGGAGGGCGATAGAGAGGTGGGATTAGGCATCTAGCCTGGTGGTGTGTGCGAATGTGGATGTAAAGTTGGGGAGAAAGCTCCCACAGAGTAATTGAAGGCATGAACTGGGGTAGCTCTCACAGGGCACTAGTTATTGATAACAGCTTTATCTGGATGAACTGCTTGTCATCTGGATGAACTGCTTGTCATCTGCATGAACTGCTTGTCATCTGAATGAACTGCTTCTCATTATCATTGTCCAACTTATTACTTACAAATCCAAATGGTTACATTTTCCATAGCATATGGATAATTAAAACAATTTTAATAAAGAGGATTTTTGCACAGAATAATGGATTAGAACAGTTAATGAAAATCACTTCATAAAAGAAAATGGTTACCATGTTCACAGTCCTTGAAGTAAGTTTAATTGATTTTATTAATTTAATGTAAGGAAAACAACCCAAAAACCCATGTGTCTAATATCAAGGGAGACTTTATTCAGAAAAGATAATATAGAAAGAAGAAAAAAATGGACCAAATAATGTATGTGGTTTGCACGTACTCTGAATGGGAAGAATTAACATAAAGACTTCTAAGTTTTTTTTGTGTGCTGCAGAGAACAGTTTTTCATTTAATAAAGATATAAGGAGAATATTTTCTCTGGATTCATCTAATTTAACGTTTTCTATGACATTTCCCTGATGACCTCTGATTATTTTGTACCCATGTAGCTCTGCCTACAGGGAAGAAGATGATAATGTGAATGTGAGTGTTTTGATCCCTGTAAAATCCCCAGAAATTCTACTCATTAAAATTTACTTTTAAAATAATTATGAGCTTACTTAATGTGGCTCAACAATTGAAGAAAGGGAATGGCTCTGGTGTGCTAACAAAATAGAATTTTTGAGTCTGAAAGCTTGAGGACTTAAGCTTGCATTTCTGAAATGCAAACCTGAAGTCTGAATCCAACTACTGTTTGAAATCTCCAGTGAACTCTTTTTTTTAATTTTTAAATTTAACTAACATCTGAAAATCTAGGTATTTCTTATGCAATTCAGATTTCTTTCTTTTCTTTTTTTTTTTTTTTTTTTTTTGGAAAATTGATCTGTGACAAATCGTATTCCTACATGACAGCAACTGGCTGAAGCTGAAAGAGCGGTGGTAACTTGAAAACTTCAGAATCCATGCAGATGGCCTCTCTGTTCCTAGATGACTGTTTAGTAACCTTCCATTATCAGGGCCAAAGTGGAGCTTTAAAAAATATCAATCTCTCAGCCCCACCCCAAGAGTTTCCCACTTGATGTTCAATGGAACAGGGAATGTTTTAAAATCTCTGCAGGTGATTTTAATATGCAATTAGTGTCGAGAACCACTATTCTAGACAGGTGTTTCTCAAGCTTAATGTGCATTTGAATCACCTGGAGAACTTTCTAAGCCGCAACTCCTGATTCAACGGAGAGTTTATAATTATGAAAGCTCCCAGGTGATTCAGTTGATGCTAGACCCTGGGTGGCATTTTTATCATAATTCTAGAACACTATTCAAAAGCAGAAACTGCAAAATGCCATGTTTAGTGCCCAAATTTCAACAATTTCTCAACAACCATGGAACCACCATCTGATGAATCCAGTGACTTACAAAGGCTATCCTATGCCTCTTTTCTGCCCCTTAGATTTCATACTTAGTAGTCCTAATGAACTATTTTCATCTACTCCGTATAATTTCTTATTTCTGTATACTCCTGGTAAAACTCCATCTCTAGTTAGAGACAAGGTTCTCCCTGAAGCTGAACAGCTGAACCCAATGGATTAAACATTCAAACATACAGGTTAGCTTGAAATGTAAGACTACAAAGCTCCAGCAGACAATCAGCAATGCAAATTAATCCTGCAGGTAATAGAATCACTCTCCCACTTGCAGGTGAAACTTTCAGCAAAGAAATACACCTCAACTTTGCAACTGTACTCCACCTTCCCTCCCATTATTAGGTTAACCAGAGATGCAGCAAGAACCAACAGAACGAGGCTGTGTTCATCCCTTGCAGGTAAGATGATTGCCTTTTTTGTCTTCTTCTTTCCTGCCTTTGCCTTCAATGATAGAGGAGTTGGGGCTTAGAAGGGGAAAGGAAAGATGGAATTTGAGCTCCAGAACCTCCCCCACCAGAAAAGGCCCACATGCATGCACAACAACTCACACTCATGAAAGTTATGGCTTTTAGCCTACACTGCAGAGATGAGAGAACCCTTCACCCAGTTTTGAAATTGTCAGTTCAAGGTCAATATGACTGTGTCTTAAACACAAGAATGAGATTATAATGATAGTACATGTGGCCAAAAAGTTAAGTATTTTGGCAAGAACCGTCAAAGAAAGTGGGTTCATAAAGCTAAGAAAAAGAGAAGCATTGAAGTTGGGAAAATATAAAGCCATTTTTGTTGAGATTCCTCAGTTTACCAGAGATATTGTTAACTTTTTCTCTCTCCTTTGGCCATTGATTAGTCTCTTAATAGCACGTTGGTTGCATTGATCACTCTAATTACCTTGTCCCAGCGTTAGATCTCTTTACTTTGAACAGCCCAACTTTCTGCATCATTATCCTCTTATCTGAAAGAAATGTTTAAATACAAATCAACCATTACTGTGTAAATATTATATTTCCCATTACAATTTTTCTTAATCAGGAGACTAGTTTCCTTTTATTTATATTGTGTGTTTATCCCTTTGCATTAAATATTTGATTTCTAGGGTCTTATTTCAAATTTTTAGGCTCATTAATTTATTTATGTATTCAGTCACAAATATTTACTGAGTTTAATCTGCATTCTAGACAACAGGAATCAGAAATAAATGAAATCACTTTCTTCAAGGGGCTTATAGTCTACTTTAAAATTTGCCCAGCTTTTCTCAAACTTGGTTTTATTGTTCTTAAAGTTGTGTCCATTTTTTGATTATAAAATTTTCAACACATATTTTAAGAAATTAGTATTATTTTCAAAGAGCTACATAAAAGTTTCTCTCCAATTTGTTTATAAAAAATTACAGGTTTTTAAAAATAAAGTGTGTTTTTAAATCTTCTTTGGAGATTTGCATTGAAAGCATACACCTATCTATCAAACACATAGACTGAGGGAGATTATAGTATCATTTTCACCTTTGACTTGAAACTGATGTACCATAGAACTAAAGAAGCTTAAGTGTCACAGCCTCGTCCTTGCAATGCCCCAGATAAATCTTATCACTGTATTCTCAAGGTCATATGCATCTTTTTAATTTTCAAAAATTGCCTATTTAAAATTAGTTAAGTTTGCTGGCTTTTTGCATTACAATTTTATTTTATTTTATTTTATTTTTGCTGCACTTTTCCTTTTTTCAAATTTAATAGATTGGACTTAGGCATCATGGGAAGGAAGATAGACTGGAAAACTACAATTTGAGGAAAATACATTTTGAAAAGTTTCAATAAATTAAGAAACTGTAAATTCCTGAATTAAAACTACATATGAATATTAAATTTTAGTAAAGACCTGAGAGAAAATGTAGCTAAAATTGATGTAATGCAACATTAAAGTAATAAGTTGAAATGATTCTGACTTGAAGATGCTAATTGTAATGAAAAATGACTTCAAGTTACACCAAAGCAGTAACTCACCTGAGAGAAGAGATACATTTTGAACACAAGTAATTAAAAGGCTTTTGTATTGTGTTATAATCCCATTAATGAAGTGGAGTGAGTCATATAAACATGCTGGAAAAATAAATTTTTTGCTGATGTAATGTGAAATACTGATATGGGCACAGACAACGTAAAACTCACACTTCTGAAACCAGGACATCAGTACAAATTGACCAATGACTGTTGTCAATTTAAATCATGTGTAAGATTAGCTACTGCAGAAGGCACCTGGAAGTGCTCTGCAATCCTACATCTTATATGTAAAAAATATTTCTAGCAGTTTTCTCTAATTTGAAAAAAAATTATAAAATATACTTGAATTTTAAAATGATGGGGGATTGTTAGGGATTATAAATAATAATTAAAAATTGCTGAATGTATCCACAGAAAACACTGAATTACTCTGCTATTCTCTCTCTAGAAAATATTACAAAATTGTTGTCAAATGAGGATGCATTCAAAAAATATTGATCCAAAAGTTAGGAGAGAAAACTATTATGTAATGTGCCAGGGGACAAATTAATAAAAGTATTAATTTCTCTGAACCTTCTGATGTTTTTAATATTTGCTAGCATTCAGTTTTAATCTGTTGTTATATATATTCACAATCTAAAAAACTATTTATTTTGTGACTGATCTTGCACTTAACACTTTCTAGTTTTTTAAAGGGCCCCCTACCTCTGAATTAGTATAAGCTTCAGTACTCACAAAACTGGATCTACATTTGCTTTTGCCAATTTTTCAGGCTTCACTGAGCATGTTAAAAACAAGATGAATGTAGTAAGAAAATATAAATGTACAAAAAAAAAACACTTTTGCTTTAAATTGTGTGAGATGATTTCAAACAGGAGATTTCACAAGCAATATTGACTGAGCCCAAAATTGATTTACCAATTGCCATTTTTTAAAATTTCATAAGAGATTTTTCTCTGCAAAAATATTTTTAAAGCAGTCAATAGTTTTTTTGAAATTACTTTACAAAATATGCATAAAATCAAAATATTCAAATTTTCTAAAATACCTACTCTCTGCTAGGAACTCTTAAGGGCCTTTAAATGCAATGGTCAATGATTCCTCCTTGATTCTTTCATGCAGTGGTGCTTGGGAAGAAAATAAAAGAATAGGCCAAGCTCAGCAGCTCATGCTTCTAATCCCAGAACTTTGGGAAGCCAAGGTGGGCAGACCATTTGAGCCTAAGAGGGCAACATGACAAAATCCTGTCTCAAACAAAATTAAAATTAAAATTAGAAGAAAATAAAAAAATAAATAAACATACTTATTAATTGCCATAATGAAGAAAATAGGGTCTTGTCATAGAGCATAATGGGAAGAAAGAATATTATTTTGGGTAAGATGGTTAGACAATTTCCGTAAGAATGAGAATTAGTCATGGTACCTGAAAGTTGAGAAGAAGGCAGCCGTCAAAAATTCCCAGGAAGAAATTCATGTACAGGAAAAAGCAAGTACAAAGTCCACAGCGGTATCTGGGTGTTTTAAGTTATAAGCATACTTCTTAATATTCTTAACACCTCTTCTCTTATTTGGTTTTAATTAAGCATGTATTTATAACATTTTCCCATCTAATATAATATTGTTTATAAGAAATACTTAAATGTGTTGAGAAATATCAGGTACACAGTCAGTTTTGCCTACCATTGACACTTTAGTTAATAAGTTTCAAAAGGTAATTCGAATCCTGTTTAAAATGAACTTCCCTGCAATTTGATATTTGTCTTGAGTTAATTACGAAGAAACAACATGTGATGGAACTTGACAGCTAACTGCATCACTAGCAAAGGAAGAGTTCTTGTTAGGACCATGACAAGACTAATCGTGACCTTAGTGGTTTTTGAAGAAATTTTATACTTGACAGCTTGCTGAAACAGCTGCTGTCAAGTGTAAAGAGTAATAAAGTATTACTCTTTGAAAAGTAATGCAGCCATTCGTCACCTTCATAATTGATAATATATCCTACAAAATGATTTCATTTAAGGACAGACAAATAAAGAATACCTTTTGGAAGGGTGTAATGAATTTGAAAAACCAAAGAAATTTGAAATAGAAAAGCACATTATGAGGATAATAGTCTGTACAAAGTCTATTAATATGCACTTTATATTAGTCACTGGGGACAGGGCAAGGTCTCAGAAGTCAGCCTGAGTTAAAATGCCTATTCTTCCACTTTTTAGCTCTCTAACCTTCATAACCATTTAAACTCTCTGTGCCTTAGTTTCTCAACAATAAATGAGGACAATAACAATATTTAGCTCACAGCTTTATTGTAAACATGTCAAACAGAACTTTGTAAGCAATATCTATCATTATACATTATATATATATGATTGTTACTTTGATTTTCTTAAAATATTAAAAAATATCGAACTTGTTAATTCTTTCAAACAACTCCAATAAGTGAAAATACATCTCCTGCTGGTGGTTTGGTAAAACACGTTGTCTTTAGATGATGATATTATATCGGTCAGGGTTCTCTAGAGGAGCAGAACGAAAAGGAGGGATACAGATGCGCAGGAGTATGTGTGTGTGTGTGTGTGTGTGTGTGTGTGTGTGTGTGTGTGTAAAATAGACAATATATGTATTATATGTAATGTATTATATACATAGTTTATATTAGATGGTAAAAGAGATTTATAGTAAAGTAATTGTTACGTGACTACAGAGGCTGAGAGATCCCACAATGGGTCGTCTGCCAGCTGGGCACCCAGGAAAGCTGGTGGTGTGGTTTGAAGGCCTGAAAGCAGGAGGACCAACAGTACTGATGGTGAAGATTCTGGTCTAGTCTTGAAGGCCTCAGAAACAGGAACACTGAGGGCCAATCCATGTTCCAGCTCAAGCACTCACAAGCAGAGAACAAATTCAACTTTCCTCTGCCATTTTGTTCTGTTCAGGCTGTGAAGGGATTGGGTGATGCCCACTGTGAGAAACACACGTTCACCCATCCAAACCCAAAGAATGGACTCAGAGACACGAAGAACAGTAGAAGCCAAACTTTTAATGGTGGTCTTGCACGATCGGGTGTCTGGTAGGCAGGCACACCTGGGGCAGTTATAGCAGGTAATTTAGTTCCTAGGACGCAAGTCCCTCCCCAAGTCCCTCATTGGTCGAATACTATGGGGTTACAATCTTCCTGGACGTCGACTAAGGTTATACCCCATCCCCTTCTCCGCTTCAGTTTCGGTTTCTCAATAATAAAAGTTTCTTCCCTACATTCTGTTCACTTATTGTGACCTTCTAGGTGCATTAGCCATGTGGTTTGTTACATCTGCAGGCTGGCTGCCAGTACTTTGATTTCTCATGCCTTGAAAATGGACCATTTAAAATGTTTTCTCACACCCACCTACGCTGAGAAGGGCCATCGGCCTTACTCAGACCACCCATTTAAATGCTAATCTCTTCTGGAAACACCATCACACATATACCTAGAAATAACATTTAGCCAATTATCTTGGCATCTCATGGCCAAGTCAAGTTGACATGTGAAATTAATCATTGCAGGTTTTAATTATAATCCTTTTCCATTCTTTCCACTTCCTTTGGTTGTATTTAAATGTTTAAAATATAATACAGTGAATCTTAAATATTAAACAACAATACAGCCTAGCATGTACCTTTCATTAAAAATGTCTTCCAGTGAACTGATGTAGCTGAAATTTACCATGTGATTCATATACTACTTGATATGATTTGTGTCCCAGCCCAAATCTCATGTCGAATTGGAGGCGGGTTTGGTGGGAGGTGAATGGATCATGAGGGCAGATTTCCACCTTGCTGTTCTTCTGATAGTGAGTGAGTTCTCACGAGATCTGATGGTTTAAAAGTGTGTGGCACTTCCCATTTCTTTCTCACTCTCTCCTGCCACCATGTGAGGAAGGTGCTTGCTTCTCCTTCGCCTTCTGCCATGATTGTAAATTTCCTGAAGCCTCTCAGTCATGCTTCCTGTTAAACCCGATGAACTCTGAGTCAATTAAACCACTTCCTTCATAAATTACCCAGTCTCATGTAGTTCTTTATAGCAATGTGAGAACAGACTAATACACCACTCCTGTGGTAATTCTTTAACATGTAAATATACATGTGTATGAGCCATCAATTCCTTGGGGCATCTCAAGGTTCTAACTCTCAAGGATCTTGTTCTTTACCCTACTACAAACTCTCAGTCCCTGTTTATAGTTTACATTTTGTCTTTAATCAATAACTGCAATCCCTCCAGAATCCATTCTGAAGCATTCTACTCTCTGATCACCATCAAATTACATTCCTAAACTTTTCCTCTAGTTTCAATTGCTAGTGAATCCTTAGATCCCACCAGAATTTAGGATATAGACTTGCTTTCTCACACCATTTTTTCACTTCTTTCTTTACAGAGTTTAAAGTCCAATCGTCATAAGCATGTCATTGCATTCAGCCTCTACTATCTTTCTTCTCCATAGCTTTGTCCTTGTATGGCTAAACTTCACCTCTGATTATATCTAACTCTTGACCTCCTCTGCATCTTTGCACTGAAACTGCAGCTGAACATGATCAAAGGTAAGAAAGACACCATTAGCTGACTGGTCTTACAAAACTCAGGATTCTCTTGTTGGTCAATGCAGTCTTTAGTGTTTCTTGGCAGTCACACAATGTTTTACTCATTCATTGAGACTCACTCCTGTCTAGAAGCATGTTCCCCTGACGTCCCCTCTCTCTTTAAATTTTTAGCATCTCCTTTCCCATCTTTTTTTCATTGTTAATAACTTAACTCTCTCTCTCCTTGAGAAAATGGAAGAGATCAAAAATTCCATAAGCCCCATAACAACATTATCTACCCAGTTGTCTGTAATTGTACTGATCCAACCAGTGACAATCCTGATAATATTGATGCACTTTCTGTGCTGCTAGTGAAGACCAACACTACTATCTGTGTACTTGATTCTGTTTCCTTTTAATTACTCAAGAACTTGACTCCAGCAACATTTTCCCTTTCCAGGCATTAATTCCTAGTCCTCCCACCTTAGGATCTTTTCCATTAGAATATACACATAATTGTATTTCTACCATCTTGAAAAACTATTGACTTCATTATTCCTTTCAGTAACCACTCAATTCCCTCCTGCCTTTAACAGTAAAATGCCATAAAATTATCTCTTCAGTAGTTGTAGATTACCTTCTTATTCTGTCTTGAAAAACTCTGAATGGGCTTTTACACTCATCAAAGAGATCTTGTCATAATTACCAATCACCTCCACTTTACTGAACACAATGTTCAGTTCTAAAGCTTCATCTCTCCTTGACTTATCAGCCTTTGATGTTCCCTTCTCTTCTAAACTTCTTACATGGCTTTTGGACATGGATAGCTCAGGTTTCCTCTTACTTCTTTGGCCTTTACTTCTGTGTTTCCTTCCTCTGACCGCCTTCCCTTCTGTTTCTCCTTATTTCCCTGACTCCTTCACAGTGAGCATATTCAGGGCTCTCTATCTTTACACACTTTATTTCTCTCTCTTTCTCTCTCTCTGTCTTTCTCTCTCTCTTTTCTTTTTCTTTGTTTTTACTTTTCAGTTCAGGGATACATGTACAGGTTTGTTATATAGGTAAACTCATTCACAGAGAGTTGTTGTACAGGTTATTTCGTCACCTAGGTACTAACCCTAGTACCCATTAGTTATTTTTTCTCATCCTCTTCCATCTCTCATCCTCCACTCTCCATTAGTTCCTCTCTTTGTGTCCATGTGTTCTCATCTTTTAGTTCTCACTTATAAGTTAGAATATGCAGTATTTGGTTTTCTGTTTCTGCATTAGTTTGCTAAGGAAAATAGCCTCCGATTCCACCTATCTTCCAGCAAATGACGTGATTTCATTTTTTACGACTGTATAGTATTCCATAGTGTGAATGTACCACATTTTCTTTATCAAATCTAGCATTGATGTGCTTTTAGGTTGATTCCATGTCTTTGTTATTGTGAATAGTGCTGCAGTGAACATACGTGTGCATGTGTGTTTACAGTAGAATCATTTATATTCTGTTAGGTATGTACCCAGTAATGGGATTGCTTGGTTGAATAGTAGTTCTGTTTTTAAGTCTTTGAGGAATTGCCAGCCTGTTTCCCACAATGGTTGAACTTATTTACACTTCCACCAACAGTGTATAAGCACTCCTTTTTCTCCACAACCCTGCCAGCACCTGTTATTTTGATTTTTAAAAAATAGCCATTCTGACTGGTACACACCTTATTTCAACATGCACAGGCCTGTGGTCAATCTCATCCTGACTAGTGGCTTCCTATACCATGCATACATAAGTGATTCCCAATTTCATGTCTCCAGACTTATCTCTTCAACCACTCCCTCAACATCTCCATTGGGTTGCATAAAAGCTATTTTAACCATAAGTTTATTTTCTCCATACATTCCTTTCTTGAAATCCTCATCCTCAGTTAGTGGTCGTTTTATCCTTTCAGCAGTTCAGATGATCAGATCAAATCTTTGAATCCTCTCTTTCTCTCTCACACAACTTCTATACCACAGTTAAATCTTGTTGAGTCTATCTTCAAAATATATTCAAATTCTTTGGGAGGCTGAGACGGGCGGATCACAAGGTCAGGAGATCGAGACCATCCTGGCTAACACGGTGAAACCCCGTCTCTACTAAAAAATACAAAAAGCTAGCCGGGCGAGGTGGCGGGCGCCTGTAGTCCCAGCTACTCGGGAGGCTGAGGCAGGAGAATGGCGTGAACCCAGGAGGCGGAGCTTGCAGTGAGCTGAGATCCGGCCACTGCACTCCAGCCCGGGTGACAGAGCGAGACTCCGTCTAAAAAAAAAAAAAAAAAAAAAAAATATATATATATATATATATATATTTCAAATTACAATAACTTCAAATTTCATCCACTGCTATCACTTTGGTGAAGACCATTGTTCTCTCTCTACAGGTTTCTTATAAGAGACTCCTAACTGATCCCCAGTTTCCTCCCTGTGCTTTCCTCTTCTCCTCATCAGCCACTGATCCTGTGAAAATATAAGCCTGGTCATTCTCTGCCATAAATCTTTCAATGCTTCCAATGTCTTCTCTTCTCCCTTCAGGTAAACATCAAAGTTTTATAATAGCCTTATATATGTAACACTGCCATCCTCACCATTACTTATCTAACCTCATTTTCTACTTTTTTCTCTATAGCTCATTCTGTCCTATCCACACTGGCCTCATGCTTTATCTTGTGGAAAAAGAAAAAAAAAAAGAAAAGAATAAAGCAGTATTAGCCCAGGGAATTTTTATTTGCCCTTCTTATTGCTTGAAATCCTCTTCCCACACATATATGCCTGGTAGATGCCCTCAATCCTCTCAGGTCTTCTCTCAAAATGCTGCCATCTCTAAATCTCTCTTCTATGTTATCTACCTTTTCATATATCTGAGATTCAATCTGGATTTTTAATTTTTTATATCTTCCAGTTCACTAATTCTCTCTTTAGTTGTGTTCAATCTTCTGTTAAAGTCATACATTATAATCACAGTTACAGTTATTGTATTGCTCAGATTTTTATATGTTTCTTTTTTATTGCATTTCTTATCTGCTACATTTCTCAATTTTGACATTTATTTCTTGAAGTTTATTAAGCATAGTTATTTTAAAGTCAGGGCTTCAGACACAATCTTCAATATGCAGACTCCTTGTGGGTTATTTTTTTCTGTTGTTCCCTTTCTGTGTGTTCTCTCTTCTTTCATGCAGCTTTGTCCCCTCATGTGTCTAAATATTTATTAAATGCTGGACATTACAAATGAAAAGCCTTTGAAATAATTCAAGGCCTATCTATCACCTCCAGATAGAATTTTTATTTTCATTTGGAAAGTGGCTAAGAACAATAGAAGTCTGAAATCATCCTAATCCAATTTCAGAGATTAAGGTGATTTGAAACTGAGATTTAGTTTCTGCAAGAACCAGCTCTCTTTTAGTTCCTTTTACTTTTAAAATGTGTACCTTGGGAAAGTCTCAACCAAAAGTGTAAATAGTACTTACAATAAACATCCCCACTTGATGGTTCTGGACTCATATTTATATACTCCTATCTCATAAGATTTTAAAACATGCTGCTAAATTTCAGAAGTGGCACTTTTTTGAATGAGAATTTCTTCTGGAAGTAGAACTCACAGGAGAAACCATCTTCACATGCTGGACTCACATTTCTAGGTTTCAAAATATTTTTCTAGTTTTTGAACCTATAATTTTTTACAGTCTTATTAGTTCTCTAGTGACATTAAGCAGATTTTTATAAATATAATCAGCTTTTCTATAAGGGTTCAGCAGAGATGTTGGTTCAAATCACTCTTTATATATTTTTCTACTCTTAACTCTTGTCTTTGATTTCCTTCTCAATTTCAGCATGGCCTCTCCAAGTCTCAGATAAAAGTATTCTTTATATATAATGTAAATATAAATGAGGTTAAGTGAAAATTGTATAATTTATAGCGCTTTTAAGAAAGTGCTTTAATAATAATTCTTCTCTCTGAATTATTGCCCTATAATTAATGTATCTTTTTGGCCTAAAATTAATGTGTCTTTTTGGCCTATAATGTATAGGTTTTCTACTTTTTATCATGGCTTTTTCTAACATGTTTTATTTGTTAGAAAAAAATTGCAAATTTTGCATGCAAAGGGTAATAATTAAATGTATGATAGATTTTTATAACTAGATTTCTTGTACAAATGAAATAAATCAGATCAGGGAAAGTAAAATCCAAAGTGTAATAGGTCAATTACACACAGGACTCTGTGCCCAAATTTATTTCCAAATACAAGTAAAAATGATGACTTTTTCTATGGGTCATATAGTCACTAGTATTCCATTGTCTTCTTCCCCAATGAATATCCTTTTTCTAAAAGACCCCCTAATCTGAGAAGAGACTGTACATAATTATTTATGGCCTTTTGGCCAATATCTGGGTAAAGGTCCAATTGGATGGACCCTCAGGTGACAATGGGTGAGGACAGAAACACATTTTGGGAATTCAGTCAAGGAATTCAGGGCCAAATCTAAGAAGATGAAGTTTACAAAAGAGAGTAGTGTGGTTGACTATTGTTCTCATTATTATGGAAAATAATTAACTCCATATAAAACAGGCAATTTATTTTGAAAAGTTGTATATGTTTTAAGTTTATCATTCATGAACGAAGTATGTATTGATAGCATTTCTGACCAATGATAAAGGTGAACATAGCTTTCAAAAGCAAAGTTAGACCTACAAAGGGAAGATGAGCAGGCTAAAAATCTTTGTTAAGAAATAGCATATTCATTTCCTGGAATTTCTTTTTGTAACTTACTGTTTGTCAAGCCAAGAGCAAGGTAATGTTTAAGGGTGAAACTTCCTTGCCCTTAGTAATGGAAAAAGCAGGTCCAGCAATATATTAATAACAATGAACA
Source organism: Macaca mulatta (assembly GCF_049350105.2). Lineage (NCBI taxonomy): Eukaryota > Metazoa > Chordata > Mammalia > Primates > Cercopithecidae > Macaca > Macaca mulatta. The sequence goes on from NC_133423.1 coordinate 15,201,090, forward strand.
CCGTCAACTAAGACTCATCCGCCTGAAAAATTAGCATCATTGACTCTTATTTTATGCATTTTGGTCTTTCTTCGAGGAAAAAACAATCACCATCTGCTTCTGCTTGCTCTTGTCTACTTCTTATAAATGTGGAAAGCATAGGAGTAGAGCTCCAAAATTCTCTAGACCTTGTTTGGTTGTATTTAATCAGGTAATTGAGAGAAGAAGAAAAAGGTGAGGATGTGATAGAACACTAACGTATATCTCCATGTATTTTGTACTCAAATGGTGTATTTGTACATTTGTGTGTCTTTTATGCACATTACTCCATAAAAGTTATCCCCTATGTAACACTGATCATTACAGCCTTGCCTTTAGAATCCTCTGCCACGTGCACTTCACAAAATCAATTTCATAACAAACCTGAAAATAATATGGTCTACCTTGAAAGGAAAATTAAATTTTCTAACACCTGAATGAAAGGCAGTGGCATATTAAGGAAAAGAAACTTTCAGACAGAGCCATAAATGTCTCTTCATAGATCCTAAACACTGTGGCAATATAACAAAATTTAAAATATTCTTGGGCCTCAAAGCTCTTTACTTTGTATACTTATTTTCCCAATTATGAATCACCAGCAGTTTTTCCTTTTATATTCCCTCTGAGAAAATTTTCAGTCTCTCTATGTGGCCCAGGTTGGAGTGCAGCGGCACGATCTTGGCTCACTCTAACCTCCACCTCCCAGGTTCAAGCCATTCTCCTGCGTCAGCCTCCAGAGTAGCTACAGGCATGTGCCACCATGCCCAGCTAATTTTTGTATATTTTAGTAGAGACAGAGGTCTCACCATGTTGGCCAGGCTGGTCTCGAACTCCTGGCCTCAAGTGATCTGCCCTCCTTGACCTCTCAAAGTGTTGGGATTACAGGCGTGAGCCATCATGCTGGGCCGGTTTTCAACTTCTTAATGCTGGTGCTTAAATTACATAATTAAAACTTTGGATAATTGATTAAATGTATGACTTTTAGATTTATCCTAAAAATATATAGATGCATGTTACATGTTCTTGGCTGTTTGATGTGGTAAGTGTCTGGGCTGACCTAAGTCCCCAGTGTTTTAATCAAACATGAATCTAGGTGCTGCTGTAAAGGAATTTTGTAGATGTAAAGGCTCTATAAACAGTAGACATTTTTTCAGTGACATTATCCTGAATGGGCCTCATTTATTCAATCAGGAGGCCTTAAAATGTGGGCTCGGCCTCCCTTTGAGAGACAGAAATTGAATCTCACCCCTGCATGTGTCTCCTGCCCGTGCCTCTATGGGGCTGCCTTCTGCTCACAATCCATCCTTCTTGTCTATTTACTCCAAGAATACAAACTTTGGACTCGCCCGGACAGCATTCACAGTTGTTTAAAACAGTTCTTTATTCTGCCTCTGTTTCTGTCTCTTTTTCTCTCCTCTGGTGGTTCTGCTTTTCAGGTTGAACCCTGACTGAAAATTCCTGCAGTGCTTTGAATAAAAATCACCTGTATTGAGAGCAAAAAAAAAAAAAAAAAAAAAAAAATTGAACTATAACTTAAACCCTAAGCTTCTCTAAAAAAACATTAATGAAAGTTTCCATTGAATTTCCTCAAGAGAAACCCAAGTCATTTTCTTTACTTCTGAGATTGGTCCTGGTCAAGATTAATCACAGTGTTTTTTTTAAAAAAGTTCTATGGGAAAAATTATTTTCATATTGCACTCAGGCCTGCCTCTTCATCATGCAGTTTATTTCATTTTTCTTCTAGATTATGCTAAATGGTATTGAATTTATAAAACAAAGCAAAAGTTCTTCAAGGAATAATTTTCTCTTGGCTGCAGAGTATATAATTGGTATCCTTTGTCCCATTCCATATTTATATAAATATATATGTGTCTCATAGTTTATGAATGAAGCATATTCTAGCTAATTTACTATAAATTATAGATAGAACATTTTAATATTCCATGCAATATCAATGTAACTTTGTTGTGGAATAAGACTGAGTTTGAAAGTTTTTCGAAAGAGATTGATATGACAGTGGGTTTCTAGCAGGCAGCATGATGTTATACAGATGTAGATTTCAGCTGCTGAGATTTTCTGACCTACTAATTCTCATTCCCAATGAAGCAAATTTTGGCCTGAAAATCTTTTCTGTCATTCAGTCTGGTACTTTTGTGGACCACAAGAATATCTCACATACATAATGAATATTTTAATGAGCCTCTGATTCCAATCTTAGAAAATTGGTTTCCTCTTCTAGTTTCATAATAGTATATATTGCCTAAAGGAACTTAACCCTGACTGTTCTCAGCTCAAAAGTCTTTAAGATGGAATGTTATGCTTTTATAAAGTAAACTAGGTTACTACTTCATAACTATACCAATTTCAAATAGTTATGTGTTAGATTTTTGAAACAATGAATGTCTAGACCCTATACTACACAGGGTACTTTGTCAATGTATGATTTTGAATATAATATTTTACTAATTGTCAAAAGAAAGTTTCGTTTTGGGTTACTCCATATGTCATGAAAACACACAGCCTCTTTTTTTTTGAAGAAAAATGAATTGCCTTAATCTTTAAAACACACTGTCAATAATTCATGTTAATGAACCTCTAAAAACTAATACAGATTTTTTGAATGACCACCTGTGGGAGAGGGCACTTTTTAATTCTATTGTGTTATTAGTTATATGAAAGTCATAATGTCATAGTATTTCACAACAGTTCCAGTTCCATTTAGAAAAATATATCTATGTTATGTCTCTCTTTTTAAAGGATGAATTTGTCTGTATATAACAAAAAACCTAGGCAAAGAGTGTCATGAAGAAATAGCAACTTACTCATCTTATATAATAATTTGAGAGATAGGAGTCCTGGACTAATGTGGCTATTTACTCACGCCCTCAGTAATTCAGGCTCTTTCTGTCTTTTCTGTCTCCCATCCACAGTGGATATACTGCTGTGACTATGCTTGCCAATTCATGGGAGCAAGAGTTCTGCTATTCATTTGTGTATGTTCCAGGAAGGGAGAAAAAGCAAGTTTAATGGAAATAAATATTCCCACATAGTGAGACTTTGCTTTTGTTTTATTTTATTATCATTATTTTGATTTGGGAAGACACTTTATTCAGAGACTCCACCTGTATCTCATGAAACATTTTTCTGTTTTGTGTACTCCCTAGTTAAAAATATGTTATTAGATGGAGTATTTAGTTTACTATTCCCAACGTTAGGGAAAGCAAGTAGGAACAAAGTTGGTAATAGGTGTTGAGTACATTTGTTTGTTTTTGGTCGTTGGTTTTCAGTGTGTGTGTGTGTGTGTGTTTGTGTGTGAGTGTGTCTTCTCCTGTGTAATAAACTACATCAGAACCTAGTGGTCTAAAACAACAATTTTATTTGATTTTTACATTTGGAAATCAAAAAGTTGGGAAAAGCCCAACTGTTTGGTTTCTCTGTGATCTACAAGATATCAGCTAGGGCAGCTGGAAGCAGATAAGATTATTGATCAGAGCAGATAAACATCAGAGTTCTAGCAATCTCATAAGGTTGAAGAGACAAAATTTTGAGTTTGAGGATTTTAGGGAATACCAAAAGTGGAGGTCAAAATTCTAGAGAGAAAACAGAGATAGAGAAATAAACCTGGCAGTGCAGATTTCTCCTAGATGGACACGCTAATTTCTTAAGCTCCATAGTGTAAACAGATAAAAAGGTAAGCTCAAAGCCGTTGAAAAGCAGAGAAAAGTTTGTATCAGTCTTATAGTGACAGAAGGACAAAAAACAAGGTATAGTATCTGCCAAAAAGAAAAGAACCTAGACTATTAAGTCTTGGTGGGGAGTTCTGGTAAAATAAACTATGGAGGTTGGGATTAATCAGTATCCTACGAAAGCTGTACTCAACCTTAAGTTAGCTCAGTTCCTGCTCTGTTTGCTCAGCAGATAATATACTCACTCTGAGCAAAGTAACATTATCAAATATCTCAAAAATGTTTTGTACAATATCCAGCAGTACTGGATTGAATTGTTTCTTCCCAAAAGATATATTCAAGTCCTAAACTTGGTAACTTATAAATATGACCTTATTTACAAATAAGGTGTTTGCAGATGTAATCAAGTTAGAATGAGGTCACACTGAGTTAGAGTATGTCCTACCTTCAATGATTGGTGTTCTTCTAAGAAGTCAGGAGAACATAGAGACACACACACATAAGGAAGAAGCTATGTGATGATGGAAACAGAGGCTGGAGTGGTGCAGTTAAAAAACAAGGAATGCCAAGGATTGCCAGTAGACACCAGCAGCTGGAAGAAACAAGGAAGGAAGAAGTCTTCCCCAGAGACTTGAGTGGAGACATAGACCTGAAGAAAATTTGACGTTAGACATCTAGCTTCCAGAACTGTGAGATAATAATTGCTTATTGATTTAAGCCACACAGTTTGTGTTAGTTTGTCACAGCAGCCTTAGGAAATGAATAAACAATCATTTGATTATATATGACTAGAAATACTAAAAACTAGCTTTAGGAAAAGATCAAAAATAGAATCAGGCCAGTAAATGACAGAGTCATAATTACCAGAACAACCATAAAATATGTGTTCAATAAAATATATATTTTAGAAAGTTTTTAATCAGAGAATTAAAGTTGATAAAGAGGTCACATGTAAAGTCCAGAGTAAATATGTATATAATGCATATTCTGTATCCAGAATACACAAACACACACACACACTCACACACAGACATGGACATACACACACACACACATTACTATGAAAATAACTAATTCTAACCACATACTGGAATCAAATGAGGAGAATATCAGTTAATTGTAGAAAGATCAGTGGAAAAGAGTAAATCTGAACAATGGACTACTAAAGGAATAGTTCATTAATATTAAAAATAGCTTAAAAGCAGTATGTATAGGAGTCAATAAAAAGGTCTGACAGTTGTATAATTGGATTCCCACAAAAGTAGGAGACAAAGAATGACAAAAACATTGAAAATATAATGTTTAATAATTTTCTAAAACCAATAAGAGAAATCTATCTATATCTTCAAAAAATTCTTCTAATATTGATAGGGTCAATAAAAGTAAAAATCATCTTACATTTTCAAAATGTAGAAAAATAAACATCACCAATAAAAGTAATATATTAAAAGAATTCAGAGAATAAAGATACATTTTCTTATAAAGGGCAAAAATGAGAAAGAAGGGTGACTTTTTAATGAAGATAATGGAATTATATGCATATGGAAGTTCATAGCCCAAATGTATATATAAGTAAAGAATTGTTGAATAATAGAACTTTAGGTATCCATTTTACAAATTTATAAAGAGCTTATTTAAAAACAGAATATCAATAAGAAAGTAAAAGAAAGGCAATAATAATGATAAAAAGAAAGCAGTAAAAGATATAATAAGCATACAATAGAGAGAATCAATAAAACCAGTTAATTTTGAAAGGGGAGAGGAAAGATTCATGAAATTGAAAACTTATGGCAAAATTAGTCAATAAGGAGAAAAGAAAATAGTGGAAAATTTTAAAAAAGAGAAATAGCACAGATTCTATAGATGTTAAGTGTATAAGATGATATTATGAATAATTATGGTCAATAAATTTAAAATGCTTCTGGAAGATAAAATAACGAAAGTCATTGACCTTGAAGCAGGCAAAGATTATTTTACTTTTGTTGTTGTTGAGACGGAGTCTCGCTCTGTCGCCCAGGCTGGAGTGCAGTGGCGTGATCTCAGCTCACCGCAAGCTCTGCCTCCCGGGTTCATGCCATTCTCCTGCCTCAGCCTCCCGAGTAGCTGGGACTACAGGCGCCCGCCACCAGGCCCAGTTAATTTTTTGTATTTTTAGTAGAGACGGTGTTTCACCTTGTTAGCCAGGATGGTCTTGACCTCCTGGCCTCATGATCTGCCCACCTCAGCCTCCCAAAGTGCTGGGATTACAGGCATGAGCCACCGTGCCTGGCCCGATTATTTTCATACTAGTCTAATGTAAAGGATAACATAGAACAACTGAACTGTGTTAAAACAAAGAATTTCTGTTCATTAAAAGACACACTGTTACAATTATGCAAATAAGTCATAGAGTAGAGAGGAACATTTGCAATATTTATGTCTGATTAAGAGCCAGTGTTAAGAATAGAGAATTTTCTACAAATCGATAAAAGTGACAGAAAGATCAAGTCTTTTAAATGGGCAAAACCTTGAGGGTTTGTTTAAAAAAGAGAGCAAACATATGGTCAGTAAATTTATGTAAAAGTTGCTTGACCTTCTTAGTAATTAAGCAAATACAAACCAATATCTCAATTTGATACCAGTAATAAGATGACTACTACAATGAAGAAAAGAAAAAGACTGACAATGAAGACTGAACAGTGTTATGGATGGAGAGCAACTGGAATGCTCAAACAATGCTTGTTACTCTCGTCCACAGCACTTCGGGAAATTTTGTCATATACTCATACAACAAATTGCATTGTTAGGTAAATACCCATCAGAATTATTTAACAAATGATCCGTACAAAGATGCTTATAGCAATGCTATTCATAATAAACAAAAACTGCCAACAAATATTCATCAACATTAGAACAGAGAAATACAGTACATTACAACAAAACACCATGAGAATGGATGAACAATTGCTCTACTCACGTTTCAATCTCACAAACACAATGTTGAATGGATGAACATAGATGCACATATATATTGAATAACTGTCTTTATGGAAAAAAATAACAAAAAGACAACAAATATCTAGTGTTAGAAGTCAAGATAATTATGTTTTTGTGTGGGGCTTAATTATGAGGAGGGGTAAAAGTTGGAATTCTGAGGCACAAATAATATTCTATTTCTTGGTCTGTGTATCTATTACATGTTTGCTTTTATTTTATTAATACTTATTGTTTGTGCGCTTTCCAGCATGTATGCATATGTGTGTGTTTAGCTCCATAAGAAGGTTATTTAAAAATAATGTGGAAGTAATGTTGACTAACAGCCACAATGGCCAAGGCATTATAAAGCAGACACTGGAGAATAAACTTCCAGGACTGTAGATTTGGTTAAAGGCAGACACTTTAGAGTCAGTTTGTGCTTGAATCTTAGCAGTGAAACTTCTGTGACCTTGGAGAAATTACTTAACATCTCTGAGCACTCAATCAATCATATTATTTAGAGTAGAAATGATAATACTTGTCTGTGGCATAAATTTTAATCCATTTGCTCTTTCTTCCATACTAGCAGAATTTACATTGTGTTAAATATGACAACGTCTCTATCTTTTAAAACAAGCAAACAAGAAAAAACTGTCTTTCATTGTGTATTATTAAAATCCTTTCTTATTTATCATTTACAGCCAGTGCCAGTAACTATGTTAAATTCTGAGATACTAAAGTGAATAATTCATGAATCTTTCTTGTAAAGAACTTGCAACTTTTTAGGGGAAACACAAGAAAACCTCTAAGTCTCATTTAAAGATATGAGCTCCATGACAACAGAAATCAAGCTCGTCTTGTTCATTCTTTTAGTCTAATGGTCTCTTATGAAAATGTTTATCGCACTAAACAATACTCAATAAATATTTGTGGATTGAATGAATGAACAGATGCGTGAATGAAAATTGCTGTGACAGAAGACGTCACATGCTATCGTGGGAGAATGAAGCAAACTGTGAACACCTATATCTAGGAGGGTTCAAAGATTCTCTACATATGAGGAAAAATTTGGCTTAAAGCCTAAATTGGTAGGTATTCATCATCCTGTCTTGTTATGAGAGAAAACTGAGGGAAGATTAGCAAAGAAAGAGAAAACATCTAAGCAAAAGCTACATCATCAACAAACGCACTGAAATCTTTTTCACCCGAAGAACAGAAAATCAGAGCAAGTTTAAAATAAAAATAATGAAAGAAGCAGTGTTTCTCTTATACACTAAAGCCTCATTAAGTTCTCTCTGTAATTATAATGCACTAGTTTGCCAGTTTGGGTGACTATCTTGGTCTGCTATGCTGGGTAATCTCCCAAGATCAGTTGCCTTCCAGATTTAAAAGCTAGTTTACCTTGCTCCTTCTCCATCCTGGGAGCTATAATATAATGTGATTGAATAACTAATCTGATCAATAGATTTAAATCACAGTAATAACAGCTTAACATTTTAAATTTATGAGATACTTTTTCAAATGTCATTACTCAAAAAAAATAAAAAAGGATAACTTCAGTATCTTACCCTCCATGGAAGATATTTTGGCATATGCAGGACTCTTTCCAGTATGACTTTGCTTTAAGATTTAGCTTTTCTGCCACTTCCTTTATTCCATCTTGTCTGATAGCCAGGCACAGACGTTATCCTTGACACAGGGAATAATCTTTTGTGGAACAGTTTTGCACATGACTGCTTGTCTGTGCTTCCCTTGGTCTGTGAGCTCATTGAGGCCAATCATTTTATTTCCATTTATTGTAGGCTTTGTGCCCAACAGTGTTCTTAGCAATCAGAAGTCAGTCAATAAATATTTGTTAAATGAATCAATGTATACAAAATGGGCATTACCTGGTGACAATCTGTGGTTTATACTGACTTGACCAGGTGACTTTACTTGGTGACAATGTATGGTTTCCTTAGATATACTGTTTACTTTAAATATATATGGGTTTCTTCTAAAGTTGAGTTTTTCGACTAAAGAGTTGAGTTTTCAGTGTTAAATCAATTTTTTTTAGGTAGGTTTTAATTTTTTGTTGTTAATTTCTGGTTGTGATTCCAGTTCACCATCTAACTTGTCTGTGGTACCAACTGATCCACTGTGTGAACTCAGGCCTCAGACAGCAAGGGGTGTCTTTATTAAGATGTGACCCAGGTTGGAAGATGATTTTCCTGGTGAATCCCTTTATCAATAAACTTAGAAACTCCTTGTGACAACATGTCCCAAAGGAGGTCCTTCTAATTCCCGGCAGCATCAAGAGGGCATTGTGAGAACAGACATAGTAAATATGCCATTGCAGTAACAATAATATTAATAATGAATACATTGCTAAATATTCATAACAAGTGCATTATTGAATCAGGTGTTGTTGCTTGGTTTCTAAAGTCTATTTTATCTCTTAGTCTTTATACCAATCTTATAGTTTAGGTGAGATTGACCTTCCCTTACTGCAAGGAAAGGTCTGATTGACATAATGTATAAAATACTATCTCACTGTCCTTAGCAAACATAGCAAACAGCTCCACGGAAGAGAAACGTAAGCCATTCATCAGATTATGACAGTCTCCTGGGTCACAGCTATGGGTTTGTATCTGTGGAGACAAAAATGATTCCATCTTGGATGCTAATTTGCCATGCTGACTTCTGATCAGCCCCAGTCTCATGAATGACCCCTGGTTTCTACATCAGTTCTTGTCTTTTGTGTAAGAACAAAGCAACCTTGATGTTATCACACAAATTATAGGCTATGCCACACACAGCATTCTTGTCTGTTCTGGAGGATGCCTTTAGTTGTCTTGTTGGAGCACATATGCCTCTTTTCTATGGTAGATAAGTCTCGAGTCCAGGGAGTCACCGGGCAGAGATCTACTTGTCTTGTGGCTGCCCAAGACCACACTTCCATCAGTAAGTTCTCTTAACAAATCACCCAATACTGACAAAGTAGGTTTGTCTGCCTCCTTCTTTGGTTTGATTCCTTCAGCGTTTGGGGATCACTTTGCATACATGGCCCTTTCATGGAGCAGTACTATAGATTTTAAAGCACAATTGACAGATTTTTAACTTTCTCCCTGCCACCATCAGTATGATTTGTTAAATACATGTATAGTAAAATGAAAACTTTTCTATAGTAAGGAGTGCGAATTTGCTGAAAGTCACCTGCCTTTATTTTTATTGAATGTGAATTAACATTCTGTATGTGGTATTATGCATTCTCAGTGGGGGTGATCTTGTCTTCAGTGGAATAAAAATTGGTTCTCATGGGAATAAGAAAAAAAAAAACAATGTGTGGATCCCCAAATGATAGTTGATATACAATATATCTGTCGGTACATTTTAGGGGAAAGGGTAATTAGGGGAAAAAATCTTTAAAAGATACTTAGAAGAGTGATAGTGGGAAAAAAAAAACGAAAGGTGTGAGAAACACATCTACAGATAAGTGGCAAAATACAGATTCACTACTGGATGGTGTTTGTGTCTCTTCTTTATTCCCCCACCCTACTTCTCATTTTTAGGTGGTATATGCAAGCTAATTTTATCAATATTTCTAACAATCCTCTAACTAGGAAGTCAGATCTACACAAGGTTAAGTTGTGAGACTACAGTTTATCTTGCAGCTAGTTCCATGTATCTCTTAAGTGATTCTGAATTCTGTGGTGGATGTGGCAGCCAAGAGCAATGCTCCCTGAAAAGACAGCTGTTGTAGGGAATACAGTGCTAACTGAACCCAGGTGCTGGCTGGGCAGGCTCCTCAGGGGATGAGAGGAAGGAATATCTATACCACACTTCATTTAAGTGGCTTAAGTCACTGACAGAAACGTCAGAACAAGAAGTAAGCAGGAAGGATCAATCTGGTCCTTTCCTGGGGTTCTTTATCTCAGTTAGGGACCCTGTTATGAGCTGGACAGAAGGACATTAGTCCTTGATTTCTTCATCACTCTTCCATCATCAGCTCCTGATTATTTTAGCTCCTAAATATCTCTTGACTTTTTTCTACTTTTTCTATCTTTAACATCACCACTTCCCTTGGTCAGGTTCATTTTTCATCTTGGCTACTATGATTACCTCCTAACGTGCATCTCTATCTATTTTTGCAATTCCCCTTTCCCCATCCATTTTTGCACTGCAGCTAAAGTTTAAACATAAATTGTGACTTGGTTACTGATCTTCTTTAAAACCCTTAAATAGCTTCTCACTCTTATTAGTATAAAATTCATATCCTCTTATTAGTTACTTTAGTGTAATGAATTTCCTCAATACCCAGAAGCTTAAAACAACACTCATTTATTTCCTACAGTTTCTGTGAGCCAGAAATGTGGCTTAGGGTCTGTAACTGCTATCAATGTTTTGGCCAGCACTTCAGTCTTCTTATGGCTTGACAGGGAAGAAGTTGCTTCCAATTTCAAGCATGCGGCTATTGTCAGTCTTCAAGTTCTAAGTGGCTTTTGAATGGAGTTATCAGTTCCTTGATACTAGTAGCTGGCTTGAAACAAAGAAAAAGTTACAGGGACAGAGTAAAATGGAAATCACAGTTTTTGTAACCTAATTTTCTAAATGACTTGATATCACTCTTATAATCTTATAATTGAATCATGAGCCCAGACTCAATGGTGTGAATACCAGGACGGAGGAACCACTGGCAGCCTCTTAGAGGCTTCCTTTCACACTGCCCATCATGAACCTCCACTTCAGGCCACAGTTCTCCTCTGTGCACTTAAAATATACCTCCCATACTCTCTCCACACCTGCCTTTGGCACTCTTTCAGTCCCTGCTCTTCTCCAAACTTTCTGCTGTTCCTATTTTCACATTTTTCTGAAAAGCTCTTCTTTTTTCTCTTTGTTTATGTAACTCTTTTCATTTCATTTCATTTTATTTTACTTTATTTAAGTTCTGCGATACATGTGCAGAACGTGCAGGTTTCTTATATAGATATACACGTGCCATGGTCATTTGCCGCACCTATCAACCAGTCATCTAGGTTTCCCCCCCACACACACACGCATTAGTATTTGTCCTAATGCTATCTAATGCTTTCCCTCCCCTTTCCCTCCACCCCCCAACAGGCCCCATTGTGTAATGTTCCCCTCCCTGTGTCCATGTGTTCTCATTGTTCAACTCCCACTTATGAGTGAGAACATGCAGTGTTTGGTTTTCTGTTCCTGTGTTAGTTTGCTGAGAATGATGGCTTCCAGCTTCATCCATGTCCTTCAAAGGACATAAATTCATTCTATTTTATAGATGCATAGTATTCCATGGTATAGATGTGCCACATTTTCTTTATCCAGTCTATCATTGATGGACATTTAGGTTGGTTCCAAGTCTTTCTTATTGCAAATAATGCTATAATAAACACACGTGTGCATGTGTCTTTATAGTAGAATGATTTATAACCCTTTGGGTATATACGTAATGATGGGATTCCTGAGTCAAATGATATTTCTGGATCTGGGTCCCTGAACAATCACTACACTGTCTTCCACAGTGATTGAACTAATTTACACTCCCAACAACAGTGTGAAAGCGTTCCTATTTCTCCACAGCCTTGCCAGCCTCTGTTGTTTCCTGTTTTAGATTTTACATTTATTTCATTGTTTCCTGTTTTTAAAGAAAAAATATCCCATCTTAGGTCCCATGAGTAGGGTTGCCAGATAAAATGCAGGATGCTCAGCTAAATTTGCACTTCAGATAATGAACAAATATTTTTTTAGTGTAAGAATGTCCCAAATATTCAGGAGACATATGTGTACTAAAAATTATTTATTTCTTTAATCTGGAGTTTAATTGTGCATTCTGTATTATTCTTTGCTAAATTTGTCAATCTTACTTCTGAGAAGCATAGTAAATTTCCCTTTCCTAGGTCAGTGTCTGTCCTAACTAGCTGCAAGATAAATTGCAGTCTTACAACTTATCTTGTGTAGATCTGACTTCCCAGTAAGAAGATTGTTTGAAGTATTGATAAAGTTAGCTTGCATATACCACCCAAAAACGAGAAATAGGGTGGAGAAATAAAAGAAAAGACACAAACACAATCTAGTAGTGAATTTGTCCAAAAATATTCATTGGATCCAGGAGTGATAATAATTTTTATTCTTATAGGTTCTCAGAAGAAATGAATTATATAATCAGGAATGCAATATTTCTTAGTTGCTTAATAACTTGGGACCATTGAGAAAGATTCACTTCCCATACTTTTAGGCAGGTTTTGCTCTTCAATGAGGTGACAGAAATTATTCTGAATGAAATTTTAATTTGTGTCCAATTTCTCTTCATTCAACAAATCCCAGCATTATCACTCACTATCTAGTACAGAAAACAACTTCTTTCAAAGTTATTTGAGAGACAAAATTGTAAAAAGGAAAGTTTGGTAATTGTGAGCAAGCAATATAAGCACTCAGGGCCTCAGTTACTTTGTCATCAAAGTGACAGGGAGAATAGGGTTGATGTGAGGATTAAATGGGTCAATGAGCAAACAGTAAGAAACATACCTGGCACTTAAAAGGCAGTTAATGAATCTTCCCTTAAGCTCTTTTTATCTCCTTATCATGTATGTATTTCAAATTAGCTAAGACAAAATATATTGATGGTGAAAAATAGAAAGTCTCTAAAATTTAGGGACTATTTCAGAAGCAAAGAACATGTATTATTGTACATTTCAAATCTATTTAAGGAATTAGCCAAACCACTCTTCAGAAAGGTAGCTGAAATTTAAATTTAATGTTTTCTTGTTGTTGTTGTTGTGTTTTACTCTTCTTTTTTAAAAAATAAAACTGAAGTATATATAAAAGTGTTGCTTAAAAATGGTTGTAGAGAATCTAAAACATGTTCTATGTAATGATTTAAATATTTAGCTCCGTCAAGAAATAATAACGAGCTTTAATAATGTCAGATTAGGTGAGGAAGAATCAGAAGGATCACTGAGCAAGGGTAGGCAAGTTTGCAGCACACTCCCTCCCCATTCAAGCTGCATCGTTTAATTGCTGGTTCAATGCAAGGTTAATAATTACTACCAACTGTCACATTCACTTAAGACTTTTCTGAGAAAATATTAACAACTCACTGACATTGTAAAGCTTGGGATTTCCATCAAGTAAGAGTGCCAGGGCAGGAAGCTTATGTGGAGGAAGCTATTACACAGTATGCAGGCAAATGTAGGTTTACAGCAGCAGTTTACCCAGTTTAGCTAGTATAAATAATGTTCAAAAGCTCATAAAAATCTGTAATTTCTCATATTTTATGCTTCCTAATGGAATTTTGGTGGGAATAATACAGGTTAGGAAGACTGTCAGTCAAGAGAGCCACTGTGTACCATCATTGAAGATTAGATTCAGATGAATACTTTTAAAAAAGAATTAAATATTATTTTTATAAACATTCTGAATAACTGTAACAAAATACATTAGCCAATGTTTGCTGTTATGCTAGAGGGAAAAGTATTTTTTTGAGGAACATATCTATGATATGATCTATCCAAAATGATGTGCCTTGTTTCATAGGAAGAGATCATCTTGATTGTACAAATTTCAAGCTGTTTAAATAATTGGAGACATGACAACTATTTTAAAAATCTTTCTTTGATGTTTGACAGAAAAAACTCAACCTTTCTCTTCACATATTGAAGATAAGTTAAATGTACTAATTCAAGAAGCTACTAATGCCCAAATATGTCTTTATTCTGTTTATGAGGATATAGAAGGAATAAAAGCCCAAATTTGATAAGAAAATAGATAATCAGTTTAGAGGACATGTGATTCATATCACATAATGGTTACCAAGGCTTTCAAAAATAATACGTAACATTTAATTTGTGAAGCTAATGCTATAAAATGTTGGACATTGTATAGCAGTTAATTTATTTTTCTATTCAAAGTTTCATTTTTTTAAATGCATATTTTACATCTTTTTTCTATAAAAAAATTTGCACTTTAGAAAAGATAGTTAGATCTGTCTGCTTCTTACCTGTAGGTAAAAAGGTGACTATATTAACATTTTACTATTAACAATTTGATCTTGACAATCTCTTTGTATGATTTACTTCCCCATTGCTCCTTACTGTTTGAACAACATGTCACAGGCTCCCCTTCTCTAACTCTCTTCTGGATGCTGGGAATCCCTAGAGACATGATACCAGTCATAATCTCTCATGATTGCTAACATATATTGGACTTTCTACTCACCCTCCCACTTGAATATCAAACAGGCTTCTCACATCTCTATTATGTCCAAAACAATATTTATGCTCCCATACTCCCCTCCACAAATTAGTTGCTGTGTCCCCAAACTTCAATCTATTATTTATTCATTTCCTGAGTTAGAAGACTGAGCATTACTTAGTCACTTCACATCCTGTTTTTAGCAAGTCTTGCCACATTTACCTTTAACCTACTATCTATTCTGGCCACATCTCTCCATATCAGATGCTCATATTCTGGTTTAAGTCTCCTCTGATACTTGCCTGGACTACCTCCAAATGGTTTGTATGTCTACAGTTTTGCCTTTCCTTTAACATTGAGAATCTAGGATGATCTTTTATATACAGATCAGAGCATGTCACTCTCAGTGAAAATGGTTCCCCATCTTTTACAATGTGGAAGGCAAGTGTTTACATGGCCAAAAAGGTGCTCCAAGATCTGTCCTTCATAGCATGGAAGTCTTGTATCTCATTTGCTCTTCTTCCCTTAGCCGATTATTACTACACTGAATTTATGTTGTCCCTAAAACATGCCAAGTCCATTCCTGCCTCAGGGAATACTTGCTTTCCCCTCTGCCTTCAATATTCTTCTTGATATTTTATAATGGCTCAGTCCTTCCTATTATTCATGTCTCTAATCAAATGTCACCTTTTCAGGAAAGATTTTCCTGACTACTTTATCAAAAACAGTATGGTCTTTACCAAAGGAAAAAAAAATGTATTCGACAGAGTTATGCAGGCAAAGATGTTATTCAAGCTTATTGAAATAGGAGAGGCCACATCCGAATCTGACATCAACTCCACTGAAACAAAAGGAACAGGATTTTTAAGAGCTGGGTTAAGGGAGAGTTCACAGACCATTTGAGTTTGCTAATTGGCTTTACCCAAAGGAACAGTAAACTTTCTCTCCTCTTTGTGACAGGAGGTAGTTGTACAGCTTGGAGCAAGATGCCCACCTGAGTTAGGCTCCTACTCTCCCATAGAGACTGGGAGGCAGGGCTGCTATGATTCTTGCTAATTACATTTCGAAGAGATGGCTCCCAGGTTGTTGAGAAAGACTGTTTAGGGATGGAACACTGGCAAGAGGGGGTTTAAAAAGATTTACATCTAAAAGGAGCAGAGAAAGAGTTTGCAACTACAAGCCTTCTAAAGCAAATGCTCTAACAAAAGGGAGGTCAGACGACTTGAGGCAGAAATAATCCTGTCCCAGGTTTAGTCATGGTGAGGGAACATTAAGGCTGCCTTATTTCCTCCTTCTTCTGTCATTTTAGTCTCTTAGTCAGCTTTATTTTTCTTTTAACTTGATTATAACTATTTTTTTTCTCCATAGAACATAAGCTCTACAATGGTGGAAATTTTGTCTGTGAGGTTCAGGATGATATTTCCAGAATTTAGGTCTATTCCTGGCACACAATAGGTAAACATTTAATAATATTTTAATTACTTAATCATGATAGTGAATAATTATCTTATTATAAATGCATAATGAGTTGGAATATCATGAAACGTTAAGGTTATATAAAATGTATGTCAAATGCTCTTAAATTTAATTGATAATTTTGAGGATAAGAAAATTAATAAAGGTATTGTACTACTATCTTCCCACCATCTGTATTTACAGTGAAACACATGAGTTAACATCAATATTTCAAAATAGACTGCCCCTTTGCTGCAATATCTCTAAATCTCAAATATAGAGTTTCCAAAAAGGTGATAATAATTCCGGTCTTTCTCCAGACCTGTAGGGAAAGGTGAGAATGAGAAAAATCACTGTTACTGTCATGACCCAGTGTTCTTCAAGTGCACCTGAGGCAAAAGCTCCTGCATTAGTTAACTCTGTGGTAGTATGCATTCCCAGGGATGAAGAAAAGTGACTTGTGATGAGCTAATTTCTCATTCTCATAAGTTGTCCTCATTAAACCTCTAGAAGACTATTGTATCTATGAACCACATCTTTAAGGAGAGACAGGGAGAAGAGTTCACCTTCCAAGCTTATATGCCATGGTCTACTTGAAGACCTGGCAGGACATGCCTGTGAGCCACCTGCGGGACCAGGAGTAGCTTTCATGGTAGCACTTGGATTTCTATAACAGCAGCAGTGGGAACAAAAGTATAGGGACAGTGCAACCTGTTTCCAGGGAATCTCCAACCTGAAATCAAAGGAATTGCACAGATATGTGAGTTTGCTATAGTCTACCGTTTAAAGGGCTACTCAGATCAGTTTGCAACCTCTTATAATATCTAGATATCTTCTGAAATTAAAAAAGTGTTTTTTGTTGGGTTTTTTTTTTTTGATTGACAAATGGAGGAAGGTAGTTGATTTCCTAAAATCTGGTAGTAAATTGCCATCTCCTAAAATGAATTAGGAAGTGCTGCCCCTCTGTCCAGAAGCTACTGCGGAGAACCAGTTTGCTCTTCCTCTACCGACAAAACTCAGTTTCCTTCACCTTGGACATAACTTCAGCTGCTATAGTTTGCCTGTCTGGTTGTATAATCAATATCTTAATATTCAAGAGTTTGGAGTCCTTAGTTGTCTTGTTCGTGTTGGGTTGTGGTTGCTGCAATGAACTATTAATGGCAATCACTGGGCACAAAAACACAAAGATATATCCGAGTGAATTCATTTGATTCCAGGCATACTGCTCTGTTCCTGTGTGGCAGCAACCCTAGGCACTTGTGGTAGTCAAAGTCGATTATCCTGGCCAGATTTGTTACTCCTTCAGTTGTCCCCCAGCACACCAGCAAGAGAATACTAAAATGATCAGACGTCACTCATAGCTTTCAGTTAACCAAATCTAACAGAAGCTTTCTTGACCTGTAAACCAGAACCTTTACTTGGTAGAATTTAAGATTGTGGACTGAGAAACAACAGTTCATAATTGAGTTCCCAGATAGGTAGTGATAGGACCCAGATGTGCTGTCACTCTTTTGTTCCTGACCTACATATTCTAGGTATTGGGAATATACCAGACTTTATATCATCCATTTGGGTCATTGCATATAACTGTTGGGGTTCAGAAAACAATACCCCAAATTAAAGGCTTCAGTAGCAGCCTAAGAAGCAAAAGTTTTTCTCTGCCTTCTCCTGTCCTCCTGTCTGTCAGTCCCATTCTCTGCTGAAGCTGGCTATAGAAACCAGAATCCCTCTTCCCCAAGGCAGGTCATAGAAACCAACCCTCCCTTTCCTGAAAGACAGCCATAGAACCTAAAAATATTCTGAGCAAAAACTGGCTATAAAATATTCTGAGCAAAAACTGACCTACCTTATTTGACTACAGATGGACATAAGACCACCATTCCAGGAAGGTCCCTGCCCCACACTGAGAAGGAAAGAATGCATGCTCAGAGAGGCCAAGAAGAATCTAAACAGACAGGCCTTACTGCGTTTCCCCACTCAGTCTATTAACATTAGATCGTGTGCTCTTATCCTATCATATTTCTACATAGCTGTTCATACTTTGTTGAACCTAAGCATAAAAATGGACAATTTCCCCTATATCTTTGGGTCTCAATTCTGAAGGCTTTCATGTATATGCTTTAAACAAATTCATATGCCTTTTCTCCTATTAATCAACCTATCTCATGTCAGCGAACTTCAGTGAACCTCCAGGAGGCCAACAGCCTTAGCCCCTACAAACCTCATGGAGAACAGTATATTCATCTTCTCAGGCTACCATAGGTAAATACTATAGACTGGGTGCTTATGTAACAGAAATGTATTTCTTATAGTTCTAGAAGCTGGGAAGTCTAAAGTCATATAAACCTGACAGCCAATTCTCTTCCTAGTGAGGAACAGAACTGGCTGTCAGTTCTGTTCCTAGTGAGCCAAAGATGTTATTTAAGCTTATTGAAATAGGTGAGGCCATAACCTAGTCTGACATCATATTTCTCATCCTAGGGAGGAAGAGGATTGGCTGTCCAGTTGTCTGTTTCCTTCCTGGCTTGCAGATGGCCACCTTCTTGCCGTGTCCTCATGTGGTAGTGAGAACGAGAATGAACTCTCTTGTGTATTTTCTTACAAAGACTCTAATTATATCAGATTAAAACCCTACCATTATGACCTCATTTAACCTTAATTGCTTTTTTAAAGGCCCATTTCCAAATATAGTCACATTAATCGTTTGGGGTTTCAAAATAGGAATTTTGGGGGCACAAAATTCAGTTCATAGTAAATAGCATCCTCAATCCAGAAGACATTTTCCATGGTGGCAACTTAGCTGAGCTGAATTGTCTTAGGACTGGTACCAGCTGACATCCAAGGTCAGGTCATCCCATTCACCTGCTAGTTGAGAGCCTCTTCTTAGGTGGATGCCCTCTGGCTGGCATTAAGGTAAGCTCTATTCACTGTGAAGCTGGCCTGAGTTATCTCATATTCTGTCAGTTGGTCAGAGGTGTGAGTTGAAGGAGGAACATCAGTGCAACAGAAGTGATGACAGAAGGGATAGGTACCTGAGCTACCTGCTTATACGATTTACCTCTTCTTTCTCATTTTTCCTAGGCCCATTTCAAATTACTATTTATATTTGACAGTAGAAAGCTGGTGTGCTTGCTTGACATTATCCTTGATGGATCTGTAATGCACAGCTCATAATAAACAGTTACTTGGAGTAACTATCACTTGGCCTCTATTTGAGACAAGTAGCATACTAACAGTGTGTGTATGTGTGTGTGTGTATGTGTGTGTGTGCATGCGTGTGTGTGAGAGAGAGAGAGAGACAGAGAGAGAGAAAGGGGTACTAGTTATCTGATACAGAATGGTATAGCCATAAATGTCTGTACTGCAGCTTTCTTAGGGAGCTTGTTAAAGAATCTGCAAAGCATTTTTACCAATTTGTATATTTCTACAATTATTTTGATCTGTTTTGTGAACTAATATGTTCACAGTCATTTCGAGTGTGGTCTAGATTAAGATACATTGAAGCAGTAGTTTTGTTTTACTCTGAAATAAAAACGGCCCACCTAGTGCTGTGCTTCTTTCTCAGGTAGGGGATACACAGAGCAACATTTGTCCTCTATGTTAGAGGAGATGCTCAGGAGTATTCCAAATCACTGGATTCCTTAAAATGTACTAGTGTTGTAGGCCCCTGAGTCCTTTTGTTGTTTATCTATCAAGTTCACCATGTGTGTATCTTAGTAAAGAACCTAAGGTTCTGGCCACCTCCTGTTCACCTTGTCTAATTAGGCCAATTTTCCTTGATACAGTAAAATACAATGATGCTATCAGGAAGGTCAAAATGATCATGATCCTTATGACTATCTGACGATAAAGGGCAAGATAGTTTATTTATCCCTGTGGCAAAAAAAGAGTTGGGGGGGATGTTGTCCTTAACAGGTAAAAATGACTTGATTTGAGCCCTTCTTGCTAAGAGGATTGAGAGAAATGTCCTTAACAAATCCATAGCCTTACACCAATTTCAGAAGTTGTGCTAATAGCAGGCAGGAGCTGCAAATGAGGCTAATTAAGAGTGGTCCACCATGAATTACAATGATCCATCTTTTGGTGGTTGTTAACTGAGATTAGACTGGTGAACTGAAAGATTGAGAGAGGAAATACTGGAGACTATTATCCTTAAATGTTTCAGATATTTGATGGTGGCATTAATACATGAACTTCCTCCTCAGATGAGATATTGCTCCCAATATAGACTCCTGGATGGGGATGTGGGGTGGGCTGTTTCCTGGCTTTCACTTTTCCACTTCTACAATAAAGGCTCTTACTTTACAGGCCAGAGAAACAACATGAAAGTTCTTCCAGCTGGTAAATATATTCCACCCAATTAAACTAATCAGGAAGCATATTAATACTCATAAGTATAGCTTGAGTCCATGGATGCACTGTATCTACAGTGAGATGGACTTGGGCCACCTCTTAATTCATTCCTTGACCTCCATTCTCCCCCTTTAACTAGAGAACCCTGATGGCATTTAGGACTCTGGTTTCAGCTCATACATTATATAAAAGATTCTTCAAAATGTCTGTGTTTTCCCATTTCCTCGGTGCACAGCTCCCTGAAGAAGTGGCTGCAGGTCCTTTGAGGCATGATCAAAGTATTTTTGACCATATATTTATGGTATTGAAGGATCTTTCCTCAAGATGACTTTGTCTTCCTGTCAGTCAGCATATTATGGTCATTTGAACTAATTTTAGATCTGGAAATTGAGATAAGGATATATATTTTGAATTGTAGTGGATGAAAGTTTGCAAATTCTCACTTATTTTTATTTACTTATACAAATTGTGGAAACCTTTGCTTGACTGTCATATCCCTTGCCTTCAGGTCAGCCACTCTAATTGTGGTAGGAGATTCAGACATCTTTATTGTCACTTTACTATACCCATTAAGTTATTTGCATTCTTTGCTTCTGACAATAAGTATTGCCACTGACCTCTAACATTCCAGATTCTTATTATCCACATTGATATGGGGCAGGTCTACAACAGGGTCTCTAACTCTCAACGCTCTTTTCCAAGGACACCTACCATTGAGCTTCTCAAACATTTTGGTAACATCCTCATCAGGACATTTTACACTGCCTTAGTGAAAGGATGGATTCTAGGACCTCCTGAGAAACAAGGGGGAGATCTCAGGTCTTATAATAAATTTATTAATGCATATAGTAAATTTATTAATGCATCCCTATAAGCTTTCTGACTCTTACTGACACACAGTATATGTGTGTATATATGTACACAGACTGATTATATGTATACTAAACATGTATATTATACTAATGTATAATTATAAATACACACAAAACACACACACACACACACACACACATTTCAAAGCTGGAATTGAGTTTCACCGCAAGTGCCAAGCCACACCTACCTAGACTCTGATTATTGGCCTAAAAGCAATATTCTTGCTCCTTTGCAGATTACCACTCACTTGTACCTTATCACAGTTAAGTGTAGGTGAAGTTTTAATAATGACGATGCTAGAAACGATGTTCATACTGACTTCAGATTTCTTGGCAAACTCCAGAAGCCATCTGATCATATGCTAGCTACTCAACTTCTTAATCTGAGTACCTTAGAAAAGAAGACTGGTTGTGAAAATTTATGAGCCAACACTTTATTAGGGAGTGGGATCCTAGGGGAAGTGATCTGAGGCAATCAAGGAAGAAAGAAAATACATGAAAATGTATGACCAAGTTTCATGAAAAATTAAAATTTTCAGCCTAAACGGATGTCTTCAGAGAGCTTCAAAAAAACTACTGCATCTCTGAACCACGGCTTGTGAGCAGGATGAGACCAGAAGAATTCATCCAACATCTCTTGCTCCTGGTGTAAGTTCACTGAGTAAAGACAGTGGCAGTAGAGAGCATCAGCAGAAACAGGGGACACAGGGTGGAAAGTGAGGTATGGGGGTGGAGCCGGGATGGAGGTACCAGAGTCTGGTGCCAGAGACCCTGGTAACACAGCCTTCAGCCACAAACCGGCAATGCACTGAGCTATGATGTGCATAAGCTAGAACCCTACATACACATTTATGAATTTACTTAAGTTTTTATTCAAATTCAAATCTTATAGGAAATATTACACACATTATAAAATTAATTATTAGTCATGAATTTAGTACCTAATGGCCATCAAATATTAGGAGACAACTTCTATATAAGACACAGAGTTGAGCAGAAGGACAATGACAAGCACATAAATAAGGGTTATTTGGGGTAAAAAATATATATAGCAGAAAGAAAAATGGCTGGAAAGACTATAATACATGTAGGTAAAGAACAAAGGTAGAGAATGATTAGTAGCTTAACCTGTCTGCATTTGCACTAATACCCAGCAGGACCCACTGTTTGTATATCACAGCTTGCCAGTAGCGCTGGTTCAGCCACTATTTGGAGTGAACAGGTAATAGTTTTTATAATTGTTATTTCATGTAATATAATATGCAAGATAACAATATGAAACATGCAAAAATAATTAAAGTGAATTATCTGCAGGATATCGTCTTTGTTCTCAGTCTTAGAGACTTCGAATAACAGAAAAATAGCAAATAGAGTCCTTATCTGCCAACATTTTCCTACTCATTATAACAATCGTGTCTACTAAAGCAGAATATATAAATAAGAATAATATTTTTATTCTAGAATAGAAATTAAACAGTTAATTACTGTTATTTACTGAATATATCCAGTATGTGATTTTGTGTGACAGAGAAGTCCTCAAAATGTTTAAGGTGAAGGTTTGTAAGTAATAGATCTATAGAAACTACTTGAAGGCTCATGCAATATGCCATTGAGCACCAATGATGCAATATTTCTAATCTTGGCAACTGCAATCAGATCCCAATTAAACGAAATGAAATGTTCATGGGTAAAATACAAATGACTTAAAATTTTAAATACAAAACTCTAATTTCAACTCGAATGCCTACGCATTTCTACAGAGGCCTCACAGCAGTTTTTAGATGAAAAAGCATTTTGGGTCCTTCTAGCCCTCCAAATAATGAATATGTTTGAATTGGGTTTAAAGTATATGCACCTTATAGGACACGAATTCCGTCTTTTAGCATGCTGAACAAATACAACCTTGAGACTTCATTTGCTTCTCTTTGTGTGTATGTTTTGAGTATGAAGAAAAAGATGAGAATTTACATGGAACGTTTTTACTGGAACTTTTCCCGCTAGATTTAAGACAATATCTATCAATCACATGCCAAAAGCACTTTATAAGCAGACTAAAGAAAAGGAGCTAGCTTCTGAATTATTTAGTCCCTGTCACTCTGCATCTGACAGTATCTTTATATTCCCCCACATTGTCTAATTTGTGCATATGGAAGTTACTGTATCCTCAGATACTAGAAGATGATAGACCAGAAAGAATATATGCTTCCCACACAACTGTGTTGGGAACAGAAGAATGTATTCTTTTCTCATTTCTAGAGTTTCACTTGGATGTGTTTCACTCTTTGTCAAGTAATTCAATCCCACCTTAACACTTCAGTGCTTACTGGTAGAGCTAACATTTGACAAAAAGAGTGGCTGAGCTGCCAACCCCTGTGATCAATTTCTGTTAGGCTTTACAGTACCAAGAGTATCACGTACAG
Source organism: Macaca mulatta (assembly GCF_049350105.2). NCBI lineage: Eukaryota > Metazoa > Chordata > Mammalia > Primates > Cercopithecidae > Macaca > Macaca mulatta. The sequence continues at coordinate 15,225,036 of NC_133423.1, forward strand.
TGTCCCTCTGAAATAACACGAATGGCAGCGTGTGGTGGGGCAGTCGGACTTCCAGGCATTCTTGCTGAGTCCAGGCATCCACCAAGCTGTCGTGCTCTACAGGAAGCTTGATTGATCGTGGCTTTCTTTGTCTAAACACATTCCTTAGACAGAAAATCTCCAGCCTTAAAACTCACATCCTACTAGTCTGTATAGGACTGTTTAGACAGCTGTAAACCCATATTTCAAGTCATGCCTTACTGTAAGTTTTGACTTATTGTTAACTCCTTCAGTTCTATTAAGGCAGAAAATAAAATAATTGAAAAGTCATTTAGAGGAAAGATCCGTTGCTTTGACATCAGTAAATACTTTCGGCCCCATGTAATTGAACAATCATAAATATATTACCATTGGATATCAGACTATTAATCTATAACACAATTACTCATATACTGCCTAACATCTCTGCCCTAGTAAGAAAACATACATGTAAAATTGAGTCAGTATATGAACATTTTTAATGCCAGTGTTAGAACAAACTATCCCATGCACTACAAATATACATGGGATCATCTTTATTTTCTCCAACCTTCTCAATAAAATTCAGCCATCAGAGAGCTATTTGCTCTTAAATACCTGTTTTACATTGCCGAGGACATCTTTTACTCTTTCACAAGCTGTCTGAGGTGTTGTTCTTGTCAATGGCAGATTCTTTTCCACGTTGAAGTAGTTTATAGCTAATAATAAGCTATGAAATTCCATAACTCATCAAAATGATAAAAACTGAAACCTAAGAGAAATCTCAAGTTTTCTGTTAGGGAAGGTGGTGACCCACACGTACCAACACCAGCATTCACAGATTATCTGTTCCTTTCAGTCTTTCCTGGTTCTCCTAAAGAAGAAAATTCTGATAAAATATCTGGAAACATTTCTAAAACATTGTGAAAGCACTGAAATATATTTTAATACTGCTTTCTTTCTCTTAAGCATTAAGAACACGTCCTTTTTAATGTGAGTAAAGGAGGTGGGGTTATTAATTTTGGCACTGAAGAAAGATATTCCTCCTATTCCAGAGAAGAAAATAAGTAAACTATACAACCAGTTTTTTGTTTTTTTTTTTTCATATAGCAGATATGTGGTAGAGAGAAACCTGGCAAGATTTACTTCACCTCTCAAATGGTGATGAAATAAAATAAACTGCCATTTGCTGGAATAAAAAGCATAAACTCCCTTGAGTATGCAAAACAACAACAACACACTTTGTTGGTTTGGGTCATTTTCAGCTTGCAGTCTTGCTCTAAATAGCAAACACAGTATGCGCTTCACAGTGTTAACATTTTAAACTGCACACTTCCAAATCAGATTAGAGTTACAAATGGTAAAACGGTTTTAACACTTGAAAAATTCTTTGGTTTGAAATTTCGTCTAGCACTGAACATGTTGGTGAACAAACTGAAAATTAAAGCTTCGTTTCATTCAGTAAAGAAACAGAAACACCAAATTAACACTCAGATATTTTTAAATTAAGTAAAATCTGATTATCTTAACTAGATGAAATAACCATTCAGAGAAATTTTACTCTCAATATTTTGTTAAGATTTTGTCAATACAATTTTGGAAAGAATACTGATGTGATTTCTTATTCTATTTTCATTTTCCAATTTTTGCAATGCACCATTTTACAAAGTAAATATCCAAGTAAAGGTTTACATTACAGTATATGAAACAGAACAGAATATACAAACACACATAGGGTAAAAATATGTGTCTATCTATGTCTATGTGACTGTGTACCAGGCAGGGAATGATTTAGTTACATGAGTAATGCAATAGAAGATCCTAGTTGCCCATCTAAACATGTTTCTAGTATTTCATGGTAAATGCCTAAATTTTTTAATAAAACAATAGACAAACATTTCAGAATAAAACTATTGGTTTACAGTGAATGTTTATTAAATTGCATTTCAAACTACGTGTTCACAATGTGTGTAAGTCTAGGGCTTGAACAAAGCATAATACATTCTCAATGTCCTGGTGCATTTGCAGTGCTCCATGGCAGACAGCGGTTCGTGAGAGTCCACCACGTGGATACATGTAGCTTGAAAGTTTCTTAGTAAATTTAAATGCCTATTAGGGTACATTTAGCCAGTAAAATGACCCTCCTAAATAACACAGAGTTGGAAAAACTTGTTTAATATTCAGATTATTTGAATCAGTGATTATCAGTATTATCAAATATCTCTCTGGCAAATATTTATCAAATGTGGCCTACATGGAGGTAGGGAGACTGCAGAGGAATTTTTGTTTTTGTTTTTAATTATATATTTATTTTCTTATTTATATATCTGCTGACTTACAAACACTTTTAGCACAAGGGGTGTGTTTGGTGCACTACTTTGAGTCACCTGTGTCTAGTGCAGTGTCTAGTGCATGGTAGATTATTAATCAATTAGTTTTATGATACTAAATTTCTTTGAGCATAAAAGAAATTATATACTCTATGTATATTCACCATGCCATAAACTCTACCACATGGAAGGACACATAAGTAGTAAATAACCAAATATTATTATTTTCTCATTGTTTAGATATATATTTCTGGTTTTAAAATATTTTATGGAATTTCTACTGTATCTATTTACAAAATTGTTATATCAGTATGATATTTTTATTTTTTATGAAAAATCTTCTGAATATATCATAAAAGTTTGTTTAAATACTTTAGTATAATTTAGTATTTTGTAATGAAACATTATTTAAGCGTTTCTTACGTAAGAATGTACATAAGCTAAGTTGCAAGGACTTAGTTACAACTTAAGTCTATGTTGTAAAACTTGTCTCATGACGAACTGCTCATTCCTGTGAATGATCACAGTGAATTCTCTCTTTCTGGGACATGTGAAATCTGAATATAGTATTACCATTCTTAGGGACATTTTTGAAAAAGTTTTAAGCTATGACATGTACATAGCTTGTGAGTTGTCATTCTTATGTTTACACCGAGAAAAAAGCAGGAAAAAAACACAAAACAATCAACAACTCTTTTTGAGCCCATCAGAGCACTGAGGTCACGAGAAAAATACACCAAACATAATAAAAAACAAACTATGCATACCTAAGTATGTCATAGACAGACTACAGAAAACCAAACACAATGAAAAACATCTAAGTGAATCCAGAGGAGGAAAGTAATTTTACCTTGTAAGAAATGTGAGAAATACATTGAGAAATACATTGGATTCCTATTCACAAAATTTACAGGTGAGAAAAGAGTGGACTTAATATTAATATATTTAATATTTAATATACTGAACTAGAACCTGTGGTCCTGTGCCACAAATGAAGTCTGCCAGCCACACACCCACCGGTGCCCCACCCCTGTGCTGACACAGCTGCCAGTGCAAATGCATGCAAGGATGCCAGTGTCCTTGACCCCCTGGCCCATGCCATGACCACCACCAGCATGAACATACACACAGAAGTTGCTGGTACTTCCCGCCCCCACACTGACATCACTGCTGGTGAGATTGTGCAAATGGACATGGCAGCCCTGCCCTCCTCCCCATGCCACCACTACTACTGCTGTGAATTTCTACTGGAAGCCAAACACTCCAGTGCCTGCCAGCACTCAGCCCCAGCCAACAATCATAAAACTCACTGCACTGCCACTGCTGCTGGCACATGAAAACAATCACGAATTCTGCTGCCACTGCCCAAAGAAACACTTTGGCTGCCCACCCCCGACCCCATAGAGTGTTCTGGCCAGCAGTCAAGGAACATCTCAGCCCCTCTAGCCAGCAGATTTCTAACCTTGAGGAGCCAGAGAACAAATCTCGGGGACAATACTAAACCCCCAGAGTTAGAACATGCAGCCCAGGAGTGCTGAGCTGAGCCTTGCCCCTTTAAAATTTTCCAGAAACAAAGCCAGTGAACTAAATCTGCCTTGTACTACAATCAAACTCCTGAGGACATCACAGAAGATAAAAGCAAAAAAAAAAAACAAAATAAAAAATGAAAAGGACAGTAACTTCAAAGATGAAAGGAATATCAACCTGCAAAGATGAAAATGAACTAATGTAAGAACTCTGGCAACACAAAAAGCCAGAGTGTCTGCTTACCTCCAAATGATCACACTAGGTCTCCAGCGATGGTTCTTAACCAGGCTCAAATGTCTGAAATGACAGAAATAGAATTCAGAATATCATAAGAGAACAAAGATCATCACCATTCAGGAGAAATCTAAGCATGTGAAAGAATAAAATAAAATGATACAGGAGACAAAAGTTGGCATAGCCCTTTAAAGAAAAAAAAAAAAACTGATGTAATAGAGCTGAAGAACTCACTTCAAGAATTTCTGAATACAATCGCAAGTATTAACAAGCAGAATCCATCAAGCTGTGGAAAGAATGTCAGAGCTTGAAGACCAGTACTCTGATATAAGTCAGATAACAATTAAAAAAAGAAGAAGAATGAGCAAAACCTTTGAGAAATATGGGATTATTTTAAAAGACAAAATCTATGTCTCATTCACATCCTTAAAAAAGGAGAGATAGCAGGCAACTTGGAAAATATATTTGAGGATATCTTCCATGAAAATTTCCCAAACCTTGTCAAAGAGGTCAACATTTAAAATTAGGAAATGTAGATAACCCCAGTGAAATACTACACAAGAAAAACATCTCTAAGACACATAGTCATCAGATTCTCCAAGGTTCAAGTGAAAAAAAGAATGTTAATGGCATCTAGAAAGAAGGGGCAGATAACCTTCAAAGGGAACCCCATTGAGTTAACAGTGGGCCTTTCAGCAAAAACCTACCAGCCAGAAAAGATTGAGGGCCTATATTCAGCATTCTTAAAGATCAGAATCTCCAACCAATAATTTCACATCCAGCCAAAAGTTCTTAAGCGAAGGCCTTTTCAGACAAGCACATGCTTGGGGAATATGTTACCATCAGACCTGCCTTACAAGAGGTCCTGAAGGGAGTGCTAAATATGAAAAGGAAAGACCATTACAAGCCATTACAAAAACACACTTATGTATACACACCTGTGACACTATAAATAAATCACACAAACAAGTCTGCATAATAACCATCTAACAACACAACAACATGATCAAATCTGGACATATCAATACTAACGTTGAATGAAAATGAGCTAAATTACCCAATTAAAAGACACAGAGTGGCAAATTGGATAAAGAAGCAAGACACAAAGCTATGCTGTCTTCAATAGATATCTCATATGCGATGACACACATAGATTCACAATAAAGGGAGGAGAAAAATCTACCAAGCAAAAGATAATTTTTTTAAACAGGGCTTACTATTCTAATTTCAGACAAAACAAACCAAGAACAATTTTAAAAGACAAATAAGGGCATTACATAATAGTAAAGGGCCCAATTTAACAAGAGGACCAAACTATTCTAAGTATATATGCAACCAACACAGTAGCACCCAGATTCATAAAGCAAGTTCTTAGAAACCTATGAAGAGACTTAGATGACCACTCAATAATAGTGGGATACATCAACACCTCACTGACAGTATTGAATTATCAAGGAAGAAAACCATCAGAGATACTCCGAATTTGAACTCAACACTTGACCAAATGGATCTAATAAATATCTACAAAACTCTCCACTCAAAAACAACAGAATATACATTCTTCTCTGCACATGACCACATACTCTAAAATAGGCCACGCACTTGGGCATAAAACAATCTCCAGCAAATTCAAAAACACTGAAATCATACCAACTCTATTCTTGGATCATAGCATGATAAAAACAGAGATCAATAAGAAGAAAGTTGCTGAACACCACATAATTACATGAAACTTAAACTTGCACCTGAATAAAATTTGGGTCAATGATGAAACAAAGGCAGAAATCAAGAAAATCTTCAAAACTAATGAGAAGATACAACAAACATGAATCTCTATAACACAGCTAAAGCAGTGTTAAGAGAGGGAAATTTATATTACTGAATACTCACATCAACAGCTAGGAAGATCTCAAATTAACAACCTATCATCAAACCAACTCCAAAGCCAGTAGAAGACAAAAAATAACCAAAATCAGAGATGAACTGAAGGAAACTGAAACATAAAAAACTGTACAAAAGATCAAAGAATCAAGGATTTAGTTATTTGAAATAATTTAAAAAGACAGACCACTAGCTCAACTAGTAAAGAAAGAGAAGATTCAAATAAACATACTCAGAAACCACCAGGGAGGTGTAACCATTGAGCCCAGAGATATATAAAAAAGCACTCAGAGACTACTATGAACAACTCTGTGCACACTAACTAGAGAACCTAGTAGAAATGGCTAAGTTTTTACAAACAAACATACAACCTCCTAAGATTGAACCAAGAACATATAGTATCCATGAACAGACCAATAACAAGTTTCAAAATTCCATCAGTAATAAATACCCTACCAACTAGAAAACACCCAGGACCAGATGGGTTGACAGCCGAATTCTACCAGATGTATAAAAAAGATCTGGTACCATTCCTACTGAAACTATTCCAAAACCTGGAGGGAGAGGGACTTCTCTCAAACTTTTCGAAGCCAACATAATTTTGGTACCAAAACCTGGCAAAGATACAACAAAAAAATGAAAAACTTCAGGCTGGTATCCTGGCTGAAAAATTTCTCAACAAAATGCTGGCAAACCAAATCCTGCATCACAGCAAAAAGTGAATCCACCAGGATCAAGTAGGCTTTTTCCCTGGGATGCAATATTGGTTCAACATATAGAAACAAATAAATGTGATTTATCACATGAACAGAGCTAAAGATAAAAACGGACATGATTATCTTGATAGGTGCAGAAAAGGCTTGCAATAAAATTCAACATCCCTTTATGTTAAAAAACCTTCAACACACTAGGCATTGAAAGAACATACTTCAAAATAATAAGAACCATCTATGAAAAATCCACAGCCAACATCCTACTGAATAGGCAAACGCTAGAATCATTCCCCTTGAGAACTGCAACAAAACAAAGATGCTCTCTCTCAACACTCCTATTCAACACTGTACTGGAAGTCCTGGCCAGAGCAATAGGGCAAGAGAAAGAAATAAAATTCATCCAAATAGGAAGAGAGAAAGCCAAAATATCCCTGTTTGTAGACAATGTGGTTACATACATAGAAAACCCAATAGCCTCTGCCCAAAGACTCCTAGATTTGAGAAACATTTCAGCAAACTTTCAGTATACAAAATCAATGTACAAAAATCAGTAGCATTTCACACACCAACAACATCGCAGTTGATAGCGAAATCAAGAACGCAATTTCATTCACAATAACCATGAAAACAATAAAACGCCTGGGAATACAGCTAACCAGGGAGGTGCAAGATCACTACAATGAGAATTACAAAATACTGCTTGAAGAAATCAGAGGTGACACAAACAAATGGGAAAAGATTCCATGCTTATGTATAGGAAGAATCAATATTGTTTAAACAGCCATACTGCCCAAAGCAATTTACAGATTCAATGCTATTCCTACCAAAATACCAATGAAATTCTTCATAAAATTAGGGGAAAAAAATCTTTTCTAAAATTTTATGGAACCAAAAAGGAGATTGAATAGCCAAGGAAATCCTAAGTAAAAACAACAAAGTGAAGGCATCACAATACTCAATTTCAAACTATACTATGAAGTGACACTAATGAAAACAGCATGGTGCTGGTACAAAAACAGACACATAGACCAAAAGTTAAAAGTTTTTCGTTGAAAGGGAAAATGATATAGGTAAGAAACTTGAATAAAATAATATAACTGCATTAGAAAAGGAATTAATCAAGCTAAAATAAAATCTTTTAGATTTTATTTTTATTCTATATTGATTTAAAATTTAGTTTGTTGAAAGTTGTGATATTAATAATATTATAGCATTGGATGATTATAACACTTGAATAAGTGAAATGAATAACAGCAAAACCCTACAGAATGAGTGGGAGGAATTGGGAATACTTGGTTATAAGCTACCTGCACTGCATATAAAGCAGTATAGTGTTATTTGAATGTAGAGTCAGATAAGTTTAAAATGTAAACTGTAAATTCTAGGCACTCTGATAAATTTTTAAGTAAGATAAATGTGCTAAAGAAAGAGTTAAACTGGAGTCTTATGAAATGCTCAATGAAAACAAGAGATAACCAGAATAAAGGAAAAACTGATAAAACAATTGCAATGACTAAAAAATATTTGCAAACAATGGTAGATATTAATCCAACTATATAAATAAGCAATCTAGTGTAAAGGGTCTAAATACGCCAATTAAAAAAGATTACTAGCATGTATGAAAATAAGACTCATCTATATGTTCTCTACAAGATATTCAATTTAAATATAAAGATTCAAATATGTTAAATAATGCAGAAATAGATATTATAATTCATTAGTTCGCTTGAGATGCTATAAAAAGTATTTTAGATAGATTAGCTTATGCAATAATTATTTTCACACAGCCCTGAAGGCTGGGACCTCCAAGACTAAGGTGCCAATATATTTAATTCTTGGTGAGGGCCCTTTTTCTGGCAGATTAGTTAATAAAGCACAAATAAGAAATGCCTGAGTGCATTAAGCAATGGGAAGCAAATAGCTATGACTCACCTTTATTTTTATTCTACCTAATCCCAAATTCGAGAATATAATTTTATGGCACTTCAGCATATCATAAAAGATTGGACCAGAGGATTTTTGCCTCTGACCATATGTCATTTAATATACTACTTATTTAACACAAAATAGTTTTAATTTGAATTTTAATATCGATTATAGAGATTACAATAAAGTTTGAGTCTACACTATACTACCATTTGAAAAGGTCCTTGTAAAGTTGCCAGTAGACATCTATAACTCATTTATAAAGTTCTTTTGCACATCTTTTTAGAAGAGTAGTAAGAGTAAATATATTATGAGGCAATTAAGAATGATGAATAATCATATTTCAAATAAGAAAAGGTAAACTCTACTGAATCCATGATTTATTATCTATATTGGAAAACATTCAATCAACATCAGGATATTTACATTTCTTAATCAAATTAACTTTTTTTAAACAAACAAACAAAAAGAATATAAACATTGTGGAATGACCACTAATGAAGTAAATTTGTGGGAAATTCATATTATTTTAATCAGGTATTTGCAAAGTCCCAATTTCTAATGAAAGCATCAAATAAAAATTGACTAAGAAACATTTTTCAGTGATTTTTTTAAGGGTTGTATTTTTTCTCTTTTATGGATAATATTTGTAATTATTCATAGTACCATGTCTACTAAATTAAGTACAAATTTAATAGGATTTGACAGATGTATGGATGAACTCCTTAAACTTTATTGACTTACTGGGAACTAAACCGCATACAGCTTGAAAGAATATAGTCTTTCATGAGTCACAGGCCTAATTATTGAGATGTATTTATTTATTTTTTTTAAATTTTAAGCAGACAGCCTCCCTATTTTTCTCAATTTGGCAAAACTAAATTTACCTAGTGCCTAAAATAATAGATTCGCTGATCCTAGATTATTTAATATTCAAACTATTCAATATTCCTTGAAAATAAGGTATTTGATTACTCTAAAAACCAGGATTTAATCTTTGTTAAATATGGGGATATCATTCTTGATAGATCATATGCATGAATCTTATCTTTTAAAAAAATCAAATCTGTGCAGCTGTTAATCTTCTTAATATAAAGTTATAGGACAAACAGTATCCATTAATGGGAAGATCTAAAGCTGACTTACAGGTAAGCTGGTATTGGATGTGCTACGTAGCTCTCTAGTTAACCTGCAATGTTTATATATATGTGTACATACACACATGTGTATATATATATACACGCACACACTTGTATATACACATACACATATGTACACTTGTATACACACATACACATATATATACTTGTATATATAATTTCATACTGTGTAGTTAATATATAAATATATGTATAAACGTTCCATATATATATACACACACACAGACACACATAGGGGATGCACAATACAGAGTTAACTAATCTGCCATCAGAGGCTGCTACAATCCATAGATGGAAGAGGAAAAAGTTTAATCAAGGTCACAGCAGGATTAACTCTATCTCTGTGAGAGAGTGCCAGGGAATGTTTAATACCCACACATACCAGACAAGACCTTGGTTTTTATGGTCTCACCTGAAAGACCCTCACATACTCTATTGCGTAATTAATTTACCTCAGAAAGGGTGAAGGTTAGTACAGCTGGGATTTAAAAGGAAGTTTAAAATTCTTCAATTACACACATAGACGAAATAAGTATGTTGTAGTTTACACTCATTTTTAAGCCTTAATTATAAACCTTATAAAAGTAATTATAAATGTCATTCACCTTTTTTCCTGCACTGTTTTCATTGCTTTCCCTGCCTTGCTTATTTCTTCCCTCTGTTTTTCCCCCTTTTTTTCCTTCTCCTTTCTCTTTCCTCCTTCCCTCCCTCCTTCCTTCCCCGTTTTCTCCTTCCCTCCTCCCTTCCTTCCTTCCTTTCTTCCTTTCTTTCCTCCCTTCTTCCTTCCCTCCTCCCTGTCTTCCCTTTCTTCCTTTCTTTTCAGTTAGACCTCAATGAATATAATAAGTTAATATTTTCTGGAATCAAAATTTACCCTTATGGTTCAAGTTGGGAGAACATATTAACCCTTGGTATATTCTGCACTTAGCACCTAGAACTGGATTTGACATAGAAAAGCAAAACATTTATTAGTTCACTAGCTAAACTAATATATTCATTTCTCAGGGGAAAGAAACTAAGGTTAAGCTGTTAGAAAGTGTCCCAAGACTACTTCTGAATTCTGCTACTCCTGAATTCTGCTACTCCTATAATCTGTTCTAGTGGCTTGGCATATATCCAAAAAATATAATGAATAAAGATATGATACTTGTTCTGTATGCCTCATCCTGAGTTATTTTGTTTACTTTGGCAGAACATTCTTTTATATATTTCTATATTATATGTTTTAGGAGAAAGTGCTTAAGAGTTTTTTTTTTAACTTATATTTTAAGCTTTTTAAATACTTGAATTCAAGTAATATTTAAAGTACCTTCTTTTACCTTCAAGTTTTGTGCACCAAATTCACCAAATGAGCAGAATGGTGAAGTAGAAATACCGTTATTATGGAGACATTCTTATCATGATGACCAAGTAAATAAACTATGAATTATACAATTATCCTCTTACAGATCCACAATCAAAATACAAACATGGAGAAATTCTCACTGCAGAAGACTCTGTGAATCATAATCAGTATTTCCTTTGAACATACACGTTCTACTTTTCTCATTGAAATCACAGGCTACATCATTGAGACTGTGCTTATACAACACTAACATTTCCAGCACATTGAGAAATTGGGGCAATTTTCTGAATATTAATGTTACATGCTGATGGGTACAGAGATGTTCACCACAACTCTCTCTCATGCCAAATAGTTTCTGCATAGTTGGGAGTCTATGAATATTGATATTTGAGTTAACTATTGTCAGAACATACCAACATGACAATTAGATTGTTTTACATATTTATTATAAATAACAACATTGCATGACCTATTTTTAGCCATATTACCTGGTGTGAGTGATAATATTGAGGGAATTTAGAAAAATAAATATTGTGAAATTTAGATGTTTGTTCTCTGGATGTGTTTGTAGTGACTGTTATGAGCATGAAAACAGCACTTCTGGCTAGCAGGTTACTCCAAGCAATCTCATTTACTCCATGGGGTTATTTGTGAGGTTATTCATGTCTGCTTTCATCAAACTTTCATGAGATGTTGCCATATGTATATCACTCAGGTAGATGCTGAGGAGGCAGCTGATTTGATCCTTACCTTCTCATAGTCTAGCAGGCACAGTAGACATTAGTATGTACTGAGACATGCTACATGGGAGAAGTTATACAACAGGGTCATAAACAAGGAAATGTAATTCTCCTGGGGAAGGAAAGCTTCTCAGATAAATTATGTTTATAGGATTTGAGATTTATGGGCTTTGAAGGATAGGTAGATGTTAGTTTGGTGATAATTTCCTTATGGGGCAAGTGTTCAAGGCAGAGCTAAGTTCACATGCAATAGTGACGAGGTGAGAGAGAGCATCGTTCTCTAAAAAATGTGCAAGATACAGGATGTGAGTAGAGCATAGAGGGTGAAGGAAAAATCAATTTAATCTGTGACTGTCCAAGGAAGAAAATTCATGGCCTTATAGGACAGTGCAAAACTTTTAAGACTTTACCAAAGAGGCATTGGAAGCCACAGTCAGGTTTCAGCCATTGGAGTGGCATAACCTGGTGTGTACTGTTAGGAAATTACAATAGGACACGAATATTTTCCAAACCCAGAAAACCTCTCCACAAAGTAGAAAACTTCCCCCAATAGGCAATCTGTTAAAAGATTGCAGAGAGAAAATATCACCCTTTTATAGAGTCAAGCAGATACAAAGCATTACATACATGTTCTCATGATAAACTAGTCCTCAAATAAAGGGATTTGACAGCACCATTTATCACTCATAGCTTTTCCTAAATGTATTAGGTAATTAGGGTTACCATCTGTGGTATCTAATTAGTTTATCCAGAGGAAAAATAGACTTCTCACATCTTTATGACAGGAGGTAGACTTGGAGCAAGGCCTCAGCCCACTGGGCTGTGATCCTACCACATAAACAAGAGAGAGAGGCTCTGTCTTCCCTGAGGGGGCTTTTCCTTTCAAAGAGACAGAGGTCCCCAAGGGCTTTAAGAAAGACTTTCTTGGGTTGCTTAACTGACAAGAGGCTTATTTAACATTTAAAAACATTTGCATACATTTCAAAGAGACAGGGAATTACATAGTTTTCTAAAGGAAATGCTCTGAAGAAGGGAGTGGGAAGAAATCTCTTTCTTTATATTCAACAGAGAGAATTAAGCCCCCTTTTAAATTTGCTTTTGTCTTTGTCTTTAACAGCTGTTTTTTTTTTTTTTTCTATTTTTAGCATTCCTTTTTTGTTTTTTATTGAGATATAAATCTCATTGTCTATTTGTGTATCAATATCATGGTCTCCAGATTTCTCTACTTTTTGGGAAAGTCTAAAATCGGGTAGCATATTTCCTCACATTCACTCCTCTATTTTTCTTTTCTTTGTTTTCTATTTTTTTGTTTGTTTGTTTTGTTTTGGAGACGAGGTCTTTCTGTGTTGCTCAGACTGTCCTGGAACTCCTGGGCTCAAGCAAATTCTCCCACTACAGCCTCCCAAGTGTCTGGGGTGATAGACATGTGCCCCGCTCTGAATTTGCTCATCTTTTTAAAGGTTATTTATACTTTTGTAGTTCCTTTTCTTTTCTCTATTTGTAATATGCTTATCAATTTCTTTAAAAAAAAATGTCCACTGGGATTTTGAGTGGATTTGCATTGAAACTAATTAATTTGGAAAGTATAGTGAATCTAACAACATTAAATCATCAATCATAATGATAATATGTTTTCATTTATTTGCCTTCTTTAATTCTTTCAACAATTTTTAGTTTTCCATGTATTTACCATGTATTATGTTACACATTGTATATATTTTGAGACTAGTGTAAATAATCTATTTATTGTATTTTTTATTTGCTTATTACTATTACACAGAAGCACAATCACTTATTATGTTGATCATGCCATCAGCAAGATTATCCATTTTTTTATTACTAATAATTTTTCACGATTCTCTATAAACACAATGATGTTGTCTGCAAATAAAGACAATTTTACTCTTCCTTTTCAATCTTTCTGACTTTCTTTTGTTCCTCTTGCTGCCTTGAAAGAGCCAAGGTTTTCAGCATCAAATTGACTGGAACTATTTAAAGTGGATGAGGTAGGCAATGTACATGGGCACACAACAATTATGGAAGCACTCGATGTTCTCAGGTTCAGATCCTGCACTTGTAAGACTCTAATAGGGAAGACCCCCCTGAGAGAGAGGAGCTTGTTATCTAGTCATGACAGGATCATTTTTCAGGAGCTTATTCTTCTATACCAGAAGTACAGTAATCTCCTCAATTGAATATTAATTCTTCCTGTTGTTTAAATGAAAAAAATAACTTGAGAAAGTTTTAGTTGTAAAATGATAATTACTTTAGTCAGCTTGCATCAGGTTTGTATAAAATTACAATCACGTCAAATTTTCTGAGGAGGCACCCATATTTTACATCTAAATTTATTTATGCTACTAAGAGAATTAGGATTATGTCATTTTCTCATGTTTAATGCATAGCTCAGACTGTCATGTGTTACAGCTGGGAAAAAAAACCTTCGGAATCTTCTAAAGCTTTTTTTAAACTGAAAAAAAGGCTATTTGCTCATTTTTTCTTATTGTAAGCACTACACTAGTTGTTTCATATACATTGTTTCATTTAAGCCTTCCAATAACAATGCAAATTAGATATTCTTAATCTGCATTTTACAAATGAAGAAACTCAAGTTAAAAAAATTCATTTATCTACAACTCTATTGTGAGTTACTGGTGGAACCAATCCTTGAGATCAGGTATTTATAATAATAATAATTACTATTATCATATTATTATATATAATATTATATTATATATAATAATTACTATTATTATTGTATTATATTATATTTTGTTCATTGTTGTATCCCACAGCCTAGAATTGTGTCTGGCAAATAAACAATGAGCAATTAATGAACATTTGTTACATGGATAAAATAACTTTTATGCTCAGTTTATTTTTAATTTCTGTTGTTGTGTTTGCTGGTAAAGGTGAATATCTAATTATATGTTATATGTGAATATAATTGCCGTATTTTGAAATTATATTTGAAGCAAATTTATTTCCTCACAATAGGAAGGCATTAGGGAAGATTCAGAACTCTTCTTTAGACTTGCCTATCTCATAAGATCAGTTGGAGGCTGTGGTGTGATGACCTTCAGCATATGTTAAGACAGGGCAAAAGTCCCAGTCATACAGCTTGAACCATGATAAAGAAAATGGGTGTCTTGGTAGGTAAGCATTTTGTCAAGTTATGAGTCATACTCATAATGCAAGACCATTAGCATCCAGAATGTCTGTCCACAGGCAACAGATTACAGACAAGAGTTTCAGACACAAATGAGGGCAACTGGGTCAAATTAAGTCAGATTCTAAGAATAGAGACTAAAGGAGAATCCAGTATAAAAATAATAAATCTAAATGCAAGTATAGAAAAAGTGCTATATCCTGGGGAACTAAACTGAAACAAATGAACAATAGTTCTTATGTCCTGGTTAAGCCTAGCAGAGACAGGAGCCACATTTTCTTGAGTGAAGGTATTGAT
The DNA here is from genome assembly GCF_049350105.2 of Macaca mulatta. NCBI lineage: Eukaryota > Metazoa > Chordata > Mammalia > Primates > Cercopithecidae > Macaca > Macaca mulatta. Next base: position 15,240,355 of record NC_133423.1, read on the forward strand.
AAAGTACTCAATGCTTTAAGTCAAGATAAATCTTGCAACTGGGAGAAGGCTGAGTCTACAGAATTGGGACTTACTGGGTTTTTTGAAAATAACTAAGTGAGTAGTGTCAGAAATAATCGTAGTTAGGACAGCTATTCAGAGAGTATGTTTTATGTGCAGCCTGGGGAAATCCGAGTTTTTCCTAGGCCTAGATTTAGTGTCTCTGAGCTCTATTGAAATACGCAGTTGTACAAAATGTATGTCCCAGCTCTCAGGGAACTTATTGCCTTGTGTGAGAGATAGACATTAATAAAGAGAGCATCATAATTATGAACGAGTTACATGAGGCTTACAGCCCGAGATAAGTGCTCTGAAGCAAAGCAACAGGCTTATGAGAATGTGTAAGAAACCCCATGACCTATGCTAGGAGTACGGGGAGGTTTGCCTCAGAAAACAGAAGTTCAGTTAATACCGAAGCGATGGGTGACCATATTATTCAGGATGTAGATAGTGTAAAAAGAAAAGAGAAAGAAACAAAACAGAATTTAATCTTAAAGAATACCATCATTTCCCTTAGAAAATAAAGAAGAAGCAGATAGACAGGTAGATAGAGCATAGGAGAGAATCTCTCCGTGCAACTCAGGAAAGATAATATTTTCTAGAAATTCTGCTCCTGTGAGTTTTCCACTGAAGTTGTTCTCAACATAGAAAGAGAGTAGTGATTTTACCCTCTAGAGAAGAAATCTGGCAATGTCTTGAAGCATATTTTGTAGCTACAACTAGGGAGGGTGCTCCTCAGTGGGGAGAGGCCAGGGATGCTGCTAAATATCTTGTAATGCAAAGAAAAGCCTCCTACAACAAACATCCATCCCAAATGTTAGTGGTGCTAAGCTAGAAAGCAAGCACTAGTGTGAGTGCGAAGATGACAGAGTAGCTACAGACTGAATGAGGTGAGAGGAAGTCATAGGGATTCTAAGAGCATTGTCTGAGCACTCCTGGGAGTCCTGATACCAAGAGCTGCTTATAAGAGAAGCAGCTTATAAGAGTTTTGGTAAGAGAAGGTAAGCCCTAAGTTATTAACAGAATAAGAGCTGCCACTGATGGCAGCAGTTATAGGCAGCTACTGCTGCCAGTAGGAGTGGAGATACAAGGCCTGAGGGTATCCTAAGAAGGAAAAAGATACACTGCTGTTAAGACATTCTGGAAACGCTGTCCTTTGAAGTTGATGGAGATGAGAATGCTGTTGGACTTGGAAGCCACGAATGTTATCCCACCATTTGCTTTGTTGACATTTTAAATCATTAGATCTGTTTACTTACTCCTACTTAAGGTTATCACATTAAAAAAAGAACAATAAGAATTGTATTAGTCATTCTTACACTGCTATAAAGAAACATCTGAGTCATTTACAAAGAAAAGAGGTTTAATTGGCTCATGGTTTCACAAGCTGTACAGGAAGCATGGCTGGAGAGGCCTCAGGAAACACTCAGTCTGGGAGAAGGGGAAGCAAGCACATCTTATGTGGCTGGAGCAGGAGGAAGAGAATGAAAAGGGAGGGGCTGCACACCTCTAAACAACTAGATCTTGTGAGAACTCACCATCATGAGAACAGCAAGGCGGAAATATGCCCCATGATGCAATCACCTCCCAGCGGGTCCCTCCTCCAGCATCGGGGATTACAGTTCAACTTTACATTCCAGCAGGGTCACCAGTCTAAACTATATCAGACAAATTGGTGTGAAAGGCCTTGAAATTTCAGAACAAAACTTTAACTTGATTCCAGAATGAGAAAACATTCAAAAGAATTTCAATGAATTGATTTGTTCTTTACTTATTAAGTGCATCAGATGTATTACGTGTTCTAGGTGTTGAGATTTCAACAATTGGCAATCTTGACAATGACCTTCTCATCCTGAATCATATATTTCAGTTGGGAAGCAAGAGATAGAAACAAAGGAAATTAATAGGCAAGATAACTTTAGAACATGGTAAGTTCTATGGAAACAACGAAATTGGGAAGTGGTATTGAGGCAGTCCTCGATTATTTTAGCTTATATATCTCTCCACTCACTTTCTAAATATTTACCTGATTTCACTGCCATTTGGATTAAGACTTAAGTGCTGGGAAAGACCTAGCTGTGGGATCCTGTAGTGACGGAGTCTTCCAAATTATGGCTTGAACAAGGAACAGAAAGATGTCTCAAGTGCCTGGATTGTATTTGGGGGATGGGAATAAGGTAGTTGTAGTAAGAAAGACCAGCTCCTGGAAGGCTTGAAAGCCACGGAAAGATTGAATTTAATTCTGAAGGCGTAAGAGATAACCAGAAGGTTTTATGCAGTGGAGTGCTATGACCTAAGATATATGTTAGAAGGCCATTTTGGTCCAGTATAAGAATAGTAGAAGCTGAATGATAAAACTAGGGTCATGACAGTGGGAATGGAGAAAAACAGAGAGTTCATGGACTTTGCTATGGAATGCAAAGGAAAAATATTACACATGAGAATTTTGCTTGGGTGTCATTGTTGGGGCATTTTAATAAATTATAATGCTAGTTAATTATAGTACATTTACTAAGACTAATGATTTGGAAAAGAACCGTATTTTGATATGCTAGGTTGTAGCTGCATAGAAAACATCCAAGTCACTATTGCACTATATCAGCTAAATTTCAGGGAATTTCCTGGTATCAAACTGTTGATTTGTTAGTGAATGGTCTATACAGTAATGAGATTACACAAAATCTCTGAGAGATATTGCTCCTAGAGACAGACAGAGTGAATGTGAAACCAAAATCTGAGCCCCGGGTCATTCTAGCAATTAGGAATCAAAGAGTAAAGCGATTAGGAGGAGCAAGTAGTAAAGCAATGAGGAGTCAAAGAGTAAAGCAACTACAAGGGAGACCTAGAAGGAGCAGTCACTGAGGTAGGCGGAGAATCATGAGAGCGTATCACAGGGAAACCAAGGCATAAAAGTGTGCCCAGGTAGAAGCAGTAATAGGAAGGGGTGCTTCTGTGGGTCTGACTTGCCCAGGACAGGGGAGTGGAAATAGGAATTGGGAGGAGGCAGGTTACGGATTTTTTAAGACTGACTATTATGGACTCATAGAGCCCACTCCAGCCCAGCATGGATTAAAGAGACTAAAGAAAGTAAGGAAGTATAATCAGCAAATGCTCACAACCTGTGAGGAGTTTTGCTACAAAGGGAAATAAAGAAAATGAATGAAATCTAGAGTAAAATCTAAAACTAAGATAAATTATATTATATTATATATACATTTATATTATAAATAAATTTACATTATATATAAATTTACATTTATAATTTTATTATATACAAATTTTATTATACATAAATGTATATTATGTATAATAGTATATATACACTTATAATTTATATATTTGTATATAAATGTATATGTACACATTTATTATATTTATATGTTACATTGTATATATAAATACATTGCATTTATTTATACATTGTATATATACATTGTATTTATATATACATTGTACATATAAATACAGTATATATAGTATTTATATATACTTATACGTATTTATATGTACAATGTATATGTATGTACATGTATATTGTATTTATGTATTTATATGTATTTACATATATAAATCTGTGTGTGTATATATATACTATATAAATAAAGGTAACAATATACAATGGTTACTTGATATATTCATTTGGATATTTGATTAACTGCTTAAACCTAGCATGCCAAAAGATGACTGTTTCATTTTCCTCCCCAAATATATTTCTCTCTAGTCTTTTACCTACCTTCACATCAGTGAACTTAGTAGAATAACTACCATTTCTAGCTTTTAAATCTTTAAAATTGTGTATTAAGGAATGTTTTATAATTTTGTTTTATGATCTGCTCCTTCCTCCTTCCCTTTTAATCTCTATATAAACTTAATTTTATGCATTCAATATGTAATTTTATAAGATATATAAAATATATGTGTGTGTATATATAGACACATATATAGAGTGTCTTTATGTTATCTATATATAAAGAGATTACACATGAGAATTTGGCTTACATGAAAACTGGTAAGATCAATGGATTAGAAAGTTTCTCTGGAGCTCTGGATTGGTGAGGTGTGAGTAATTGAGTTGGTGAGCTAGAAAAGTATACTTTTGATTATACGTTTGAATTGGGGATGAAGGTATTGGTTATAAAGATCTAGGTCAAACCCATGGGAGTAGGTAATTGATGAAAAGTAGAAGAAAAACATTTTAGAGATGAGGATGAAATGGTACTACACAACATGTTGAATGGATCATACGTGTTTGCTGAAGTTACTAGAAATGATGGCAAAAGTGGTGGAAGGGTATCTAGTTATTCAATAAATAAGGAAGTAATCAGTTGATTGGTAGTAATGAACGAAAATAGTAGATGGTTCAAACTAGATCAGGAGCTTCAAAAATATCTCTAGTGTTTGGAGAATGGAGGATTGGAAATGTTTAAGACATATCTGTTACTTCATATTTAATACTTACGAGTATTGCTTAATTTGTTAGTATCAATGCAGCATTAAAATTCTCATTCATGTGGCCCATTTTAAATGGATATTTTAAATAAATATTGACAGAAAAAGTTTAAGAATAATATCACTGACAGCAACTTAGAAGTTTGTGAAAAGGGAGAAGAATTTATTTTAAATTTTTGGTAAAACACTGTTTTTGAACACATACTACCTCATAAGACCATACAATTCTTGTTAAAATACACATGCTTTTATCATTGTTAGAGCGAATGAGTTGACAAATTACTGAGTTTTGGACTATCTGAAATTGTTTTGGAAATTTATCTCTAAGGCTAAATAGTGTGGCACCATAATTATTGAGTTTAGATGAGGGAAAGGAATCAAGGACACCCTTGGATAAATGAAATGTCAAAGCAGGGTTGAAGGCAATAGTCATGCCTAGCATGGAGGAAATCCTTAATGACACTTTTTACAGAGTTCAAAAAAATCATTGCAATTCCCTTTAACTGACATGAATAAGAGTAATCTGTCAGCAAGAACACTTAAGGCTACCCAACTAAATTGGTTTGAGGCATCCTGCAGGAAACCAAATCTAATCTAATCAGTAATACTGACACACCAAAGAGAGGTACGTAGGAGCAATTTTAAAAATGAGGAATAATATAAATTTTAAAATGTCAGAGTTTCTCCCTTTTAAGCTCCTGAGAACTAAAATTTAAAGTAATATTTATGTAGTTTAATGTTCTCTCTAGTTACAGAAAAAACACTATTTTGTTGTTGTTTTCATTTGAGGGACAAATGGCTTAACATTTAATTATACATATATGCATTCCTGAATATTTGCATGTATATATGTATATTTCGCAACAAATATATATGTGGGTCTTTGTATGTGTGCATGTATTATAGTATAACACACATTATTAGATACATAATACATATTATACATACAATAATACATATTATTAATACATAAATATAATTACAATGTAACATACAGTTTAACCCTGATAAATAAGAGTATTCTATTACAGCTTTGTTTAAATTCAAGTTATGTTTTGCTTTTTTTACTTTAAATAATGTTTTTCTTTTTGCTGCATAGTTATGTTTTAATCCCACCTGCAAACATTGGCTAATCAGAACTTCAGTAATTACCAGGCATGGAAGGTTCTTCTTATCTTTTACTGACTCAGCTGCTTTCAGCAACCTCACCTCAAACTTACAAATGTCTCTAATTGGGCTATTTGCCTAACATTTTCACATTTTAATTTTATGATTGTCCTTGAAGAAATTGTTCTGGGATCCCACCAATACTAGTAATTATAGCTCCATTATGCCTCTTACTTAACTCAGGAGATATTTAGACTTTGATCAATGTATTCATTACACTTATTGATTGATAATTATAATGCATTACTTGCCGACTTTCCTGCCTCCCTCATTAATTGTCTTGCCACAGTCCAGAAACATAGTTGCTAGACACTTGACATACATTTTGCCAGAACATTTTACTTTGCTTTTACACTGACTTGGTACTTAATTGTTCACTTCCCTTATTACAAACCCATTTGATTATTTATTGTAGCTTTCTGGCACTTACTGATAGGGATCCAAGCAGCGTTCACCATTCTTACATTCACCGCCCACTCCTTAGCTGTGCTCCTCTAAACTTGCTATTTCCAGAATGTTATAAAAGAAACTCAGCATAACTTCTCTATAATTACTCTAGGATTTATGATTTATTTTATTTTTAAAGTGTTAACTAAAACTTTAAATATGTTAAAAGCTGTGGATATTACTATCTGTATTTGAACAAGGTTGATTTAAATACACGATCTCTTCTTTCTGAGTCTGGCTCTGTTGCCCAGGCTGGAGTGCAATGGTGTGATCTGGGCTCACCACAACCTCCACCTCCCGGGTTCAAGCGATTCTCCTGTCTCTGCCTCCTGGGTAGCTGGGATTACAGGCGTGCACCATCATGCCCGGCTAATTTTGTATTTTTAGTAGAGACGGGGTTTCTCCATGTTGGTCAGTCTGGTCTCAAACTCCTGACCTCAGGTGATCCACATGCCTCGACCTCCCAAAGTGCTGGGATTACAGGCGTGAGCCACCGCACTCAGTCACTATCACTTGTTAATAACGTAACAATACCAGTTGAGGAAGCGATAGGATTCAAGACATTCATTAGTGTACAAATGTGTTTTAATGACATATTTTGGCAAGTAATACATTATTTTTATTTAATCATTTTACTTCATTATTTAAACTACCTTAAATTATTTGCTAGGTCTAGACAGAGCAGCTTATGTTTATTTGTGACTCAAAATATGAATAACAATGCTGTGTATTCTTATTTCCAGATGAATAGGACTCAACCTTTTGTAGACACTTCAAATAATGCTTTCCCTCATGAAAAAAAAAAAGTGTAATGTGTGACATTTTCATTATCTGTCCACTTTTTAGTCACGTTAGTCATGACACTTATCATTTAATGCCCCTTCCAAGCTTATAAACGTCCCAGTATGTTGTCTTTACTGTCGACATTTTGTAGTGCTTTGCATGTTTGTGTAATAGTTTGACACCGTATTCCAATTTTATCACTAGGGTCTAGACCTCTTTATTCCCAGAACCTAGCATAGGGAAGGTTTTTTTCTTTTTTTCTTTTTTATTTATTTTATTTTATTTTATTTTATAGTTTTTTGAGACAGAGTCCCGCTCAGTCGCCCAGGCTGGAGTGCGGTGGCGCGATCTCGGCTCACTGCAAGCTCCGCCTCCCGGGTTCGCGCCATTCTCCTGCCTCAGCCTCCCAGGAGCTGGGACTGCAGGCGCCGCCACCGCGCCCGGCTAATTTTTTTTGTATTTTTAGTAGAGACGGGGTTTCACTGTGTTAGTCAGGATGGTCTCGATTTCTTGACCTCGTGATCCGCCCGTCTCGGCCTCCCAAAGTGCTGGGATTACAGGCGTGAGACACCGCGTCGGGCCGGGAAGATTTTTTAATACAGATGCTCCTCAACTTCTAATGAGGTCGTGTCCTGAAACACCCATCGTAAGTGAAAAAATCATTTAATACCCTGCCTACCTTAGCCATGCTCAGAATACTCACAATAGCCTATAGTTGAACAAAATCGCCTAGCACAAAGCCTATTTTATAATAACGTGTTGAATATCTCATATAATTTATTGAATACTGTGGTGAAAGTGAAAAACAGAAGGGTTGTACGGGTCCCCGAAGAATGGTTTCTACTGAACGCATATCCTTTTTTGCACCACCATAAGATAAAAAAACTTTTAAGTTAAAACATTCTAAATCAGGGATCGTCTGTATATGTTAATTTGTGTGTGTGTGTGTGTGTGTGTGTGTATATATATGTATGAAAAGGGAAAGTAAAGAGTTGACTCAATTTATAATATCCTCTCATTTTATACATTGCATATGCATTAAAGGAAATACTAAAATTTAAAGAGGCATAGACATAATAAATATCAACAAAGGCAATCATAACTGTTATTTGGTGAAAATGTTTCCTTAACTCATCTGCAGGGCTGCATTATTACCTTTTGTTTTATCTCATTGTAAGATTTTAATATTTTTTTCAATTGTAGCTCATCATTCCAATATTTAATCACATTGTTGCCTAAGACAGTGGTATTTTTTTTTCTTTACATACGCTTGCTTTTTTTCTCACAGTTTCTTCAAGCAAACTCTCAACAGTACCTTCTTATCATGAGTATTAGCTTTTCTTATTGCCAATCTTTTAATTGGAGTTTTAAAATAGGAAAGGATTTAGTTGGTAGACAAAACTTGAGTAAAGATACATTTTCAAAAATCTTAAATACTGACTGAAATAAATTGTATGTTTCTGTTTTTTCTATTTTTATCTGTTTAACATAAAACAATATAAGCATAAAGAATATTTTATAAATATAAACAATGCAAAATTTATTATGTAGAAAAGAAAGTGACACATTCAGAAATACTATCTTTATAATTAAAAATAAAAATAGTGTTCTATAATGCTTTAAATCATGATACATTAAAAATAAAAAATGTAACTTCCAGAAAAATTCGGTTAGATTGTGTAGAAATATATTGGTTTCAACCTCACTTGCAGAATCAGAGAACTAGATTGCTGTAAAATAGATGGACTCTTTTGAGTGCCATTGGATTCATAGGAGCAATATGTAAATAATGAGTAAAATAATCTTGATTATTTCCTGTTATTTTACAAAATATTAACCCTTGTGATCTCCCTCAGATCACCTCACAGGTGCAAACAATTTAGGAAATAAATTCCATCCATCACGATCCAATGCAGTTATTTTCATACTGAGCCACTTGGAAGGCATTGGATTATTTTCACTCAAGACCTCGGAAGATGTTTGAATATAGGGAGGTAGGGAGGAGAGGAGAAGGAAATGCTGAAAATATTTAAATTTATTTAAAAAATAATTAAAAATCTGTTCACACACATGCTGTTACACACATCCCAAGGACTATTTGCTTATTCATGTGTAGTTTCAGTGTAAAAACAGATAACATTTTCACTGACTGTGATCTAAATTAAATTAATGTCTCAAAATAATTCTTGAGTTAGCAGTGGAAATCAAAGTAGTACTTCAAGCGTACTTAAGTATTGACTTATGTTGAAAACAATTTAGCATTTTACCCTGCTTTGCTGTAATATTTCAAATAATTTCTAAAAAATGTTTCATTTCGAAGATTTCTAGATTATTCTCTGGATTTGCATAACACCTTCCATTGTTTATTTATTTATTTTTGAGATGGAGTTTCTTCTTGCCCGGGCTGGAGTGCAATGGCGTGATCTCGGCTCACCACAGCCTCTGCCTCCTAGATTCAAGCGATTCTCCTACCTCAGCCTCCTGAATAGCTGGAATTACAGGCACGTGCCACCACGCCAGGCTAATTCTGTATTTTTAGTAGGGACGACGTTTCCCCATATTGGTCAGGCTAGTCTCGAACTCCCAAACTCAGGTGATCCACCTGCCTCAGCCTCTCAAAGTTCCAGGATTACAGGTGTGAGCCACCGTGCCCGGCCTTCCATTGTTTATCAATAGTTAACAAGACTAACATTTTAAATAATTTATAGAGGAAGACTGATACAAATAAATCAATATTTCTATGTAAAAGTTGTCACAAATACCTTTTACTTAATATAATGATTCTAAGTTTTAAAACCTCCTTCATGAATGATGGTAAGCTGAGAATGAAAGTCAACCATTATTTACAGAAAACTTTGAACATGTCACGATATCTCCCATTTTCAGTACATATGTGGAGTTAATATATGACTGCATTTCTTAGCAGTCATATATTATGATTATATTAGCATTGTAACAATGTTTTATTTATTTTACTGCCTCATCCATATAATCAAATTATGTATATGATTTATTGTATGATCCTGACATAAAATTTATCATTACTCAATAATATAAAATAAATAAAATAAAATAACCCAGTAAACTTTTCTAAGGTAAGGAAAAATTCCAGCCACTGGAAATAAAATTAGAAATTTATGCTCTCTTACTAAAAAAAATTAATTATATATATGTTAATTTTTAAAAATTATACTTTAAGTTCTAGGGTACATGTGCACAACATGCAGGTTTGTTACATATGTATACATGTGCCATGTTGGTGTACTGCACCCATTAACTCGTCATTTACGATAGGTATATCTCCTAATGCTATCCTTCCCCTCCTCACCCCCACCCCACAACAGGCCCCAGTGTGTGATGTTCCCCTTCCTGTGTCCAAGTGTTCTCATTGTTCAATTCCCACCTATGAGTGAGAACATGCAGTGTTTGGTTTTCTGTCCTCGTGATAGTTTGCTCAGAATGATGGTTTCCAGCTTCATCCATGTCCCAACAAAGGACATGAACTCATCCTTTTTTATGGCTGCATAGTATTCCATGGTGTATATGTGCCACATTTTCTTAATCCAGTCTATCACTGATGGACATTTGGGTTGATTCCAAGTCTTTGCTATTGTGAATAGTGGCGCAATAAACATCTACGTGCATGTATCTTTATAGCAGCATGACTTATAATCCTCTGGGTGTATACCCAGTAATGGAATGGCTGGGTCAAATGGTATTTCTAGTTCTAGATCCTTGAGGAATCGCCACACTGTCTTCCAGTCCCACCAACAGTGTAGAAGTGTTCCTATTTCTCCATATCCTCTCCAGCACCTGTTGTTTCTTGTGTTTTTATGATTGCCATTCTAACTGGTGTGAGATAGTATATCATTGTGGTTTTGATTTGCATATCTCTGATGGCCAATGATGATGAGCATTTTTTCATGTGTCTGTTGGATGCATACATGTCTTCTTTTGAGAACTGTTCATATCCTTTGCCCACTTTTTGATGGGGCTGTTTGATTTTTTTCTTGTAAATTTGTTTAAGTTCTTTGTAGATTCTGGATATTAGCCCTTTGTCAGATGGGTAGAGTGTAAAAATTTTCTCCCATTCTGTAGGTTGGCTGTTCACTCCGATGGTAGTTTCTTTTGCTGTGCTGAAGCTGTTTAGTTTAATTAGATCCCATTTGTCAATCTTGGCTTTTGTTGCCATTGCTTTTGGTGTTTTGGTCATGAAGTCCTTGCCCATGCCTATGTCCTGAATGGTATTGCCTAGGTTTTCTTCTAGAGTTTTCAAGGTTTTAGGTCTAACATTTAAGTCTTTTATCCATCTTGAATTAATTTTTGTATAAGGTGTAAGGAAGGGATCCAGTTTTAGCTTTCTAAATACAGCTAGCCAGTTTTCCCAGCACCATTTATTAAATAGGGAATCCTTTCCCCATTTCTTGTTTTTGTCAGGTTTGTCAAAGATCAGATGGTTGTAGATGTGTGGTATTATTTCTGAGGGTTCTGTTCTGTTTCATTGGTCTATATCTCTGTTTTGGTACCAGTACCATGCTGTTTTGGTTACTGTAGTCTTGTAGTATAGTTTGAAGTCAGGTAGCATGATGCCTCCAGCTTTATTCTCTTTGCTTAGGATTGTCTTGGCAAGGCGGGCTTTTTTTTTTTGGTTCCCTATGAACTTTAAAGTAGTTTTTTCTAATTCTGTGAAGAAAGTCAATGGTAGCTTGATAGGGATGACATTGAATCTGTAAATTACCTTGGGCAGTATGGCCATTTTCATGATATTGATCCTTCCTATCCATGAGCATGGAATGTTCTTCCATTTGTTTGTGTCCTCTTTTATTTCATTAAGCAGTGCTTTGTAGTTCTCCTTGAAGAAGTCCTTCACATCCCTTGTAAGTTGGATTCCTAGGGATTTTATTCTCTTTGAAGCAATTGTGAATGAGAGTTCACTCATAATTTGACTGTTTGTCTGTTATTGGTGTATAAGAATGCTTGTGATTTTTGCATGTTGATATTGTATCCTGAGACTTTGCTGAAGTTTCTTGTCAGCTTAAGGAGATTTTGGACTGAGACGATGGGGTTTTCTAAATATACAATCATGTCATTTGCCAAAAGGGACAATTTGACTTCCTCTTTTCCTAATTGGATACACTTTATTTCTATCTCCCGCCTGATTGCCCTGGCCAGAACTTCCAACACTATGTTGAATAGGAGTGATGAGAGAGGGCACCCCTGTCTTGTGCCAGTTTTAAAAGGAAATGTTTCCAGTTTTTGTCCATTCAGTATGATATTGGCTGTGGGTTTGTCATATATAGCTCTTATTATTTTGAGATATGTTCCATCAATACCTAGTATACTGAGAGTTTTTAGCATGAGGGCTGTTGAATTTTGTTGAAGGCCTTATCTGTATCTATTGAGATAATCATGGGTTTTTTTCTTTATTTCTGTTTATATGATGGATTATGTTCATTGATTTGCGTATGTTGAACCAGCCTTGCATCCCAGGGGTAAGCCAACTTGATCGTGGTGGATAAGCTTTTTGATGTGCTGCTGGATATGGTTTGCCAGTATTTTATTGAGGATTTTCACATCGACATTCATCAGGGATACTGGTCTAAAATTCTCTTTTTGTTGTTGAGTCTCTGCCAGGCTTTGGTATCAGGTTGATGCTGGCCTTGTAAAATGAGTTAGGGAGGATTCCCTCTTTTTCTATTGATTGGAAAAGTTTCAGAAAGAATGGTACCAGCTCCTCTTTGTACCTCTGGTACAATTCGGCTGTGAATCCGTCTGGTCCTGGACTTTTTTTGGTTGGTAGGCTATTAATTATTGCCTCAATTTCATAGCCTGTTATTGGTCTATTCAGGGATTTAGCTTCTTCCTGGTTTAGTCTTGGCCACGTGGGTGTATGTGTCCAGTAATTTATCCATTTCTTCTAGATTTTTTGTTTATTTGCGTAGAGGTGTTTATAGCATTCTCTAATGGTAGTTTGTATTTCTGTGGGATTGGTGGTGATATTCCCTTTATCATTATTTATTGGGTTTATTTGATTCTTCTCTCTTTCTCTCTTTTCTTCTTTATTAGTTTTGCTAATGGTCTATCAATTTTGTTGATCTTTTCAAAAAACCAGCTCCTGGATTCCTTGATTTTTTGAAGGATTTTTATGTCTCTATGTCCTTCAGTTCTGCTCTGATCTTAGTTATTTCTTGCCTTCTGCTAGCTTTTGAATGTGTTTGCTCTTACTTCTCTAGTTCTTTTAATTGTGATGTTAGAGTGTCAATTTTAGATCTTTCCTGCTTTCTCTTGTGGGCATTTAGTGCTATAAATTTCCCCCTACACACTACTTTGAATGTGTCCCAGAGATTCTGGTATGTTGTGTCTTTGTTCTCATTGGTTTCAAAGAACCTCTTTATTTCTGCCTTCATTTCGTTATGTACCCAGTAGTCATTCAGGAGCAGGTTGTTCAGTTTCCACGTAGTTGAATGGTTTTGAGTGAGTTTCTTAGTCCTGAGTTCTAGTTTGATTGCACTGTGGTCTGAGAGACAGTTTGTTTTAATTTCTGTTCTTTTACATTTGCTGAAGAGTGCTTTACTTCCAATTACATGGTCAATTTTGGAGTAAGTATGATGTGGTGCTGAGAAGAATGTATATTCTGTTGATTTGGGGTGGAGAGTTCTGTAGAGGTCTATTAGGTCTGTTTGGTCCAGAGCTGAGTTCAATTCCTGGATATCCTTAACTTTCTGTCTTCTTGATCTGTGTAATGTTGACAATGGGGTGTTAAAGTCTCCCATTATTATTGTGTGGGAGTCTAAGTCTCTTTGCAGGTCTCTAAGGACTTGCTTTATGAATCTGGGTGCTCCTGTATTAGGTGCCTATATATTTAGGATAGTTAGCTCTTGTTGTTGAATTGATCCCTTTACCATTATGTAATGGCCTTCTTTGTCTCTTTTGATCTCTGTTGGCTTAAAGTCTGTTTTATCAGAGACTAGGATTGCAAACCCTGCTTTCTTTTTGTTTTCCATTTGCTTGGTAGATCTTCCTCCATCCCTTTATTTTGAGCCTATGTGTATCTCTGCCCATGAGATGGGTCTCCTAAATACAGCACACTGATGGGTCTTGACTCTTTATCCAATTTGCCAGTCTGTATCTTTTAATTGGAGGATTTAGCTCATTTATATTTAAGGTTAATAATTTTATTAACCTTAGGATCCTGTCTTTATGATGTTAGCTGGGTATTTTGCTCATTAGTTGATGCAGTTTCTTCCTAGCATCAATGGTCTTTACAATTTGGCATGTTTTTTCAGTGGCTGGTACCAGTTGTTCCTTTCCATGTTTAGTGCTTCCTTCAGGAACTCTTGTGAGGTAGGCCTGGTGGTGATAAAATCTCTCAGCATTTGCTTGTCTATAAAGGATTTTGTTTCTCCTTCACTTGTGAAGCTTAGTTTGGCTGGATGTGAAATTCTGGGTTGAAAGTTCTTTTCTTTAAGAATGTTGAATACTGGCTCTCACTCTCTTATGGCTTTCAGAGTTTCTGCTGAGAGATCTGCTGTTAGCCTGATGGGCTTCCCTTTGTGGGTAACCCGACCTTTCTGGCTGCCCTTAACATTTTTTCCTTCATTTCAACTTTGATGAATTTGACAATTTTGTGCCTTGGAATTGCTCTTCTCGAGGAGTATCTTTGTGGCATTCTCCGTATTTCCTGAATTTGAATATTGGCCTGCCTTGCTAGGTTGTTGAAGTTCTCCCGGATAATATCCTGAAGAGTGTTTTCTAACTTGGCTCCATTCCTTCTGTCACTTTCAGGTACACCAACCAGATGTAGATTTGGTCTTTTCACATAGTCCCATATTAATTGGAGGCGTTGTTCATTTCTTTTTACTCTTTTTTCTCTAAACTTCTCTTCTCGCTTCATTTGATCTTCAATCACTGATACCCTTTCTTCCACTTGATTGAATCGGCTACTGCAGCTTGTGTATGCGTCACATAGTTCTTGTGCCATGGTTTTCAGCTCTGTCAGGTCATTTAACGTCTTCTTTATGCTGTTTATTCTAGTTAGCCATTCGTCCAATCTTTTTCAAGATTTTAAGCTTCTTTGTGATGGGTTTGAACATCCTCCTTTAGCTTGGAGAAGTTTGTTATTACTAATTGTCTAAAGCCTTCTCTCAACTCATCAAAGTCATTCTCCATCCAGCTTTGTTCCATTGCTGGCAAAGAGGTGTTTTCTTTTGGAGGAGAAGAGGTGCTCTGATTTTTAGAATTTTCAGCTTTTCTGCTCTGGTTTCTCCCCATCTTTGTGGTTTTATTTACTTTGGTCTTTGATGATGGTGGTGTGCAGATGGGGTATTAGTGTGGATGTCCTTTCTGCTTGTTAGTTTTCCTTCTAACAGTCAGGACCCTCAGCTGCAGGTCTGTTGGAGTTTGCTGGAGGTCCACTCCTGACCCTGTTTGCATGGGTATCACCAGCGGAGGCTACACAACAGCAAATATTGCAGAACGGCAAATGTTGCTGCCTGATCCTTCCTCTGGAAGCTTCATCTCAGAGGGGCACCCGGCTGTATGAGGTGTCAGTCAGCCCCTACTGGGAGGTGTCTTCCAGTTAGGCTACTTGGGGGTTGGGGACCCACTTGACGAGGCAGTCTGTCCATTCTCAGATCTCAAACTCCATGCTGGGAGAACCACTACTCTCTTCAAGGCTGTCAGACAGGGACATTTAAGTCTGAAGAAGTTTCTGTTGCCTTTTGTTCAGCAATGTCCTGACCCCAGAGGAGGAGTCTACAGAGGCAGGCAGGCTTCCTTGAGCTGCGGTAGGCTCCACCCAATTTAATCTTCCCAGGCCACTTTGGTTACCTACTCAAGCCTCAGCAATGGCAGACGCCCCTCCCCCAGCCTCACTACCACCTTGCAGTTTGATCTCAGACTGCTGTGCTAGCAGTGAGCGAGTCTCCGTGGGCATAGGACCCTCCGAGCCAGGCGTGGGATATAATCTCCTGGTGTGCCATTTGCTAAGACCACTGGAAAAGCACAGTATTAGGGTGGGAGTGTCCCTATTTTCCAGGTACTGTCTGTCATGGCTTCCCTTGGCTATGAAAGGGAATTCCCTGACCCCTTGCATTTCCTGGGTGAGGTGATGCCCTGCCCTGCTTCGGCTCATGCTCCATGGAGGCTGCACCCACTGTCCGACAAACCCCAGTGAGATGAACCCAGTACCTCAGTTGAAAATGCAGAAATCACGCGTCTTCTGCATCACTCACACTGGGAGCTGTAGACTGGAGCTGTTGCTATTCGGCCATCTTGGAACTTCCCATGCCCTCTCTTAATTATATTTTTAACCTTTAAATTGCATGTTAGTGTTTATACTTTTTCTGTTTTATCTCATAAATAAGACATGCCATATCTAAATAGAAAATAATAATTTATATAAATCTTAATATTCAAATAATTTTCCTGACTCCGCCCACTTAGTTTTTTGCATATTTGCAATCATAGTGTAATATATATTTTGTATTCTTTTCTGCTTGATTGATATATAGCTTATGTATATTGTGGTTGACAGAATCTGTCCCCCATGAATTTTGTCCTCTGCGTTATGTCTGTGAATTTATTACCTGACAATAGAAATGGTACAAATGTTAACTGTGGTTATTAACCAGCAGTCTTACAAAATAGGGGGATTATCTTAATATACTGGTGGGCTCAATGTAATCACATGAGCCCTTAAACACAGAAGAGAAAATTGGTGAGATTTGAAGCAAGAGAAAGATTTGATGTGCTTGAAGAAAGAGAGAACCGCATAGAAGGTGTGAGAGGGAATACACTCTAACCAAAACCCTTGTGCCTGAATGAAGACCTAGAGTCCCAGGTGAGAGCAGCATCCTTTGCTGATAATTGATTTTAGTCCAGTGAGACCCTTAGTAGAGAATCCAGCCACAATAGACTGGACTTCTGCTATAAAGAAAATGCGACATTATAAATGGTTTTGTTGTGAGCTACTAAATTTGTGGCACTTTGTTACTCAACAATGGGAAGCTAATACATATATTTTGTTCCTAGTTCTCCATTACTATTCAATATCCAGATTATTAAATTGGTATGTAGCATGGATACTAGTGTTATAAAGAATGCAATCTAAAGTTAGGAAATGGTATCTACCTTTTAGAAACCCACAATATAACCAGAAAGGCAAACAGCCACACAAGAAAAGTTGAAGTATTTTTATTTTTGTCACAGACAGAAATGTTTGGGAGGAGTCACAGCAACAAGAGACACTGCTCTGGAGCTGTTTGCTGGAACTAATAGATACAGGAAGAATTTGTAATGTAAGTGCCTATCATCTAATTGATGCTCGACATTATCTCATTAACTCTATTTCCACTAACACTGCTGTAGTCAAATGGCTAGAAATGAAGAGAAATTGTAGATAAAGTATTATGTTAGACATAATACAAGATCAGACTGGAAACCCTAAACAGGCTAGGGTGGAGATGAACATAAGTAAAATAATTTGTGTACCTAGGAATTTTCTGTAATTTCAGCATATGCAAAAGATTGACTCCTAAATTTACAGATTATATTTTTGGATATGACCATTTAGGAAGCAATGCTAGGTTGGCTTGTGCAGAATAATACATGATTTCCAGGATACAGGAGGGGTAAAAGCCAAGATTTACTCCAAGATTTCTAGTTTGGCCACTGGGGACAAAATGCACAATTAAAAGAAACAACATAATTTAACAATTCAATAATTGGGCAGAAGAGGGAACATAAGGGCTTATTTTAAAAGTTATGATATGTTTTGCTATGAATAAATGAAACTATAACTCCAATTTTCTTCACAATAAGTAAGTCTATTACCTCAACTAATAGCATACAGGGTTGGTAGTCTGAACATTTCAATGTCATCTAGAACCCGAACTTGATGAATAATTTAAATGCATATGTTAATTAACTTGATTTAGTTATTCTACAATGCATTGATATTTCAAAACATCATATTGTACAAGATAAATATATATAACTTTTATTTTTTAATTTAGAAAAATAAAATAGAAGGAAATAAACCAGGAGGACAGAAATTATATGGTTCAACTTATATAAGGTACCTACAATAGACAAATTCACAGAGCTAGAAAGCAGAATAGAAGTCACCAGGGATACAGGGAGGGGAAAGGAATAATTATTTTTTTATGAGTAGAGTTTATGTTTGGAATAACAAAAACATTTATCGCATAATAGTGGTGATGAGTACACAGCATTGTGAATGTATTTAATGCCACTGAATTATATATTTACAAATGATTACAATCATAAACATTATGCATATTTGATCACAAGAAAAAATAGGAAAAAAAGAGTAACTTAAAACATAAGGTAGCAGTGTGATTTTCCACAACGTATTTAAGAAATGTCATAAAATTCCCAATGCTACGGAAAAGCAAAGTAAGATGAGAATTGATAAAAGATGACTTGATTTGATGACTTATAAATCAATAATAATGTTAGATACAGTGTTTGGTAAAGAGTACTTTTCCGACAAGTCATGGAAGTAGAAACCAGAGTGAAAGAAGAAAGTAGTGAGCAAGTGCAAGCTACATGAGTTGGCGGCTCCCTCATGGCATTCAAAATCAATAGGTGAGCAGGTGTGCCAGGGTGTAGCAGTCTCAGTGGAACTTTTTGTTATTGTTTTTGTTGTTACATTATTTTAATTTATAGAAGAAAATATTATGTAGTTTGGAGGAGGAAATATGAGGCTTTAGATGATAAAATGGGCAGTTTATATAAAAAGGTTAAAAGTTTAAATATGGAGGACATAAATTTATACACTAACGCCCTGGAGAGCAGAAGCTAAACTTACAATTTGCACATTGCAGGTTATAAATACCCCTGAGCATACCTTCCTCTCAACAGGACTCAAGCTGCAATTTTACTTTCGCAACAACAGGAGAAACTATAGAAAAGAGGCAAGAGAAGTTGGTGGGTAAATACTCCTAGCATTGTTAGAGAATTCGGGGAAGATGAGTATGTTCATATTTACTGATATCAATTTTCCAGGAAAATGCAAGTTAATGTAATCAGCTGGGAGTAAAGGGACAGGAATTTCAGTCTTCGGTAAAAGCTTTAATATTTCCTATTTATTCCATTATGTGCCAGTGCTTTATAGGTAATTATACTTCTTACTTCATGAGAGATAAAAGAACTTGGAATAAAACAGTAGCAGTTGCAATACAACCCAATATAATCACATAACATTTCTTTCCAGCTCTAGTTCATCCAGAGTCTTTGATTAATTTTTGATTGCATAGCTTAATTGTGCCTGGCATTTTATTTTATTTTATTTTATTTTATTTTATTTTATTTTATAGTGTCACTCTCAGGGTATTGTGCCTATTTTTAAAATATTCGGCTTCCACAAAACTCAGGAAATATTGTGGTACATTAGAGATGGCAGAGTTTAGAGGCAAAAGGATTCTTTAAGAGATTAGTCCAGTTGATGATGCTTTGGACTTAAACTAAGAGATTGGAAATGCGACTAGCTTCTAAATATTATGAAGAACATGATTTTTACCAAACCAGAAGTGATAAATAAGAGAGCCAACCTCTGGATAACAGCCTTGAAAACAATGTGTTAGAACGCCATTAATTGAGCTAGATACTATTATGGAGAAAGATGAGGTTAAGAGGTGATCTGATGTTGTCACTTCGGGATATGTTGAATTGAATATGTCTGCAGAAGACACAAGTTGAGATAGCAATTTATAGTTAAAACGCAAATTTGGAGTTTGGGAAACAATCTCTACAGCTAGGCATCATTCTTTGATTATTGAAGACATAAAGCAAGTTGGTATTGACTAAGAACAAGTATTGCTTTTTAAAAAAAGCAAGAAGAGGGGTGGGCGCAGTGGCTCACGCTTGTAATCCCAGCACTTTGGGAGGTAGAGGTAGGCGGATCACGAAGTCAGGAGATTGAGGCCATCATGGCTAACACGGTGAAACCCCGTCTGCACTAAAAATACAAAATATTAGCTGGGCATTGTGGCGGGTGCCTGTAGCCCCAGCTACTCGGGAGGTTGAGGCAGGAGAAAGGCTTGAACCTGGGAGGCAGGAGCTTGCAGTGAGCAGAGATTGCACCACTGCATTCCAGTCTGGGCGACAGAGCAGGCCTCCATCTGAAAAAAAAAAAAAAAAAAAAGGCAAGAAGAGAGAATCTAGTGAGAAGGAAGACAAGAAATGAACCAATAGAAAAGATAAAGGAAGAATGGTCTTACATGTTGGATTATAATCAGCATTTTCTGAGTATTTTATGCAAAAAAAATTTACATAAATTGGATTTGATTTGTTCTTACCATAATGTTTTTAGGATGTTATTTATATCTACTTTGCACTAAACAGGAAAGTCGACCTCAGAGAGGTGAAATAATCTGTACACATTTATAAACATAGAACCTGGCTGTGGTAGAAGGCCAGACCTATCTTGATCCCAGGCTATTTCTTGTTCTCTAATACCACTCTGTAGCAAGGAGATAACTTCAAACCCAAACAACCTTTCAGGTCATTTATATAACAGCCACTTGTGGATTCCAAGGCAATTGGGTATGAAAGAATATGTGAGTGAGTTTTCTGCTAGCAGTTTTCCTCCATTCAGTCTGCTAAGTCTTTTAGGGAGATGGTTATCCTTTTTGCTTTCCTAGTTTTCCTAATCATCTAGAAAGTCCTTGCTCTATTTCCTCTTACTCTTTGTTATAAGTCTTTTTCTGATTCTCCCTCTCCAGGCAGAAGCAAAAAGAAAAAAGATCTTCATTATGTTACGTGTCTGCTCATCAGCAGAACAAATTCCCATGGCTCTCTGTTCTAATCAGAAGGAAGTAATTTTCCTTTCTCACCTCACTGACTCTCCAACTTGGCTCTTGAAGCTGACTGCTCTCCAACCCTTCCCTCCAGGTACTCAGTTGCAATTTTTGGTTCCTGCTAAGGTTTGCTCATTAAACACTTTACCACTTACTCTCTGTTACTTCTAGCCATCTTCCCTTAAAGTTGTACCACAAATTTAACCAAGTTTCAGTGAAAAATCAAGCTAACACATACTTAACCACTATATGATTTTAAGATCCATCTGTATTTATTTGACTGGATATTAAGTGCCTGATAACATAAACATAAAAGTCATCACTATCATCATCACCCCTATTATTTGCTATGTGCTAGATACTATACTAAATATACTTCTCAGGTCTCATTTCCTTTAGGTAGGAGTATTTACATCATCTCTCTTTATATAAATATAAATATAAAATATATATACAAATACATATTTACATTATATAGAGTAATTTATATAAAACTGGTATATGTACACATACATAAATATTATACATATATATACTGGTGTGTGTGTGTTGTGTGTGTGTGTGTGTATATATATAAAGAATGGTCTTAGATGTTGGATTATAGCAGCATTTTCTGAATATTTTATGCAGCAAATATTGTATATATAATATATAAATATTTTAAATATAAAGTTTAGTTAATGGGATTCCATATATGTGGGGTTTACATATGTCAACCTAGTTTAACAATTTGTTGTTAGGTGTTATTATCATGGTA
Source organism: Macaca mulatta (assembly GCF_049350105.2). Taxonomy (NCBI): domain Eukaryota; kingdom Metazoa; phylum Chordata; class Mammalia; order Primates; family Cercopithecidae; genus Macaca; species Macaca mulatta. The sequence continues at coordinate 15,261,820 of NC_133423.1, forward strand.
CTGATAAATAAGTAGTGTTTCAAAGTTATACTGCCTCTCCAGGGCAGAACCAGTTTTTAAAATGCTTGAAGTTTTTAAGTTCTAAGGATACATAAAAAGCTAGGACCCAAGTGAACTTGAACTACCAAAAATGTTCAATAAATATATTAAATTCATTTACAAACTAGGAAAGTTTATGGCACATATAAATATAAAACATACATAAATGTACAAAGTAATAGCAAGCTTCAATTCCCTAAAAATTAAGAAAAGATGAAATACTTACGAGACGTAATCCCCTTTTATAAATGAATGTTCAACTTGTAAAGGCAGCCACAAACTAAGAAGTAGTCTAGAGGCTACAACTCAGTGCTGATGGAAACATGTTTTGTTTAAAGTAAGCATCTGATACTAAAAATGTGCTTTTGAACAGTTGCTGAAAGTGAGTCAGCACCACGGATCACCTTGTCAGTGCTCTGACAGGAAGGCTGATGTTTAAAGGTGAGTTCCAACTGTTTCCTTAATTTATAGTGTAAGAATTCTGCAGCCACCTGTCTAAGAGAGGCAACCATACAGAGATTATTGGTCCCCTTTTGTCGCCCGTCTTGTTAGACCTCTTGTACCAATCAGCGTTTTTTTTGTAGAATCTAAGCTGTTTTAATCACCTGTTTTTCCTTTTTCCAATCTTTGTGTCAGATAATTTTACATAAATCTCAATGGGGAAAAAAACCAAACAAGAACAAAAAGCAACAACCCTCAAACAGAAAAGCCAATATATCTGGCTTGGCTAATGTTCCAGTTATTAGTCTATGGCAAACACTTGCCTTGTTAGGTTTTTAAAAGTTTCCCTCGGCCAGGCGCGGTGACTTACGTCTGTAATCCCAGCACTTTGGGAGGCTGAGGCGGGGGAATGACGAGGTCAGGAGATCCAGACCATCCTGGCTAATACAGTGAAACCCCATCTCTACTAAAAATACAAAAAATTTAGCCGGGTGTGGTGGCGGCGCCTGTAGTCCCAGCTACTCCGGAGGCTGAGGCCGGAGAATGGCGGGAACCTGGGAGGCGGAGCTGGCAGTGAGCCGAGATGGCGCCACTGCACTCCAGCCTGGGCCACAAAGCGAGACTTGGTCTCAAAAAAAAAAAAAAAAAAAAAAACTTTCCTCAGAAATAAGTGGTTTTTTTTTTCTTTTATGTCTCATATATAACTTAGCAACCCTATTTTGAAAGCCATTAGTAATCACAGACCCTGAATGTAACCTCACTCTCTTCCCATTGTATAGTATTTATCAGACATCATTCCTTTTGGTGCACCGCTCAGTGTTTTGCCAGTTTCTAGCAATGTTAACAAAGTCTAATAAGACTCAACCTTGCTAAGGCTCAGATTTCAGCATTAAAAAATGGGCCCAGTTATACTCCACAGAGTTATTTGAGAAAAATCAGAATACATGTAGAAGTTTAGAGCCAAGTGCCTGAAAAATAGTAAGTGCGACAAAGTTTTATGTTCTTTCCTTTCTTCATGTTTGCTTTTCCAATCATTCGTTACTAAATATGTAATAACTCTCAAGGGGGAACTCAGAGGAGTTAACAATTTAGTCTCATCCATACACTTACTTATAGGTCAAAAGTTGATCACTTGTCACTTTTATTGTTCTTCATTCTCTAGTAGTGCAAAATAATTCTACTCTTTCTCAGTTGTAAGAGTCTCAGAGTTAAGCACAATGTAGTACTACTCACTAAGAATATACTCTATATGGTTACAGATGGGTTTCATTTTTTTTCTTTGCTCTGTGCTTGCTTGGTTTATCTTGTTTTTGAAAAACAAAATTGTTACAAAGTAGAAAACATCACAGGAAGAAAAATGCTGAGTTTTACAATCTGGAAAAAGTAGGGAAGGAATATATTTCAGTGGTTTCTCAGTGATTGAAGATAACCTTTTTTCTCATCGAAAGCATCCTTAACTTCTATGGCATACACTTTCATCTTCTAATATTTAAAGTGGCCATGGTAAGATTAGATGGAAGAGAGGTGGAGAGAGTCATCAATCATGCTTCTGTTTAAAACTGAACGTTTAATCTACTCTGGTTTACACTTGCAAAGCAGGAAAGGAATACTTTTTTTATATAGCCAGGTGGGACACCTTTGCACAATGACTTCAAAATAGTAAAAAGAAGCACATATATATATATATATATATATATATATATATATATATATATATATTTAACACATATATATGTTAAATATTTCTCATTCATGTAGACTCTCAATGTATTCTACATGAAACACTTTTAGCAGTACTCACGGATAGGTTAAGTGAACTCAAAGATGCTTAAATGCTCTGTTTAAGCCAGCGGAGATACACAGGATCTTCTTGTGAGTTCTTGATGGCATTGTTATGTTACTTCCTGGACTAGTGCCTACTGAGTGTCAGAGGAGTGAGTTGAGTGGGGAGAATAACATGCATAACTTCCATGTTAGTTGATTGAGTTTTGTACCTAGACAGCTCATGTAACTGTGATTTCTCTATCTATAAACTGAGACAAATTATGCCTCTCTATTAAAAACACTCATTCAGAAGACCAAGTTTGTTTATATTAATATAGAATACTTCAAGATATTTACATTAAATTGCTTTTAAAATTTTTCTTGTCTTATTAATAATGAGACATAATCTTCCAGCAGTGAAAAAGCTCAATTTCCCTCCTAAAGTATAGCGGTAAGAGAATAATATTGGAACCAATTCTAATTTGCTTCTGAAAAGGCTTGTATTATTTTTAGACAGATTACTTCTAAGAGTTCAGATTCCTGTCAGACACATATAAGCATGAAAATATAACAGCATAATAACTGGTACACCAAATATGTATAATAAGTATACATTAAAAAAGCAAATATACATTTAAAAATGTATCTTTAAAGCCACAGGTCCCCAGGGTGAGCAAATTGAAAACCAAAATGAGAATAGAAAGGGGAAAGAATGAAAGGAAGCTATATTTTAATTAATTGCAAGTTAATTTCTAGGGCCATGCTGTGCATTCCACATATTTGAATCTAATTTTATTAAACATTTTATTATATTATAATTAAAATGGCTATGGCACTGTCTATAGAAGCTAAGGTTTATCTGATTTAAATAGTTTTTCAGGGATCCACAGTTGCTGGACAGGGCTGGAAGTATAAGATGGTGCTCATAAGTTCTATGTATGTTTCTTTGTTTCACTTTTGTGTTATTCAAAATTCTCTTTCGGAAGGATAGTTAATGACCCTAGAAGGGTCTGCTCTATGGCGTCAACTTATTCCTGGTAATGTAGCTGAGTCTATTCAATACAACAAATATTTAATTAAGTGCCTAGTTTGTGCTTATGGAGTTAGGTGACATCAGTGAAGAAAGCAGAGAACTCTTTCTTTTCTATATCGTAATGGAGAGGGACAGAAATCAATAACAAACCTACTAAATGAGAAAATTATATAGTATAAAAGAAGATGGTAAGTGCTAATTAAATACATAAAATAGAGTGAGCAAAAGAGATCAGAAGTGCTATTCGTGGGCTAAATTTTAATAGTGTGTTCAAGGTAGGTAGACTTTACTGTTAAAGTGACTTTTGATTAAGGAACTAAAAAAAAAAAGTTAAAAGTTAACCGTTGAGGTACCCTAGATAGCCAAGGGGAGCGAAGCCATTCTGGGAAGAAGCAAAAGCCAATGCAAACACACATGTTGGCAGGACATTGTCTGGTCTGCTCTAAACATATCGAAGAGGGCTGTGGCCAGTGAAATAGAGAAAGTGAGGGGAATCCGAGTAGATGGTAGATGACAAATCAGAGAGGTAATTGAGGAGGTGGGGATGTATGTCATTAGGCTAGGCACTCAGGCTGTCGCAAGCACTTCCTCCGAGTTCACGGGGAAGCCAATGCAGAGCTCTAAAGGTAGGAGTGACATAACTCACCTTTTGTTTTAAGAGTTTAACTTTGATTTTGCCAAGAATAGACAGAGGGAATGATATAGCCTGAGAAACTGATGACATATAACTTGGTTAGAAATAACAGTGGCTCAGCTGGGTGTGGTGGCTTATTCCTGTAATCCCAGAACTTTGGGAGGCCAAGGCAGGCAGAATGCTTGAGCTAAGGAGTTTGAGACCAGCCTGGGCAATATGGTGAGACAGACCATGTCTCTACAAAAAGTACAAAAATTAGCCCGGTGTGGTAGCGTGCGCCTGTAGTCCCAGCTACTCAAGAAGCTGAGGTGGGAGGATCGCTTGAGCTAGGGAGGTGAAAGTTGCGGTGAGTCGTGATAATCACACTACATTTCAGACCAGGTGACAGGGAGTTCAAACCAACAGGATTTTTGGTGAGCTGGCATAGTCTGAGAACCAAAGAAGAATCAAGAATGAGTCCAAGTTTTTTGGTCTGAACTACCAGAAGATTGAAAATGCCATCAACTGAGATGAGTAAGAAGAGTGCAGATAGAACAGGTTTATCGGGGAAATATTAGAAGTTCAATTTTGAAATTATTCTAAACATTTAAGAGGAGAAATCAAGTAAGTGTTTCTGAGTGCATGTGAATCTGGGGTAGAGATGGAACTTTTGGTGTTGTCAGGATTTAAGTGTTATTTAAAGTGATTATCCTGATTACAGATGAGACCACAGAAATTAAAAGGATCATTTGCAGCTAGTATGAGCAACTATATGCCAATACATTGGAAAACCTAGAAGAAATGGATAAATTCCTAGACGCATATAACCTGCTGAGGTTGAAGTATGAAGAAATCCAAAACCACAACAGACCAATAACATGTAAAAAGATTGAAGTCTTAATAAAAAGTCTCCTAGCAAAGAAAAGCCCAGGTTCTGCTGGCTTCACTGCTGAATTTTACCAAACACTTAAAGAACTAATACCAATCCTACTCAAATGACTGCAAAAATAGAAAAGGATGTAATCCTCCCAAACTCATTCTATGAGGCCAAAATCTGAAAATACCAAAATCAGAAAAATACACATCAAAAAAGGAAAACTACAGACCAGTATTCCTTATGAACATTGATGTAAAAATCCTCATCAAAATACTAGCAAACTGAATTAAACTACACATTAAAAAGATCATTCATCCTGACCAAGTGGGATTCATCCCAGAGATACAATGTTAGTTTAACATACACATATCAATCAGTGTGATACGTATCAAGAGAATGAAGAATAAAAACCATATCATCATTTCAATTGATGCTGAAAAAGAATTTGATAAAATTCAACATCCATTCATGATAAAAGCCCTCAAGAAACTGAATATATAAGGAATACAAATCAACACAATAAAAGCCATATATGACAGACCACAACTAGCATCATACTGAATGGGGAAAAAAACTGAAAGCCTTTCCCCTAAGATCTGGAACATGACAAAGATGCCCACTGTCACCACTGTTGTTTGACATATTACTGGAAGCCCTAGCTAGAGCAATCAGACAAAAGAAAGAAAGAAAGAGCATCCAAATTGAAAAGGAAGGTGTCAAATTATCCTTGTTTGCAGTTGACATAATCTTATATTTGGAAAAACTTAAAGACTCCATCAAAAAGTATTAGAACCGATAAATACATTTAAAAAAGTTGCAGGGGCCAGGCGCAGTGGCTCATGCCTGTAATCCCAGCACTTTGGGAGGCTGAGATGGGAGGATCACGAGGTCAGGAGATCGAGACCATCCTGGCTAACACGGTGAAACCCCGTCTCTACTAAAAAATACAAAAAACTAGCCGGGCGAGGTGGCGGGCGCCTGTAGTCCCAGCTACTCGGGAGGCTGAGGCAGGAGAATGGCGGGAACTCGGGAGGCGGAGCTTGCAGTGAGCTGAGATCCCGCCACTGCACTCCAGCCTGGGCGTAGAGTGAGACTCCGTCACACACACACAAAAAAAGTTGCAGGATACAAAATATACATATAAAAATTAATTGCATCTTTATATGCCAGCAACAAATAATATGAAAAACAAATCAAGAAAGTAATCCCATTTACAATAGCTACAAAGAAAATGAAATATAGAGGAGTTAACCAAAGAAGTAAAATATCTCTATAATTAAACATCAATGAAGGCAATTGAAGAGGACACAAAAATATTGAAAGATATTCTATGTTCATGGATGGGAAGAATCAATATTGTTAAAATGTCCATAGTATTCTAAAAAATCTATAGTTTAGTAAAATACCTCTCAAAATACCAATGACATTCTTAACAGAAATAGAAAAACAATCCCATCATCAGTCTTTATTTTTATTTTACAAAAACTCATTAACAGCCAAAGCTATCCTGAACAAAAAGAACAAAACTGGAGGAATCACATGACCTCACTTCAAATTAAAGTAACCAAAACAGCATAGTACTGGCATAAAACCAGACACATAGACGGATGGAACAATATAGAGAACCCATAAACAAATCCATACATCTGCAATGAATTCATTTATGACAAAGGTGCCAAGAACATATACTAGGGAAAGGACAGTCTCTTTGATAAATGGTGCTGGGAAAACTGAATATCCATGTGCAGAAGAATGAAACTAGACCCGGATGTCTCGCCATACACAAAACTCAAACCAAAATGGATTAAAGACATAAATCCAAGACTTTAAACTGTTCAATTACTAAAAGAAAACATTGGGGAATCGCTCCAGGACATTGGAGTGGTCAAAAGTTTCTTGAGTAATACCACAAAAGCACAGGCAATCAAAGCAAAATTGGACAAATGAGATCATGTGAAGTTAGAAAGCTTCTGTACAGCAAAGGAAACAAGTAACAAAGTGAAGGGACAACCCACAGAATGGGAGAAAATATTTGCAAACTCTTCATCTGAGAAGGGATTAATAACCAGAATATATTAGGAGCTCAAACAACTCAATAGGAAATAATCTAATAATCCGGCTAAAAATTGGCAAAATATCTAAATAGACATTTCTCAATACAAGACATAAAAATAGCAAACAGGTATGAAAGAGTACTTGATATTATTATCATCAGAGAAATGAAAATTAAAAGTAAAATGAGATATCATCTCACCCCAGTTAAAATGTGTTTTATCCAAAAGACAAGAAATAACAAATACTGGCGAGAAGGTCGACAAAAGGGAATCCTCATACACTGTTTGTAGAAATGTAAATTAGCACAACCACTATGGAGAACAGTTTGGATATCACTCAAAACACTAAAAATTGACCTAATATATGATACAGCAATCCCACTGCCAAGTATTTACTTTAAAAAAAGGAAATCAGTATATTGAAGAGATACCTGCACTCCCATGTTTATGGCTGCACTATTTACAATGGACAAGACTTGGAAGCAACTCTCTGTGTTCATCAGCAGAAAAATGGATAAGGAAAATGTGGTAGATACACATAATGGAGTACTAATCAGCCCTAAGAAAGAATGAGATCCTGTCATTTGCAACAACATGAATGGAACTGGAGGTTATTATGTTAAGTGAATTAAACCAGGCACAGAAGGACAAACTTTTCATGTTCTTATTTATGGGAGAAAAACATTAAAACAATTGAACTCATGGAAATAGAGAATACAGTGATGGTTACCGGTGGCTAGAAAGGATAGTGGGGTTATAGGGAGGAAGTAGGGATGGTTAATGGGTATGGCATAGTTTTTAGAAAGAATGGATAAGATTTAGCATTTGATGGCACAACATGGTGGCTTATTTTCCTATAGTCACCATGTTGTGGCAGCTATAATATTTGGCCATAATTTTAATTGGCCATTAAATTTGGCCAAATAATGTGGCAAAATAATAATTGGCCATAATTTACTATAATTATACTTACTTATTTTAAATAATTTACTAGTTATTTAAAAATAACTAAAGTAGTGCAATTGGATTGTTTGTAACACAAAGGATAAATGCTTAAGGTGATGGACACCCCATTTACCCTGATGTGATTATTATGCATTGTATGCCTGTGTCAAAATATCTCATCTACCCCATATATATACAACTACTATACCCATAAAAATTAAATATATATATATATATAAAAATGTCAAAATTATGAACAAGATCATCAGGAGCAACAGGAACTAAAGTCAGGGACTGAGCATCTACATGAACAAGTCTAGAAGAGGCAGATCAAGCAAGTGAGACCAAAGTGTTCTGCAAGGATAGGGAAGAAAGTATATCATGGAAGTGGGAGTGGCTGACTCAAATACCACAGCTAGGGATAAGAATTGGCCACAGGATTTTGACACTGGGAGGAGGGCATTGTGTTCTTGCTAAGAGAAATTTTGATGGGGTTGTGAGTGGAAAGGCAACAGCCTTATTGCAGAATGTATACAGAGATGGGAAGAGGGGAACCCAAAATATTTTTTCAGGGAATTTTAGTGGAAATCAGAGTAAACAGAAGAATTTTAAGAAAGATAAATTGAATTCTAGATTACAGATATCCTCAATGAAACTTTTAAGATGATAGTTTGATTGCACTTTTTCTTGAATGTCCAACTGCATGCATACTAACCTACATCACTAGAAATCTTACATAGACATAGAAATTTCTTTTAGCTTATTATTTTAACAAGTTATACAGTAACAGACTCATACACATATATATATACACACACATATATACTTATATACATATAAGTGTGTGTATATATATACTTGTTTTGATTCCATGATCATAGTTAACATATTTCAAACCACAGATACAATTAATATGCAGAAAGCAATATGTTATACAGAAATATATATGCTATGAAATATGTTCGGGAAACTACATATTGCAATACGTCTAGCTATATTACATTATGAACATATTTCTGTACTTCTCTTAGGTTTATGTTTGTTGAAATTTATACTCAAAACTATTAAATTCAGTAGTGGAATTAACTGCTCAAATATTCATACAGGCATCATAGAAAAAATTTCATTTACTTATTTTAGAGAAAATCTACATGATGGAGGAGTGGGTTATAAAACACACCAACTTAGAATGAGAAACAGAATCCAGCTTCATGAGATGTAACTGAGAAGAGCCTATAGTTCTTTGTGTGATCAATACAGAAGTGATCAACTGGAAGACAGTGTTCAATTCTTTAAGATGAGTTTGTGCCCACAAAAAGAGGTGGTCATATAGACGAGACACCACTAGAAGTTTACAGATCTTGGTATCCTTTCCGAAAAAAATCCCCAAACTGATCCTTAGGTACTAAAATCAAGTCTCTTATATATCAATGTTTATGCAATGATTTTTATTTCATTAATCACAGGGTCTTATTTCCACTGGCTATAAGTTTTAAAGTATTTACTGGGAAACCTGTCCATGGTGAATTGACTCTGAAACTGGGAAGTTTCATATGGAACCAAGGGAGCTGGCTCTGTGGTTCCTGAGTGAGCTCAAATTCATAGAACAGCTGCTAGAGGAGGGACACCTTGTTTTCACAACTGAATGTATGCCGAGTACAAAAAAACAGGAGCTGCAGGAGCATGAGTCATGATTATTTAGGGAGAAGAGTTTGTCAGTATTTTGATGTATGCCCATAAACATGGATACCATATACCCCTATCTATTTAGCAACAAATAATTTAAGGTGTGTATTTCAATCTTTCTTCTGGACAGAGGATAACTGGCTAAAACATAGTGTCTACTAAGTATTCAGATGTCACAGGAGTGAAATAACAAAAGTCTTTCAATTTAAAAATTTTATGTAGATAATTTATACATAATGCGCATTGTAAGGGGCAAAGACGTCTGCATTTAAGCACAAAACAGTTTATCATACTGACCAATGTGTAGCTTCTGCTTATGTTCTTTTACCATTTAGAGTATGACATATATTTTTTAAATGGTGCTAAACATCATTAGGTATTTTTAAAATTTGTCATCACTTGCAAAGAGAAATACTTTTTTTCCTGTTGTTTCCCCTCCAAATAATAGCAATTTTAAAATATTTTATCTCAACGTGAATTCGAAATAAAGGATAATACAGTGACAAGATAGATACATAAGAATATGAAATTGTTATTAAGACAAAGACAACTGCTATGTTCCTTTAGATATCAGAACGAATATTTGCAGGGTATTGAAATCCAGGTGGCATGTGGGATAGAGAAATACCATGTATCCAACAACTGAGCCTGAACTCTGCTTGGAGAATCACGCCCTCTGAAGTGAAATTTTATTTCTCTTTCAGGGCCACATCATTATCTGGGCTCCCTGTAGCTCTTCCACTACAGATGTAGGAAACATTTCAATCTCAATATTTTGTTTTTATAGCTCTCCCTTGTAAAAGGCAAGCCAACATTTCATATGCGTTTTCTTACACTCAGCTGTGTACCAGGTAAAGCAATAAAACTGCCAATGCCTGCCTTTGCCTTGATCTTCATCAAGTCCATACAGTGAACCAGGAAGGATTTAGAGCACCTACTATGAGCAAGGCCCATTCTGCCACCACAAAAGCAGAGGCTGCTGGATTCCCTTTTCAGAATGTCTCCGATTGTAGTTGTCACATAAGCTATGTTAAGTGAAAGATTTCTATTTTTTTCATGCTAAATATAACTCAGGAGAGCATTTATAGAATAAATTTCATATTTGATTTGTTACAAGTGCTCTTAAGCTTTTAAAATCATTTTTATATAGTTGATCAGGAAATGGTTTTAGATGCTATCTGTGGACATCATTTTCTTGGAAAAATAAAATAATAAAGTTTTTTTCTCAAGAAAATATGACAACTCTTACATTTTTGGAGGAAGTTGTCTACTAATAACAAAGAATTGCAGAATCTCCCTGGCATTGTATAAATATTGAAAGATAGAGTGAATATGTTTCCATTTGTATTTCTAAATGTTCCATACTAGAAATGAAAAGACCAAAGAGACTCTCTTGAAATATTAATTTTCTAGATAATTTTTTTCTGTCATTTCATTTATTTTTATATATATTCTGGTAGCTTATTTCACTTTATGATATAAAAAGCAGATGTTATTTTCTTTCAGTAATCATTATTCATGTGGGTTTGTAATGATGCTCTGAATTGGAAAAAAATATAACTAACCAGCAGAACAAATATATTTTACAAAATTTTGAATAAGTTGGTCTAATACACCTAGATAATCTTATTATCCCATACTTTAAAAGCAGGACATGTTGCTGTAGAAATATATATATATTTTTTGCTTCGATAAATATTTATAGGTTTAAAATTGAGAACTCCCAATTTATATTTAAAATTTCTAACCGAAAAAGACATTACATTATGAAAATATTAACATCAAGAAAGATCAACAACAAAATCATTGTTCATTTATCTCACTATTATGTGAAGTAATAGTATTTCAGGAAGAAAAAAAGTAGGCTGAAAAATCGCTATTACATCTATTTTCCAGATTTTAAGCTCACTGACTGCTATTATCCCAAGGTTACTATACTCTTTAATCTAATGTACCTGACAGCTAATTGTCATTCAATGAATATTGTAGAAGAAACTGTATTTAATATTTCTCTCAAGTGGTTCCTGTATTTGCTTGGAGTTTTTTTTTTTTTTTTCTTTAGGCTCTATTTCCATCATTTTGAATTTTTTCCCTGCAAACTACATACAGTGGACAAATTATAAGTATGTTAAAGTAACAAGTGAAAAAATATAAATCAATTATTTACAAGTACACTCTAATGTACTGAGTATACTTGTAAATGTGTTGATGATTTTACAATAAAACTCATCCCAATTTAAAGCTTAATGTGGGTATAATTTATGTACAGTAAACAGCACATATTTAAAGTAAATGATGTGGAAAATTTTGACACATTTTTACATGTGACAAATTTTGAGAAATGATGTATATCCATCAACAAAATCATGATAATGAACATATTCATCACCATCCCCCCAAATTCCCCATAACTCTTTCTGATCTCTCTCTCCCATCCCTCCTCACAACTCTACTTCAGGCCAAACAACTACTGATCTACTTTCTGTAACTACAAATTAGTTTGCATTTTTTAGAATTTAGATTAATAAAATCTTATTTTAGGTACATTTTGTCTTCCTTTTTTTCACTCACAATAATTTTTTTTGAGATTCCTCTATCTTGGTAGGTGTATTGAAAGTTTATTTCTTTCTATTATTGAATAGATTTCCATCGTGGGAATAAACCATATCTGTTCATTCATGCATGTATTTATGAACACTGGAGTTGTTGCCAGCTTTGGGTTATCACAAGTAAAAAGTTGTTATGAACATTTATGTACAAGTCTTTGTGTGGATATGTGATTTAATTTGTGTTGGATAAAATCTCCAACTATAATTTTGTACAATTTTCAATTTGTATTTGCAGTTCTATCAGTTTTTCTCTGGTGTATTTTGAAACTCTGTTATGAAATGTTAGATTGTTACAATTTTTATGTGTTCTTGCCCCTTTCTTAGTACAAAATAAGCTTTTTTATTCCTGCTAATATCTTTGCTCTAAAATATATTTTGTCTGAAATTGAATTAATTTTCTAATGCTGGATAAAAATTATCACAAATTTAGTGATGTAAGACAGCACCCATTTATTATCTCACAATTGCCTTGTGCCAGAAGTGTGGGCAATACTTAGCTACATCCTCTGGTCAGGGTCTCACAAGGCTGCAGTTAAAGTGTTGGCAAGGATGAGCTATCATCTGGAGGCTTGACTGGGGAAGAGTACACGATCTCAAGTACATTCAGGTTGTTGGCAGAACTCATTTCCCTGAAGGCACACGTTTGAAGTCTCTGGCATTTGGCTCATTGTCGGCTGGAGGCTGTTCTTGGGTCCTAGGGGTTAGCGACAGTTTCTAGAGACTGCTTATATCTCATGTGAGGTTCTCCAACATGGCCACTTACGTCATCTAGCTCTTGAGGAGAGTCTCTCTCCTCAGATGAGGCCTATTCCTTCTACTGAGTCAGACTCACCCAGGGAGATCATATTTTTAGTTACCTCAAAGTCAACTGATTGTTTCTTGATAATTAATTATATCTGAAAATTTTCTTTTTCTTTGGCATTCTCTATTTTCTGAAGCAAGTCAGAATTCTTGCTCACATTTAAGGGAAGGAAATTAAACAAGGTATAAACACCAGGTGGTGGAGATTACTGGGGTTTCCCTAAGGGCTGTCAACCACAGATACTAATAGAGTTTCTTCAGCTTTCCTTTGATTCATGTTACTAGCCATATTGGCTTTATTATTTTATAAGGTTTTTTTCCATTAATTTAAAGTTTTTTGTTGCTCTGATTATTGTTGATTAAGTTACCATATTGTTGGTTCTTATTTTTTTAATCTGCTCTCATAATCTCGAGTTTTAAATGTTTGATATTTGCATTTAATATGAATGTTAATAAGAAAGTTTTTAATCTGTCACATTTCTGTTTTCTATTTATTTATATGTTATTGGTTCTTCTCTTTTTCTTCTTTTTGAATAATTTAATTTTTTATGATTCTATCTCATTTTCTTTGTTTTGGTTAATTATCTATTGCTCTTTTTGCTTTTGTGTGCCTGTGTTTGCTTTAGGATTTATAGTATACACCTATAATTTATCATGATTTCACATATTTTGTAAAATCCTACAATAGTATGTTTTCATTTTCTCTCTTCTAGTATTTTGCTTATTTTTAAAAATATGTATTACCTCTGCATGTTGTATAAACTACATACTACCTCTGGTATCTTTTCTTTGTCCTTAAGAAATTATTTAACATTTTTTGTAGAGCAAATCACTGATTCTGCTTTTTTACATTTTTATATCTGTTGAACCTTTATTTTACCTATGTATTTATTTATTTATTTATTTATTCATTCATTCATTGATTAGAGACAGGGTCTTGCTCTATCACCCAGGTTGGAGTGCAATGGTGCAATCACAGCTCTCACTGCAGCCTCTACCTCTCAGGCTCAATCAATATGTTCACCTCAGCCTCCCAAGTAGCTGTTACTACAGGTGTATGCCACCATGCCTAGCTAATTTTTTGTATTTTTTGTAGAGATGGGGTTTCATCATGTTACCCAGGCTGGTCTTGAACTCTTAGGTTCAAGCAGTCTGTCCACCTTGGCCTCCCGAAGTGCTGGGATTACAGGCATGAGCCACTGTGCCTGGCCTACCTTTGTTTTTAGAAAACAATTTTTCTTGGTATACATTTTTAGTTTAAAAGACACGCTCTTTCAAGATATGTACATTGAAAAGTCTGCTGTCTCTTGTTTTGGTTTTACTAAAAATATCCACCCGTCCTCCAGCCTCCATCCAACTGTTTTGAAGATATTCTTTTTATCAGTCATTTTAAGCAATGTGATTATGTGCCTTTCTTTCATTGTTTTATTTGAGTAAGGATTATTGAACATCTTATATCTGTAGGGTTTTCTTGAGCATGTGACATCTGTTGACTACAAGGAGCAATAGTCTCAGGGTGTCCAGTCACTGCATTATTTGCAGACATTAAGGTCACCCAGAGACATGACTCTCACAAAGTACCTGATAAATCAATTATTTACTCATGCAGAGAAGAGACATGGCAAGATAGATGTCAAGTGTGATTGTTATTCCTCAATAGCCAGCAGCTCTTGCCCTGCAGTCAACACAGGACAATGTTCCACACACAATTCTCTAGAGCTGCAGGTGAAGGGTCCTGTTTTCTCCCCACCAGGAACAGATATAGCAGTGGGGATGGCCAGTTAACACATGACACACACATCTTAAGCAGAATAAAGTAGCATCAAGCCCAGACTATGAAAAGATATTCACAAAAAAATGCAATAAGTCCAGCAGTCTATGATGGTTCCTATGTCCACATAAGAACATGTTGTTCCAGCCCAAGACACACTCAAACAGCCATGCAACAGTCAAGCAAGATGCACCTGACTGTCTTTCCCAAAAGTTTGTATTTTCGTTAAACATAGAAAAATTCTATCCATTATTTCTTCAAATATTTTTGTAACCCACTTTCCAAAATCTCCAATGTTATATAAGGGGGGTCCTGTGAAGCTTTCCTAGAGGTTACTAATATTTTATATAATTTTATTTCTGTTTATTCCTTTGTGTTTTATTTTAGGTAGGTTCTTTATCATCAAGTTCAGAATTTTTTTTTTTTTTTATTACTTTTGGTAGTGTCTGCTGTCAATCCTATCTAGTGTGTTTTTTAGAAGCTGGATTTTGGTCTTTTAAAATATATTTTACATCATCACTTAACATGCTTCATCTTTTTTCTACCTTCTTGAATATATAATATAAAATTATAATAACTGTTTTCATGACCTTGTTTACTACTTCTCTTATTTGTGTACTTTCTTGGCTTTCTAAGTTATTGATTTTTCTGCTTATTATGTAAGTGCCACATTTTGCCTTTTTTGTATGTCAGGTAATTTTGGATTAGAAACCGAATGCTGTGGATTTTGCCCTTTTTCGTTGGTGCATATTGTGTATTCCTATACACATTCTTGAATTCATTCTGGTATAAAGCTAACTTGCTTGAATATGGTTCGACTCTTTTAAGTATTGTTTTTAGGTTTTGTGGAACCTGAACGACTTTTAGTCTAGGGCTTTTTTGACTCCCTGCTGAGACAATGTCTTTTTAAGAAGTCTTTGTGATGCCCTGTGAATAAGTTTTTCCACTTTGACTGGTGGGAACATGAACTTTCCCTGGTCTTGTTGATCCTTGGTATTGCTCTCTGTCCTTCTTTCCGTTATTTCTTTTCTGGCTTCAATGCTTTCTGTTATGCCTTCATTAATCAGTAGTAAGCTGAAAACTGGTAGCCGACTCTGTGCCCTTTTCAAGAGGTTTTGCTCCATGCTTCTCTCCTCTCTTTACACTCTGCTCTGTGGAATAGAACTTCCTGAACTCTCCAGACTGCCTAGTCCTTCCCCGCAACTCAGACAGGTGCCACCAGGCTTGACCTTCTCCCTCTTCCTGCATGTCAGCCTCATAACTCTATCCAGGCACTAAGCTTGCGAAATTGTAAGGCTCAACTTGTTTGTTCACCCTCTATCAGGATCACTGTTCTGTTTTGCCTGATGTCTAGTGTATGAAAATCATTTTTTGATATAATTTTATACAAATTTAATCTGACTCCTGTTACTCTATATTGGCTGAAAGAAGAAATCCCCAATTCAAATTTAAAAGTTACATTTTGTTTTGAAATCTAGAAATAGGTTAAAATACATGTCTCATGATGTTTTTGAATTATAGACATCTCATTACATTTTAGGTATCATTTATAGATTTGCTAATTTTTTGCTTTAAATCATTTTATAAATTTGAATGGATTATATGAAAACTCAACAGAAAACTTTAAGTTTTAATTTTGTTTGATCTGTATTCAAATACGTGATAATAATTTTACGAAAGCAAATTTTGAACAAAATTAGTTTACATTCTTTAACAGAAGACATGCTTAAACATTCTATAGAAGTAAAAAATTGGAAACAAATAAATTTTTCCCCCATAGCTGTGAAGAAGCAGAAGAAAACATACACTTTGGAAGCTGCACATTTTGAATAGATATGAGTAGCTTGGATGCAAACACTTAATAAACTTGAGTTGCAGTTTTTAGTTATACTCATTTTCTTGCTACATAGCTTGGACAACTGACTAATTCTCTCTCTTCTGCTTTCTCTCTCTCTCTCTCTCTCTCTCTCTCTCAATGTTCTTTAAAATTTGCTTTTACAGCGTGGCCTAATTTGTTTATTTTCACTATGTAGAGGTCATTATTCGGGCATTGTTAAAAGTTTATATTGTGACACTGTGACAGATAAGAACTAGCAGGCCAGATGCCTGGTGACATGCTAACTTAATGTCAACACTCTAATGACCCTAATAAAGGAGAACAAATGAAACAAAAGATCATCATAGAGGGCATCAGAACCAAATTATAATGGACATCATATGATCAGGGATGACTTTGGAGAATATTTAAACAAGGAAAAATTAACAAAATGACTGATATCAGTGTTGACAGGTATCAACAGATGTTTGCTTGCCTCTGGCAAAATAAGAATCAGAAACAGAAGTAGGATTTCTGTATTTCTGACCATTTATCAGCTACCACAACTACCTTTTAGCTAAATTATCAAGAAATAGTTTAGCTTAAATCATGGTATACAAAGAAAATAGAATATCACAATTTTTTTTAAATGCAAAGAGGTAACTACATGAAAACAAATTACGTAATTTAGGATTTTATAATCATGAATAATAAAATGCCTTATATAAATATTATCTATATATAAGCATCGATTTGTGTAATAACTTGTCTAAATTTTTACTTTAGTATTCGATATTTAGTGCTTTTAAGAATTTTGAAAGGTAGCTCAACAAATAAAATGTTGATTGTAGAATCAGACTTTCTTTTTTAGAATCCTAGCTCCACCATAGCCTTAACCTGTTTTGTGCTACTGCGACAAAACCTGAGACTGGGCAATTTAGAAATAATAGAAATTTATTTTTTTCACAGCTCTAGAGGCTAGGAAGTACAAGATCAAGGTATTGGTACGTTTGGTTGTCTGGTGAGGGCTCTGGAGGTAAACTTTGTTCTAACAGGGCAAGAGAGTTAAATGCTGCCTGAAGCTTCTTTTATAAGGGCCTTAATTCTATTCACGAAGAAGAAATGCTTGTGGCCTAGTCACTTATCAAATGCCTCACCTCTTGCTACTATCACATTAGCAACACTTGAATTTTTGAGTGGATATGTCCAAACCACAACAACCACTTTCTAACTATGTGAACTTGTGCCAATTAGCTAACGTGTGTGGCTGAATTTCTTTGTTTTTAAAGGGGTATCAAAACTATATCTACTTTAGAGAGTTGTTATGAGGAATGAATCAGTTAATACAAGCAAAGCTCTTAGAGCAATGTCTGGTATTTAGAGACGTTCAATAAATATTAGACAATAGTATTGATATTTCCACTGATACATTATGGAGTTCAATTATTCACACTGTCTCGCTCTAAAAGAATGTGTATCCCTCCCTATGTTGCCACAGCTTCATCCACCCAACCTTTAGGCCTTAGGCATTATCTCCTGTAATCATTTTCAGAGAAAAGAAAAATTGCTCTTGCCTTACAGAAGTATCTCATGGCACATTGGTTTAAGGCATAAGTGGTCTGCGTTGCCCTTACAGTTCCATACCCTGGAGTCTGACCACCAATAAAGCAGGAATATTATAGTGAAAAAAAAAATCTCAAGCAAGACATCTTCTTTTCTTTATGAAGGATTTCTTGAGGATTCTTTCATACCTCCTAGCATGCTATAGATACAGTATGCACCTTGATATTTCTTGGATCTCTGGCTCCTAAGACCCAGTCACAAATACACCTGTTCTCCAGCCTAACAGAATTAGAAGCCTTGTCTTATTTTAAATCTACATCTTTTGGATTATTTTAATAAGTAGATAGGTTTAGCACCACCAAATGGGAGATTTTATATATACACACACACACATATACACACATACTATATACATTTATATTTTATATATTTATAAAATGTATATTTTAAATATAAACTCATTTCAAATCTCTGTATATTATATATATCCCAAATCGAAATCATATATATTGGTTTTTAAAGTGTGTGTGTATGTACATATATATGTGTGTGTGTGTGTGTGTGTATATGTATACATAAAAATTCTTTAAAATCCAAATATGCACAGTATTGTTGTGACTGTTTCATTTTGTTTTTTTTGAGATGGAGTCTTGTTGTCAGCCAGGCTGGAGTGCAGTGGCGTGATCTCTGCTCACTGCAACTTCCGTCTCCCAGGTTCAAGCACTTCTCCTGTCTCAGCCTCCCGAGTAGCTGCGATTACAGACGGGCACCACCATGCCTGGCTAATTTTTGCATTTTTACTAGAGACAGGGTTTGGCAATTTGGGCCAGGCTGGTCTCAGACGCCTGACCTCAGGTGATCTGCCCGCCTTGGCTTTCCAAAATGCTGAGGTTACAGGCTTGAGCCACTGTGCCCAGCAGTGACTGTTTTCTTAATGGCAGGAGGGTGTGAGATATCCTAGGAACAAGGTGCCCTACGTGATATAGACTGCTGGAACCCAAAAAAACTTCACTGAAGGACTGCTGGAATTTATGGCCTTCTCTCTGGAATAATGTATCTTACCAAACTATCTAGAGTAGCAGTTGACAAATTTCTTTCCATAAAAAGCCAGATAGTAAATGTTTTAGACTTTGTTAGACATGTCACAACTACTCACCTTAATAGTCAGAGCATGAAAGCAGCCATAGAAAATATGTAAGTGAATATGCGTGGCGGTGGTTCAATAAAACTTTATTTACAAAAACAGATAATGGGTTGGATTGGTTCCACGGGCTTTATTTTTTTCTGTTGTTTTGATTTAATTGAAACTTGTCTTGTTTTTACATTAAATGAGCACATTAATAGGTTTGTTCTAGAAATCACTGCTAAAGAATCTTTCAAATCTTTTTTCTTTTTTTGGTGTTTCTCCAGTTTGACCCTTCCTATATGATAATAAGGGCCTACAATATGTATGTAGGACACCAGTAAAAGGAATCTGCTAATTTTTAGAAAAATTTATTTTAATTATACAATGAGGAACTGGTGATAACACTGATTATTCCTGCTGGGCTATCTGAAGGAAATGTAGGGACAAAATAGAACCAATTATTTGACTTCCAAAAGACCTCCTCTGACCGTTAGATATCAGTTGAATTTTGAGTGTTCAGAAATTAGTGTTATCTTACTGCCACGGTCAAATATTTGCAAATAAAGTAAGTTTACTTATTTCATGCTTTTTTTTTTTGGCTATGTTTCACCTAGAAATTATGGTAACTGAACTTTATTTATCATGGACTACTCTTGAGTTCAAGGTTTTACAAACATGATGAGCAAACCATTAGAAGGATGGCTAACTAAGCAAGATTACACATTAAGTCTAAAATTTCTGGTAAACACACATCCATAAACAAATATAGTCAACTATAAAATAAAATTATGACACCTTCTTCTCTTCTTGCCAAAGAACTTCAGAATTCAATCCTGCACAGCTTCTCTAGGTTTTTGTTGATGTGGATTATAAAGTTTTCCAATTCTTTTAGTGTGCCTTTATATGAATTTTGCTTTGTATTGTCCCATCTCAGCATGTGCTGAGATCAAATGCTATTTACAGACTTCAAGAAAATAACAGGTGAGGGAAGTGGAAGCTGAGGGAGTGGCTTGAAAGAGATGGGGACAACCTTATCAGATATGGAAGAAATAATTGATTTATATACAAGAAATCTTGGAGGCATTAAAGATCTGGGATGCTCACCATCCCTTAAATCCCTCTCCACATGTCTCTAATTCTAATTTTGGGGACCCCACTTCTCAATGAATGGCAGGACTTCCATAAAACAGACTGACAAGGCTGTGATTTTTATCAACACTGCCATTTAGATACCCACATCAAGCGTCAGATTTTGAGTTTCTTTTTGGCTTTATCACTCTTGTGCCACCAAAAAATAAGAGATTATTTTGAACATTTCCTTATAAATGTGTCTATTTTCAGGCTCTGTCTTGGCATTAAAATGTATGGATTTAGGCTTATTTTGCTCTTTCTTGAAACCTTCCTGTACTCCACAAGCAGCTATAGCAACACAGAATCCTTCACTTCTTGATCACATTCAAACTATTCCATGATAGGGGTAAAATGGTCCGTGAAAGTCTTGAAGAGTAGAATAAGCCAGAGCCAAGAGTCAAACTGGGATTGAAGCAAAGAGACTAGACTATGGGAGTATCTTTGAGGTTGCTGATCACAGTTAATATCGCCCGATTGAGTTACAGAGGGTGGGAAGTTCCCACCATTAGTAAAGAAATGAACCTGATACTTGCTATTCGTTGATATTATTATATAATATATATGTGTATATATACTATTTAACAGTATATATACTATTAAATTTTCAATTTTTAATAAAATTTTTAAATTTTCATTATATATATAGTGTGTGTGTGTATATATACATATATATATACTATTAAAATTTTAAAAAGGGAATTAGAAATGAGGCACCTTGAAAGGCAGAGATGTTCACTGGAAGCTCGAGATTTAAAACACTCATGAAAGGCTAAAACTGTAGCCTCAAACAAATGGCAAGATATACCTTGCTCTTGGATTGGGTGTCTCAACATCATCAAGATGTCAATTCTTTCTGAGTTTTCTTAAAATTTTAACATTATGCTAGTTAAGCTGCCAATGAATTATTCTGGGAAAGCTAGATGTATTGATTATAAATTTCATTTAAGGAAATCATCAAGACTAGCCAGAACAATCTTAATAAAAAGCGATGATGTGAAGTAGATGTTAGATCTAGGTTTATAAAATCTGTTGTACACTCTTTTATTTAAAATAATAAAGTGCTGGTGTATGAATAAGCAGAGAGTAAATAAAACACGAAAAAGTTCCACAAATACCTAAATATCTATGTACGTTTGGTATTTGATAAAGATGACATTTTTTAAATCGTTAGAGGTGACAGTGGTTTCTTCAGTAAGTGGTGTTGCACCGAGAGCCATTTAAAAATATATGCCAGAATTTGAATAACATGAATTTGAAAAACATGAGAAAGGTAACTAAGTACAAGTTAAGTAGAGGTATTGATTAAGTACATATGAAATAACATGTATGTATGGATACATATGTATACACATATAGAAACAAAATGCAAGTACAGAATAATGTTTCTGATATTTTCCATTCATATAAAATAAGAAAAATAATTAAATAAAAATATTTATGGGATTTTGCTTAGTTTTGGAAAACAGCATTAGCATTTCACATCATAAACCTTAGAATGTTAAATCCTAAAGTATTTTTTTTTAATTTACCAATGAGGGCATGAGGACTAGGGAGAAAGAAGTAGGGATGAATGAGTTACTTATTTGTGTATGTATTTTTATGTATTTGAATTGCCTCCATATAATATTTTATATATTGAGACTTCATAGATTAGAGAGGAAGCATATTACAATATGGAAAAAATATATACCTAACAGTTTAATACATTTATACACACAAACACATACAGGTGCATGTAAAATGAAATAGAACAAATACTGATTCAAATTACTTTTGATCACATAACTTCAATTATTTATATTAATATTAGCAGAGTATATTTTAAGAAAAAAGATTTACCAAAATCTGTGAAAGTTTATTTGGCAGTATTAATGTTTGAACTACTGTTGGGGTTGATTTTGAACCTCTTTTTTATATAGCCTGTTGAATAAAGTCTATTAATAAATATGTTTAAAAATATAACTATTGGGTGCTGGGATTAATACCTGGGTGATGAAATAATATTTATAATAGACTGTAATCCTAGCACTTTAGGAGGACGAGGAGGGCGGATCGTTTGAACTCACAAGTTTGAGACCAGCCTGGGCAACAGGGTGAAACCTCATTTCTACAAAAAGTACAAAAATTAGCCAGGCATGGTGGCATGTGCCTGTAGTCCCAGCTACTCTGGAGGCTGAGATGGGAGGATGGCTTGAACCCGGGAGGCAGAGGTTGCAGTGGACTGAGATGGGGCCACAGCATTCCAGCCTGGGCTAGAAAGTGAGACCTTCTCTCTCTCTCTCTCTCTCTCTCTCTCACACACACACACACACGCACACACACATACACACAAAAACAGAAAGAAAAAATATGTACAACAAACCCCCGTGACACATGTTTACCTATGTAACAAACCTTCACATGTACCCTCAAACCTAAAATAAAAATAAAAAAACACAAGAAATTAGAAAAATCTAATAGATTATTAAATGACTGTATATAAAACAAGGTAAAAATAACATAAATATGCTATTATAATAAAAGAAGGAGAGGTAAAATAAGCAAGATTTAAGCAAAATCTGTGATATTAAATTTGGCTTTAGTAACAATAGCACATATGATTGATATATATATATATACACACACACACATGTTTTTTAATGTATCTGCTAGCACTGCCCACTGTAAGGCCCTAGAATTTGTGAGGATACGGTAGCAAAATAAAGAAGCCTAGCAGCCATCGTACATTTTCTACATACAATTGCCCACTAACATTTTCCAGGGGCATTTGGAGTCCTGCTCTGGAGCAGGTCTGTACAAAGTGAGTCTGTGAAATTTTGTGTTAGAAACCAAGGAATCTCAGAGATGAAGATGTTGCTACAACAGGAGGAAACTTGCAGAGGCTCTCCTGAGCCAACTTTGTGTCAAAATCAATGTCCAAAAAAGATGTTGGTAATTTAGCAAAACACTGAAAAAATAAAATCTGTTGCTCTGAAGTGATACAATAAGGAGAAGGGTAGGGTGGGGTGAGGTGCGCTGACTCCTTTGCTACCAATGGAAATGATGATTTCATCATCTCATTCTGTAAAGTGGTGATTAATACGAAAGAATTAGGTATTCGCCCTCAATTTTCAGAAAGAATGCTATTTCAATTATACTTGAAAGGAGGAAAAATGCTTGTTTAAAGAGAATTCAGTTAATTTATAAGCTAGTAAATGTTGATAAATATATATAAATATATATACATATATATACATGTGTGTATACATATATGTGTGTGTGTGTGTGTGTATATATATATTTTTTCTTTTTTTTTTGAGATGGAGTCTCAACTCGGTCGCCCAGGCTGGAGTCCAGTGGCACAATCTCCACTCACTGCAACCTCTGCCTCCCAGGCTCAAGGGATTTTTGTGCTTCCCGAGTAGCTGCGATTACTAGTGCATGCCACCATGCCCAGCTAGGTGTTTTTTTTTTTTTTTTTTGCAATTTGTTTTTATTTTTATTCTTAGTAGAGACAGGATTTTACCTTTTGGGTCCAGCTGATCTCCAAGTCCTGACCTCAAGTGATCTGCCAGCCTTGGCCTCCCAAAGTGCTGGGATTATAGGTGTGCACCACTGCATCTCTCCAAAAATTTAAAAATTACTTTTCTACCACTTCAGTGGAAAAATTGAACAGGAAAAGATCTTTAATAAATGCTAACTTTTTTTAGTGAAATTTGTTGATAATCATGATATTTACACAGTTTCAAATATCTGCCTGAATCTTAATCGCTATTTGCAAAGGGGAAAACATCTTGGAAATTAATAAATCTGGTGGTGACCATGGTGACCAAATTTTCAAAGTTAGCATTATAAAAGGGGAGACAATTTGACATTACCTGCTTCCTGATTGAGACAGTATAAAGTACTGACAACAACATACGTTTGATCTGTGCATACATCACAGATATGTTAAATCAAGCCAACTAACATATCTATCACCTTACCAATTTATCATGCTTTTGTGTTGTGCAAATGTTAAAAATTTCTCGTTAAACAATTTTGTAATGTATGCCACATTTTTATTAACTGAAGTCACCATGCTGTGCAATGGATGACCAAGAGTTTCCTGCAGTCTGAAACTTTGTGCTCTTATTTTAATAGACATCTCCTCTTTCCTAATTCTTCTCCTTCCCCCAGCCTCTGGTAACCCCTTTTCTTCTCTGTTTCCAAGTGATCAATTTTTTATATAGATGTCACAATTATTATTTGCCAATTAAAATAAATAAATGTATACAAAAAGGGAAAGCAAAAAGTAATAACACTTGCCACAAATATTTTTACATGAATCTATCCACACTCTCAGACTTAACAGGTTGTTTAGAGAAAATAAATGGGTGAACAAATGTTATGGCTCCATAAGGGAAACCATTAGGCAAATTAAAAAATGTGTAACTTTCCTTGTTGAAAACACTGGAGTATGAAGAAGAGGCATAATCAAATGTGCTTACCTCTAGAGGGCATAGCTGACTCCCTAGAGGAGGAAAGAAGCAGCTTGTAGTTTGTTGTTTCTTTAACCATATGTGTGGATGACATTTATTATAATATTAATTTGGAAATAGAAAATAAATCAATGTTTTTAAAAAAAGAGTAGTTACATGCAAATGACTCAAAGGGAATATAAGTTGTAAATGTTTCCTAGACCTACCAAATGAATATTATACAGTGCTTGATTTGTTTATGACTTGGAAAAATATATGTATCAGTTCATGACTCTGTTTGACTCTATTATTCTGAAGGTCAAACTATAGAAAATGATTTTCTTGGAAAATAAAATATAGTCCTTTACCTGAAGCATGCACAGAAGGATATATGCACCCATAGGATATTAAAAATTATTCAGAATATGTTATTAAATGGTTTTCTCAAAGAAAAATATAATGAAAAACATGGCTTTTATCTATGCTCCCCCCAAAAGACAAAAAACTGAAAATATTTGCACAACAAATACGACCTTGCCCTTCAGCAGGGTTCCCCCAGCTTGTACTTTCACAGAGGTACAAGAGAAGAGAGATCTTCAAGGACTCTTCACACGTGGCTCAAAACTGACTCAGTGAATCTTCTGCCATGTTAAATTGGAGAAAGTGACTGACACAGCATATTCAAGGAATGACACAGCATATTCAAGCTATTTCTCTTTGAGATGAACTTCAAAGTCTCATTTCAAGGGACATAAATCAGGTGGTGGGGGAAAAACTTTTTTTTTTAATCAATCAGCCAAACCATAATAAAATTAATCTAGACTAACAATAAAGGATGTACAGAGGATAATATTGAAACTGAGGTCCCTTTTGTAATATAATTTTGTTCTAAATATAATTGCATTATATTTAGACTTCCTGCTTAAAAGTAGAGAACACCCACATTTTGTTTTACTTCTAATATTTGTATTACTGAAAATGTAAAAGCAACATTATATATGGCTTCCATCATCAAAAAGTATCCCTTATCCAATGATAAGGGGCACATTTTCATGTTTCATCTTAAACATGAAAAGAAAATGAGAGAAAGAAAGACAGAGAAGTGTTTATTTCATAGAAGTGTTTATAAGAAAAACAAAACACCTAATTTAATAAATTAGGTGCCGGGCACGGTGCCTCAAGCCTGTAAATCCCAGCACTTTGGGAGACCGAAGTGGGCGGATCACGAGGTCCAGAGATCAAGGCCATCTTGGCCAACATGGTGAAACCCTGTTTTTACTAAAAATACAAAAAATTAGCCTGGAGTGGTGGTGGGCACCTGTAGTCCCAGCTACTCAGGAGGCTGAGGCAGGAGATCTCGCCACTGCACTCCAGCCTTGGTGACAGAGCAAGACTCCCTCTGAAAAAAAAAAAAATTAGGACATGTAAACCAGGTGCGTTGGCTCACCCTTGTAATCCCAGCACTTTGGGAGGCCCAGGCGGGTTTATGACCTGAGGTCAGGAATTCGAGACCAGCCTGTTCAACACGGTGAAACCCCGTCACTACTAAAAATACAAAAAAATTAGCCGGGCATTGTGGTGGGTGCCTACAATCCCAGCTACTCAGGAGGCTGAGGCAGGAGAATGGCGTGAACCCAGGAGGCAGAGGTTGCAGTAAGCCGAGATCGCACCATTGCACTCCAGCCTGGGCAACAAGAGTAAAACTCCGTCTCTAAATAAATAAATAAATAAATAAACAAATACATAAAATAAAAATTTAAAAAGGACATCTAGTATTTCATTTGATTCCTGATATAAACTAAATCTGTCAAATATTTTCTCACATTTTCAGCTGTGACTGAATGTTATTTATTAATTATGCACATTTTTTGGTACTTTAGTTCTCCAAAATGAGCTTATTTTCATTATTTGCAATCTTTATTGTGACCAGGCTGATATATTATCTCTATTCTAGTTTTCTCTGTAATAGAGATTCTCTTAAATAGTTTAAGAGAATAAAAATGTACTTATTTAGTAACAAACGCACAGCGAAAACTGTAATGGACAAAATACGTCATCATTAACTTTGGTTGAAATTCTGAATATTTTTAAGATAAAAAGTGAGGTGAAAATTTTAAAAATGCATTTTTCCATGTAAGCATTTGTAATGATTAAATGCAAAATTGCTTGAAAAGGATATAGTGATGTGAACATAATTTTAACTTTGGGAGAAATATATAGATTTAGTTATATAGATTTCTATCAAATATTATAGAGAACCAATAAAATGATAAAATTATGGCTAGATAAAAATTATGTCTCCAAAATCAACTCTATAAGAAAAAACAAACCTAAGTCAGATGATAAAATATTAAACACAGCCACACATATACACATTTGAATACTATCAACTGGTATTTTTGATGTATGTAAACAAAAAAGTTTATAAGTATTTTTAGTACTATATAATATTTAAAATTATAATTAGAAGACGTTATTATCTGTACTAAATGACATACTTGTGAAAAGTAACATTATCTTTCCTTTATTCCTTTCTTTCCCTTCACATTTGATGAATATCATAATTTCAGAAAGGACTCGAATGAATATATTTTTAATGGCTTTTAATCGTACACTCTCAAAGTGCAAAATGATCTTAATAGTTACTAGAAAAAAACGATTGTCCTGTGACCTAGGAAAATTTTTGTGAAAACAGTCTCCTATTATGGGTTATAAGTGGATAGAAAAATGAAAACAATAGCAAAACTAATGCATATTTAGTATACTTTAAGATAAAATATCAGAAACATTGAGAGAAAATATTTATGTTTTTGTAAAAAAAAAAAAAACAACTTATGAGTGGTTTGAAGAGAGCCAGCACTTTTCTTATGGTATAATTTCAGGGTACAGAGTGTGGCCAACTGCCTCTCTTACAGTTTGCATCAGTTTCCAACATTTTATCCTTTGCACATTCAATGTCATAAAATGTTTCTAAGAATTTCTTTAATGGGCAGGTTTTATTGATGTTACTTTACCTTGGGTGCTTGCATCCTTTTTTTCATAGCCACTTTATTCATTACGGCTAATTATTTCTGCATTGTTTTATGTAATTCTGAAAGTCCGTGTATTAGGAACTATTAGGATGCTGATTTTCTGGGTGAGAAAACTGAGGCACAGAAATGTAAAGTAACTTTCCAATGTTACCATTAGCAGAAGATAGAACCAGACTCGAGCAATTTATCCCTAGAAGAGGCTTAAATCATTCTGAGAAATGAAGCCAGCTGGACTTCCCAGGTTGAGTGGGGACTTGGCGAAATTCTCTGTCTAGCTAAAGGATTGTAAATGCACCCGTCAGCACTCTGTATAAATGGACCAATCAACACTCTGTAAAATGGACCAATCAGCACTCTGTGAAATGGACCAGTCAGCGCTCTGTAAAATGGACCAATCAGCAGGACGTGGGCAGGGACAAATAAGAGGCTAAAAGCTGGCCACCCCAGCCCGCAGCGGCAGCGGCAGCGGCTGCCAGCTGGGGTCCGGTTCTGCGTTGTGGGAACTGTTCTTTCACTCTTCACAGTAAATCTTACTGCTGCTCACTGTTTGGGTCAGCATCACCTTTAAGAGCTGTAACACTTGCCGCTAAGGTCTGCGGCTGCATTCTTGAAGTCAGTGAGACCATGAAGCCACCAGAAGGAAGAAACTCTGGACTTAACACTCTACCACGGAGGTCGGCGGTTTCATTCTTGAAGTCAGTGACACCAAGAACCCACCAGAAGGAAACAAGTCCGGACATACTTTAACCACATGTCCAATAATCTGTGTGATTAAAAAGTCTCAACACCTTGGCCCTGCCCCAGAACAATTTCTGAAGATGAGGCTCAGGCATTGCTGTGTTTTAAAAGCTTCTCAGACGACTCTAATGAACGCCCATGATTGGTAAGTACTGCTTCTGAGCCACCATGCATTACCAATAAGCATTAGCGGCATTGAAAACGTGAAGGAGAAACGATACTCTTCAGTAACTGGTGTTAAGACAGTTGGAAACAAATAAGGTTGGATATCTACCGCACACATTTGCCTTGTGAAATTCCTAATGGTTCACTCACTCAATGTGTGAATTGTTACTATGTAATTCAAATATAAAATGTGACAGAATAGGTATATACTCATGTTTACACTAGGGACGAGTGAGAAAAGGCCAAAAATCAGCATGATAACAAGAAAACAAAAACCACAAGAGTAAAAAATTGCCTGCAAAATTAAACTCAAATTACTGAGTTTTTAAACTCAAAAGCACTCTTTTAATTACCGAGTGCTTTTAAACTCAAAAGCACTCTTTTAATAGCTTATGGTCACTAAATGGATTAATTTTTCAATCTTTGTATTTTAAAGTCTGTGTGACAAAGCAGTACTCTGGCTAAAACAGCGCCATCACACGGGTCCCGCTGGGACTGCCTTCAGCTAGACTATTTCATGCCGCATGATACGGTATCAGCCAGTGTTCTAATACATGAAGAATGTTTTAAACTTTTTTTTGATTATTTAAATTTTACAACTTGGCTGTGGATTTTGTAAACCCAGAAAACCTGGGACTGGTCTCAGTTAATTTTGAAAGTTTATTTTGCCAGGTTGAGCATGCTTTCCCGTGACACAGCAGCAGGAGGTCCTGACAACGTGCCCAAGGTGTTGGGGGCACAGCTTGGTTTTATACATTTTAGGGCGATATGAGAAATCAATATATGTAAGAAGTACATTGGTTTGGTCTGGAAAGGTGGGATAACTTGAAGCAAAGGCAGGAAGACTCAAAGTGGGGAGGGGCTTCCAGGTCACAGATAGGTGAGAGACAAACAGTTGTGTTCTTTTGAGTTTCTGATTAGCTTTTCCAAAGGAGGCAATCAGATATGTATTGATTTCAGCGAGCAGAGGGATAACGTCATAGAAGGAGAGGCAGGTTTGCCCTAAACAGTTTCCAGCTTGAGTTTTCCTTTTAGATTGGTGATTGTGGGGGCCCAAGATTCTTTCTTTCACAATTTTTAAGAAAATAATTTTTCTTCATTTTAAAAGAAGCTTCAAATGGCATTAATAAAGCCTTTTTTATACTTTTAAGTAGAAAAGCATTATGATCTGTGCTATTCATTGAAAAATTGTGTAATTTTCAGCTATTTTTAAAAATAATATTCGTTCTTGACAAAATGGTGTCCATGTAGCATTTCCAGGAAAAAAATCAGTATGAATAATGGAAAGGGATATATTCTCTGCAGCTGTTGTAGTAAATGAATGGAACTTTGTTTAGTAGAACAATTTATCAATAATTAATCAGTTATACGTATTTGGCATAAATACATGTAAATATGCTCTTATCAAGTGTCACAAAAATAGGGAATGTATTTTTTTTTAAATCTTTGTATTACTTTATGGAATATAACTACATATTTAAGCAACAAGGTTGAAAGAAATCCTTTATTTTTAATAATTCTGTTCTCAATTTCAGACAATAGCTTAAAGGAAAAAAAATGCTCTCAGTAAGTTCAGCTCCACAACTACAGCAAATCTTTGGTTTAAAAAACTTATTTTGAGAATTACCAAGTTGAATATAAAAGCAGCATTTTACTTTGATACAATCACATTTTGATTACTTTCTAAAAGACACCATGTTATTATTTTTGTGTATGATGAGAACACTTAATTTGGGATCTAGTTTCTTAACTAATTTTTAAATATTCAGTACAGTATCGTTAATTACAGGCATAATGTTTTACAGAGGAACTCTGGAATTTATTTATCTTGCATGACTGAAACTTTATGCTCATTGAATAACTCGCGATGTGTTCCTTCCCCAGACCCTGGTTACTACCATTCTAGTTTTACTTCTACAAATTTGACTATTTTAGATACCTCATATGCGTGAGATCATGCAATATTTGTCCTTTTGTGTCTTGCTTATATTACTGAACAAAATGTCCTCCAGTTTCACTGATGTTGTTGCAAATGGAAAGATTTCCTCTTCCTTCTCTTTCAAATTAGAATAACATTTTATTGTACAAAAATATATGCTACATTTTCTTTGTGTATTAAACTGTCAACAGACAGGCGGCTTCCACATATTGGCTATTGTGAATAATACTGCAATGAACTTCAGAGTGCAGGTATCTCCTTGAGATAGTGATTTTATTTCCTTTGGATGTAGAGCCAGAAGTTGTGTTGCTGGATCATATGGTAGTTCTATTAATATTGTGAGGAACTTCTGCATGTTTTGTGTGGCGATTTCACCACTTTACCTTCTCACTAACAGTGTGCAAAGCTTCCTTTTTCTCCACATATTCACCAGCCCTTGCCTTTTGTTCATATAATATCCATTTGATATGGTTAGGCTTTGTGTCTCCACCCAAATTGCATCTTGAATTACAATCCCCATAATTCCCGCGTGTCAAAGGAGAGACCAGGTGGAGGTAATTGCATCATGGGAGTGGTTTCCCCCATGCTGTTTTTGTGATGGTGAGTGATTTCTGATGAGATCCAATGGTTTTATAAGTGTTTGGTGGTTCCTCCTGCATTCATTCTCCTTCCTGCCACCTTGTGAAGACGGTGACTTGCTTCCCTTTCACCTTCCACCATGATTGTAAGTTTCCTGAGGCCCCGCCGCCCAGTCAGGCTGAATTGTGAGTCAATTAAACCTTTCTCCTTTATAAATTACCCATTCTCGGGAAGTTCTTTATAGCAGTGTGAAAATGGACTAACACAACATACTAACAGGTATGCAGTGATATCTTAATGTGGATTGATTTGCATGTTTCAAATAATGAATGATGTCAAGCAACCTTTCATTGTATGTGTATGTCTTTTTTGGAGAAATGTCTATTCAAGTCCTTTGCCTATTTTGTAATTGGATAAAGTTTTGAAGGTAATGCATATATTTATTATCTTGATTTTGGTGATATTTCATGGGTATGCGCATATGGTCCAATCCAATTGTATACATTAACTATATGTAGTTTTTGTATATCAATTATATGTTAATAAAGGTGTTAAAACAGAAATGAAATAAAAGCAAATGTATATTTACTATAGGTACTGCTTTAAAATGTTTTTGCCTATTGCAACACACCTACTAGATGATATTTACATGTGTGACATACTCCAGTAGACAGACCAAGAGTTGTTTGTAAAGGCTGCAGAAAAGAGAAGCCAAACTTCTGAGACATTTACAGGAAATTCTTGCTGTGCTAAAACGCCATTTCCTCTTCTTCCTTTGAGATTATGAACCAAATGTTTAGGACACATAGGATTGAGCAAGACAGATAACCTGTGCTTAAGAAATATGCAAAATATTTTACTGTGCCTCCCAGGTGGTTGCTGGATGTACTGATAGTTGAAAATGTCCTACACCCCAACACTTCCATTGGGAACCTTAAAATGCTAAAGAGACCTCTATACTAAGATGTTTATCAACTGGAAGAAGAAATTAGTGCACTGAGGATGCAAAACACACATAAAGTCAGTTCTCAAATGATCATAGACTTACAAACCAAAAACAATTCAAAATATCAATGTATTCCATCCTTCTGTTTTACAGAAGGAAACTATAGCATAGATAGGCCAAATCATTTGTCCAAGTACACCTAGGTAAATAGTGGCAGTGACAAGATACAAGCCAGTCTTTCAAGTTTTCTTACCACTAAAGGTTTCTATCTAACAACTATATTGTGAGTTCATTATGTACAACACCAGTCATGCTATCTTAGTATCAGCAACCAAGAACAAAATGCAGTTGTGAAAACTGAGATATAGTTCTGTATATCCCAGTCACTGTTAAAGTTTCTGCTTGGTAGAAAAATTGTATGTTATTGAAGTCTGATATATCATTATGTCGGATTTATTAAGATCAACTATTTATTTTATGCCAGATAATTGATAATTTGTAGAGGATTAACTATGATTCAGGCATTGTTCTAAGCATATTACAAATATCTCATTTAATAGCTACCAATGGTAGTAACTGTAAGAAAAAATATATAAAAAACGAGAAAGAGGGATTGGGTATTGTAAAAAAAGGAAATCTTTCCAAATTAATCTATAGGTTTAGTAAAATTAAATATTAATTCACTGCCACTCCCCACCATTCTAAAGGTTATAGAAAACAAACATTAGAATAGAAAAATATTTTTAGTTAAGTGTTATTTTAGGATGATTATAGGCTCACATGTAATTGTAAAAAGAAAAAAATACATTGAGATTCCCTGAAGCTTATTCAGTTTCTTCCAGGGTTAATCTCTTGCACTGCTGTAGCTCGATAACACACCTATATTAGCATTGGTGTAGTCACCATACAGAGCATTATCATTACCACAAGGATCATTCATGTTGAATTTTTGTTTTAGTTTAACTGAAGTATAATTGATAAATTGAAATTTTATATATTTAATGTACGCAATATAATATCTTGATATAAATACACGATGTGAAATGATTACCCCAATCAAGCTAATTAACATATCCATCACCTCACACAGCTATCGTATTTTCGTGTGCATGGCAGGAACACTTGAGATCTACTCTATTAGCAAATTTCAAGCACATAGTACATTATCATTAACTACAGTCATCATATTGTATGTTAGGTCTCCAGAAATAATTGCGTTTTGTAAGTGAAACCATGGAGCTATTGACCAACATCCCCCAATTTTTGCACCCTCTAGGCCCTGGTAATCACCGTTCTACTCTCTATGACTTTGAATTCTTTAGATTCCATATATGAGAGCATGCAGTATTTGTCTGTGTCTAGATTTTTCCATTAAATATAATGCCCTCCAGGATAACCTATGTTGTTGGAAATGGAAGAATTCCCTTTTGCTTCTAAAGCAGAGTAGTGTGTGTGTGTGTGCGCGCTTATGTGTGTGTTTGTGTTTGTGTATTTGTGTATCCTCGAGAAAAATTCCTATTGGCTTTTCTGACCATTTTTTAATTGTGTTGTCTTTTTGGATGTTATGTTGTAAGAGTTCCTTCCTATTTTTTAATATTAGCATCTATATAATATATGCTTTGCAAATATTTTCTTCCCATCGATAGATTGCCTTTTCATTTTGTTGTTGTTGTTTTCTCTTTTCGCTTTGCAGAAAGTTTCTAGTTTAGTTTGATGTAGTCCCATTTGTTTATTTTTCCTTTTGATGTCTGTGCTTTTGTTGTCATGTTCAAAAGGATCATTGACAAGATCAACTTTTCCTCTATGTTTTCTTCTAGGAGTTTTATGGTTTCAGGTCTAATTATTGTCTTTAAGCTCTATTGAGTTGATTTTTTGTATGATATAAAATAAAGGCCCAATTTCATTATTTTCCATGTGGATATCCAGTTTTCCTAACACTATTTGTTGAAAAAACTAACTCTTCCCCATTATATACTTTTTGCACCTTTGTCAAAGTTGACTGTATATATGTGAATTTATTTCTAGGCTCTATTCACTTCTCTTTGTCTATGTGTCTGTTTAATGCCAGTACCATATTTTTCATTACTACAGCTTCGAAATGTGATTTGAAATCAGAAAGTGTGATTTGTTTTTGCTTATGATTGCTTTAGCCATTACAGGCCTTTTGAGATTCCATATACATTTTAAAATTGTTGTAACCATTTCTGCAAACATTGCCATATGAATTTTGATAGAGATTGAATTGATTTTGTAGATGTCTTTGGGTAATATGGGCATTTTAATAATTTAACTATCTTAATTCATTAATATTATTCTTCCAATCCATGAACATAATATATCTTTCAGTTTGTCTTCTTCAACTTATTAATGTTTTATAGATTTCAATGTACAGATATTTTACTTGGTTAAAATTATTTCTAAGTATTTTATTGTTTTTTATGCTATTGCTAATGGGATTACTTTCTTAATTTATTTTTTTCAATAGCTTGTTGTTAGTGTATACAAATGCAACTGTTTTGTATGCAGATTGTGTACCTGTAACTTTATTTGCTGTATTCACTTATTTGTTCTAACAGTTTTTGGTGGTGTCTTTATGGTTTCCTGTGTATGATATCATGTCACTTGCTCATAGGAGCAATTTAAATTCTTCTCTTGCCATTTGAATGTCTTTCATTTCCTTTTCTTGCCTAAGCATTGTGGCTAGGACTTATATTACTATGTTGAATAAAAATGATGAGTGGGCATCCTTGTCTGGTTCCTAATCTTAGGGAAAAAACTTTCAGCTTTTCACCATTCAGTATGTTGATGGCTGTGGGCTTTTCATATATGGCCTTTATTATGTTGAAGTACATTCCTTTTATATCTAATTCGTTGACAGATTTATTATAAAAGAAAGCTGAAGTTTGTCAAATGCTTTTTCTGCATATATTCAGATGATCATATATTTCCTATTTTTACCTCTATTAATGTGTGTATCACATTATTGACTTGTGTATGTTCAATCATCTTTGCATCTCAGTGGTACATGTCACTTCGTCGTAATATGCGATCGTGATTATGTGCTTATGAATTTGGTTTGCTTGTATTTTGTTGAGGAGTTTTACATCTATTTTCATCAGAGGTCATGGCCTGTTTTCTTTTCCTGCAGTGTCTATTTATGCCTTTGGTATCAGGGCAATGCTGCCACTGTAACACGAATTTAGAAATCTCCTCCTTCCTCAGTTTTTTTGAGGGGTTTGAAAAGGATTGACATTAATTGTTTAAATGTTTGGCAAAAATTCACCAATGATGTCATCTAGTTCTGGGACATTCTTTGTTGGAAAGTTTTTCATTAATGACTCAAAATACTTTCTCATTATTGGTCTGTTCATAGTTTCCATTTCAATATGATTTAATATTGGTAGGTTGTTTGTGTCTAGGAATTTATCCATTTCTTATAGATTTTCCAATTTATTAGTACATAATTATTCACGGTAGCCTCTTATGATCATTTGTCATTTTTGTGGTATCAGTTGCAATGTCCCCTTTTTTATTTCTAATTTTACTTATTTGAGTCCTCTCCCATGTTTTTCACAGTGTAGGAGAAGGTTTGTCAATATTGTTTATTTTTTCAAAAATCAACTTTTGTTGATCATTTCTATTATTTTTTTATCTGTATTTCATATAACTATGCTCTGATCTTTGTTGCTTTCTTCTTTTTACTCAGTTTAGGCTTTATTCTTATTTTCCAGCTGCCAAAGGTATATAGTTAAGTTGTTTATTGGATACCATTCTTTTCTGTTAATGTCAGCAGTTACTGCTATCAACGTAGCAGTTAGAATTCTACTTAGAATTGCCTTTGCTGCATCACATATATTTTGCTATTTTGTGTTTGCATTTTCAGCGGTATGTGTCATCTATCTATCTATCTATCTCTTCTTTAAACTATTCATTGTTTAGGAGTGTGCTGTTTAATTTCTTCCTATCTGTACGTTTTCTAATTATTCTCATATTTTTTATTTCTAGTTTAACAACATTGTGTTAAAAAAATACATGGTATAATTTCAATCTTCTTAAATTTGTTCACACTTACTTTGCAGCTTAACATATGATGTATACTAAAGTATCTTCCATGTGCACTGGAGGAGGTATATTCTGTTGCAGTTTGATGGAAGGTTCTGTCATACCTGTTAAATCCATTTGGTCTAAAGTGGAATCCAGTGTTTCCTTATTGATTATCTTTTGGGATAATTTATCCATTTTTGAAAGTGGGACACTGAAGTCCCATATTATTATTGTGTTGCTGTATCTTTGTCCTCTCAGTTCTATTAATATTTTCCTTATAAAGTGTTCTGATGTTGGATACATATATATTTACAACTGTTCCATTACTTAATTGGTCTCTTCATCACTATATAATGACCTTCTTTGTCTCTTGTGATAGTTTTTGACTTAAAATTTATTTTTTTTCATGTAAGTATCCCTATTCTCTTTTTGTTTCCATTGGCATAGAAGATCTTTCTCAATTCCTTTATTTTCAATCTATGTTTATCCTTAAAGTTCAAGTAAGTTTATTATAGGCAGCTTGTAGTGGAGTCTTGATTTTTGTTTTTATCCATTTAGCCACTATGTCTTTTGATTGCAGAGCTTAATCCATTTACATTTAAAGTAATTATTCATATAATTCATATAAAAGGACTTACTATTCCTATCTGGTTAAGTATTTTCTGACTGTTTTATAGTCCCATTGTTCCTTTCTTCTTCTCCTGCTATTTTCCTGAAATGTAATAATTTACTGCATTGGTAAGCTTTGATTTGTTTATTTTTACCTTTTGTGTATCTACTATAAATTTTTGCTTTGTAGTTAACATGAGGTTTACCTAACACATCTTATAAAGAAAATAGTACATTTTAAACCAATTATAACTTAAATTCAATTGCATACACCGTCTCTACACTTGTACTTCCTTCCGTCTATATTTTATTTTTGATGTCACTTTTTACATGTTGTTATATCATGTATCCATTAACATGTTATTTTAGCTGCAGTTATATTTAATAGTTTCTCTTTTAACCTTTATACTAGAGTTAAAAGTGATTTCCATGTCACTGTTATAATAATGTGAATATTCTAAATTTGATTGCATACTTAACTTTACCAGTGAGTTTTATGTTGCCATATGTCTCTTCTTCATTTCTGAGGACATAAAGTTAGGTTGGGACAGATTTTCTCAGTAATTGGTGGTGCCCATGGGCCAGTTTGGGGGATTCACAGGTGAAGCCTCCCGAGTGGCTCCCAGGTAGGCACCCAGATGGACTCCACAAATAATTGGTTGCCATCTTTTGACTTTGCAGTCCTGGTTTCTGTGATTTTCTTCCTAGTTTCCCTGCTCCCAGCTTCTCGCAACCACTCACTCATGTCAGTAGTCTAAGTGAGGTGAGAAAGAAGAGGTTCTCTTGGACAGCGTCCCACACAGTTGGAGAAAGCAGGCACTCACTATGCACTCACTTTTTTATGTGGTAGAAATAGCAGGTGTCTCTCTTTACACTGAGCTGTGCTGCTTAGGGGAGGATGACGGGTGAAGTAAAACTGTTCTTACAGTCTTCAGTTGTTTGTTCTTGGATTTTGTGTTCTAATGTCATTTCTGAACTTCTTCACTGGACTTTGGGATTCCCACGAAGCTATTCTTGTTCACAAGTGCTTGTTAAAATCAATGATGGTAGACAACACCTAGTCTGCCATCTTGCTGACATCGAATCTCTCATTTGAACTTTTATATCTATATTCACTTCCTTTCCAATAAACACCCTATTATTAACCCCTGGCAACCAGTAATCATTTTTCATCTCTATGATTTTTATCATTTCAAGAATATTATACAGTTGGAATCACAGACTACGTAACCTTTTGGGAATGGCTTTTTTTTTTTTCTCAGAAAAACTCTTCAGAGATTCATCCAGTTTTTTGTGTATATCAGTAGTTTATTCCTTGTTATTGTAGAGTAATAATCCATGGTACAGGTATGCTAGAGTTTGTTCAATCATTCACATGTTGAAGGTCCACTGGATTGAATCCAGTTTGGGGTTACTATGAGTAAAACTGCTCTAAACTTTTATTTATAGACATTCTCTAAACATAACCCTTTATTTCTTTGTAATAAATGCCCAGAGATGCAAATGCTGGGTCATATAATACATGCACGTTTAGTTTTTCAAGAAAATGACAATTATTTTCGAGTGGTTTACATTTTGTATTTCTATCATTAATGTGTGATTGATCCAGTTCCCCACATCTTTACTGGCATTTAATGTTGTTACAAAATTTTGTTTCAGCTATTTTATAGGTGTGATATCGAATTACATGTGTAATTTGCATTTCCTTAATAGGGAATGGTGTCATACATGTTTTCATGTGCTTATTTGTCACCTGTGTTTTTTGGTAAAATGTCTCTTTCTAATATTTTGCTTATGTTCAATGTGGATTTTTTGTTGGCTTTACTGTT
Organism: Macaca mulatta; assembly: GCF_049350105.2. Lineage (NCBI taxonomy): Eukaryota > Metazoa > Chordata > Mammalia > Primates > Cercopithecidae > Macaca > Macaca mulatta. The sequence goes on from NC_133423.1 coordinate 15,300,409, forward strand.
GAATTTTGAGAGATTTTCATGTATCTAGATAATAGTTTTTGTCAGATGTGTGATTTACAAATATTTTCCCTCAGTCTGTAGCTTGTCTTTTTCAATATCTTCATAGGATCCTCTTCATGGCAAAATTTTGATTTTATGAATTCTAATGTAACCACTTTTCCCTTTAAGACTAGGGTATTGCCAGAATTTTCAGAATTCTCAGAATGCTTTGTCTAGACCTATATTTTGAAGCTGCTTCTTCGTTTTTTTTTTTTTCCTAAATGTGTTGTATTTTCGTGGTTTCAGTTAAGCCCATGAACCATTTTAAGTTACTTTTTGTATAATTTGTGAAATATTTTGGACATCCTCCCCACTGCCCACCTCCATGGACGTATAATTGCTTCAGCAACACTATTTGCTGAAAGGACTAATTTACTTCAATTGAATTGCTTTTGCACCTTTGTCAAAATTCAGTTGGGCATATTTATGTGGGTCTATTTCTGAGTTCTCTATTCTATTCTATTGATTTTTATGTCTATGCCCTCACCAGTACCACACAGTTTGGATTGCTGTTACTATATATAATACAACTTGAAATTGGACAGACTGATTCTGTTCACATTATTTTTATTTTTCAATATTGTTTTAGGTCATATAGTTCCTTTGCCTTTCAACATAAGTTTTCGAATAAGCATCTTTTCTACATCAACAAATATTGCTGATATTTTGATAGAAATTACATTAACAGAGTATATCAATTAATAGAGCATAAACAAATTTACTACATTTTTTCTTCTAATTCATAAACATGGTATTTCTCTCCATTGTGCGTTCTTTGACTTTTTAAACCACTGTTGTATAGTTTTCAGTGTAAGAAATTGTACATGTTTTGTTAGATTCCTGCCTATTATTTTCTTTTTAAAATAACTTAAAAATTTCTGGTGCCTCTGTTCATTTCTGGTAGTAGAATTTATAGCCCCAGTTTTCCTTCTGTTGATACTCAGCAGGATGTGGCTTCTCATTATTGCTGGGAGGATGTGATAGATCCAGCTCCCCATTAAGCCTTCACTGACATATTCCTGACAAGTCCAGATAGGACAGCCTCATTAATGTTTCCACATTTTCTCCGGAGACATCATGGAGAGTGGAAACTTTTCTTACCACCTGGTGTGAATGAAAGTCCTGGCTCCCTCCTTAGCCGTGTCTGACACTGTCCTGGTTTGGAGTGGGAGTTAAGGAGACCTGTTAGAATCTGGTAAGGGAAAAGCTGTGGTTTCCCACTTGATCATTGTGGACCTGGGTGAGAGTGAAGCCACAGCCAGAAATAGATCTCTCTTGTTAGGTTACTTCTTGCTTTATCATATGGCTAGAGAGAACAGAATTTTAGAGAGCTAATTTGTCTTAGCCCTAGAGCATTTTTGCTGCCATCATCTTCATCTTTATATATAGGATATATGAGACAGAAAGAAAAATCTAAGGACCTCACCATCACGCCATTTCTTAAATCCTGAGACCCCTGGCTATTCTGCCTTCTCTCCATTTTTCAGACTCTCTTTATAATTATTTTATGTATGATATCTAGAGTTTTCAGTTGTACTTCATAGGAAGAATAGAGAATGTGTTTACCAGGAGTAAAAAACAAGCAAAACATTTTTGATGGTGTAATGCTATGATGGTTGCTTGTTCAAATCAAGGGCCTGCTATTATCTAAACAACTAAAAGTCATGTTTATGGAACAACATGTGTAATATTACTAAATAAATAAATGAACAGATTTATGTGTGATAAGAGAAACATCAATTCCATTTGGAAACAAATGGGTTATTTAAAAGGCAGTGTTTGAATTATAGCTTAATAAATCATAGAATGTTGATAGGCTATAAATTGAAACTACCATTAAGGATAATATTTCTGAAGAATCTGTAATGAAATAGAAATTGCATAAGCTATTGTGTTAAGTAAAAAAGTACGCTATTATATTATACTTTATAAGCTAAATATTAGAAAAGATAAATCTGATGTGTATTAGCAATTTTCAAAGGGAAAAAACTTTCCAAATATTAATAAAAATGTTATATTTAGATTTTATCATTACATAAATGGTCTGACTTATATTGTTCTATAATTTTAACTTCTTCAAAAGTTAGACTTTTATAGAAATATTGACATTTTTTACTTTATACAAGTATAAATCAAAAAACTCTCTCTAAAACTCATTTGCAATGACTAAAATATTTACAGCTACATCCTTAATGCCTTTCATGTTATCTGATAATATTTTTTAGGGTACTGAGAAAAAGTTTACATAAGTGAGAAAAAACATAAACCTATATCCTAGAATATTTTCTGTAATTACATGATATTTATATCTATTTAAAATTATGTTTGCTTTTAGAAAATATTTCTTATATGCCTACCATTGGCCAGCCTTATTGGTGTTTACAGTATTTTCCTTAATTCTTACTAAGTATCTACAAAATTATTGTATTATTTTATTTTACATGTGTGGAATTGAAAATCTGAAGATTTAAAGAAATTCATGTAAAGTTTCCCAGATTATTAATAGTAAATTAGGTTTTACCTGTAGGTCAGTTTAAGCAAACTGAGAGACTTTTTTTTTTTAACTAAAACACAGGTAGAGATTTAAACAGATTTGTAAAGAATGTTTTATGAGTGACTTAATTTTTTGTTGAACTTTCAGTTTTTTATTTAAAATTAAATTGTAATTTCATCTCTGGATTTCTAAATTCTTCTGTGCTGAGTGGGGATGAGATAGAGTGGAGATTTTTTGTGGCAAATATAATTTGTTTTGCAATAGTAGGATGGGCTTTCTATGGAAAAATTCACATTTTAAGTCATAGGATATTTTTATTATTGTTGTTTTCAATACAGTTATTTTTACATTGAAAAATCATTGTTCAGAATCCATTAAAATAAAATATTCTTTTTCTGTTGTTACTGCATTTTTTTCTTATAGTTGTAATGGTATTTGAAATTATACTTTTTGCCCTTTTCCAGGGTTAAAGACTTCTGAAAAGAAATGATTGTGTTTAATGATAAAGGTGTAAACAAATTTTCTTAGCACCTTGATTAGAAACTTTTAAGGATTTGTGATGCAATGTAAACATTCATCAGTTATCTGTGATTTGTAGGTGAATATCTCTACACCATTTTAGGATGATTGTAGTAGTAACATTTTCTGCTTAAGAGACATGACATTTGTCTTTTTGGAGTAATATTAATATTTTATTATACACATGATTAATTGAATGAAATATATACTGTGTATCTACTCCATCTATAGCTATCTTTCTGCTGGAATATATCTGTAAAGAATTGTTGAATTTTAAGTAAATTTTGATTTATTGTTGAAAATATAAAATGCATTCAACATGTATTCTTCTCCTTTCAAATAATGTTTTTTTATTTTAATAATGTTATTTTAACAATGTGTTAACATGTTATTTTAATTAATAAAATACTCATGTTTTCTTATGCTCATGTGTTTTGTGATATTACTGAATTTTAAAAAATTGCATAGTTTACAGAATAAGGAATTTAAATTATTGGATATGAGTTCTTCATTAATCATGCCTAACAACGTTATTCTTATTTTTCCATGAAGTGGACTCTTAAGTAATTCAACATAATTCTAATAACCTTATAATGACAATAATATTGCTATGAAAATTTTCTTTAAAGGTACATTTTTTGAATATATCTGACACATATTGAAAGATCCTTATGGCACAAAGCAATATATCCTAAAGGAATATTTATTATTAGTCTTAATGAAAATCACTGTAGCCTTATTATTGATAAGTGACTAAACCATGGCAATATTAGCAGCTCACTCTTTATAAAAGGTGGTAGGATTTATCACTAGGCAGCTATTTCAATTATGGTATATTAGGATGGTCAGCATTCAAATCATGCGGTCAATGAGTTAGGTAGATATGTAGGCAATTGTTTGATGTGTGGTCTGTGTTTTGTGATGAGTTGAGGCACTGAAGTCTTATGACCTGGCTGTGAATTACAGTTTGATTATGTATTAACAGTGTGGCTTATCTGTCAACTTTTCTGTGCCTCATTTTTGTCATCTATAAAATGAGGTAATAATAATACCTTTCTTTAAAAGTTTTTGAATTATATAATTTAGTACAGGGAAAATGACCACCCACGTAAAAATATTCCATAAATATTTGTAATGGTTATTATCATTATAGTACAGAAACAATGGAAGAAATTATCCTATTTTATAAGTTTTATATCAGATTGAGAATGATTTAATTATTGTTTCATATTTGTTTTTGATATTTTTCTGAGTATAAAATTCTTATTTTGGGTAGGGTATTATAAATACTGCTTAACTTTTGAAATATACAACATGACCTACAGAAAGAAAGTTTTGGCAATCCATGTATACCTCCAGGAAAAATACTTCTATATAATGAACGGCTGACTAGGCATGTTACCTCTGTAACAAAAACAGTTATCTCAACTTGGAAAACACTCTTTGGTCATATTTGGCAGGAACTGTCCCTGAAGGACATCACAGGAAAGGTGCACCGAATGTAAGAATATTTTTCTTTCCTTCTAAAGTATTTAGACTTTTTTTTGCCTTAAAAGTGATTCTTAAGGGGAATAAAAGTCTACATTTAATTAAAAATGGCCTTTAAGGCATTTTTCAGAAATCTGTCTAAACGTGGGGCACCATTCTGAAGAAAGCTCCTTGTGGTAATTATATTCTCCATGAGTGCTGATTGAACTAATTAAAAATTATAAGTCCTATCGAGACTATTTATTGAAATCTATTTGGCAGCTTCTATTGCTTGACATAGCTCAGTAGTTTATTCTTTTATACTCATTTAAGAATGGCAGCAGTGATTCCAGCAGTGAATGAAAGCTGAGAAATGTTTGATAAACAGATAAGACCATATATGATCCTTTGTACCTCAGAAAGTGACTCAATGGGTAAATCCACAGATTATAAAATAACCTTTTAAATCACCTAGTAATTTTATTTTATTTTGCTTTTATTATCTAGAAAAAATGCATTAGGTAACAACAATTCAGTTCCCTATCCAAATGTGTTCTTACTGGTTTGGTCTGAAGGAAAATCCGAAGTTAATTTTTGGTGTATTAGTGGTGATCAGGAGACATCCTTTAGGGAGCTGCATCGTGAAATCTAAACTAATTGTATTAAAATCAGGCCTTACATTGGTGGGATATGAATAAATGCTCGGTAGTCTTTTCTCAGGGAGGGGCTTTCTATATTTCTCCTGTGTCACTGTTTGCTCAAGGCAAAGAAAATATGGGTATTATGACCAGAGGACTATCAAAATGAAGAAAATATGGAGTTAATGACAGTAGGGAGGGAAATTCTGCTTTATTGTGTACTAGTTCTGTGAACTGGAGCAAGAAAATGAATATTTTTGCATTTTAGCTATTTATTTGCAAAACAGTATAGTGAAATGAATCTGGAAATATTGTAAGACTAATACAAATTAAGTGCATGAAGGAGTTCCTGGGAGGGCAAAACTCATTTTCAAAGAAAATTCTAACAAGTTAAGTTGTTTAAAAAAATGAAATGTTCATACCCACTTAATGGGCATGTTGTAAAGAAATTCATGCTTTATGAAAAGGGCCAGTTTGGTTAGCTTCAGGGATCCTTTAGCCCTGATAGTCATTTATGGCCAGTTTGAAATGTAGAATTGACTGAATTATATATATTTGTGATGGGGTGCAGGTAAGTGTTATATATTGTTGCTTTGAATATATATTTTCTACTTCTGCTGACAAAACTGACCAGAAATGTAGAAACTCTCCCTTTCCATTGATGAAAAAGTACCATTTTCATTCATATGGAAACGTAAATATATGATTCTAGAGGATATAATTGAGAAATCAAGGCACAGATGGTGAATTATCCATGCAATGAGTCATGAAGTAAAATAGGAAGTAGACTGTCTTGTGTTCGTTCCACAATATTTGTAAATAGTTTTCAAAAAGCATTGTGAATGCTTCAAATCAATTTGTTTTAGAAATTTGTATTGACATTACCTGTAAGTTACCAGTGTCACTACATCTATTGATTAAATGTCTATTCTTTCTTTCCCTGACACCTGCCAACTGAAAAAAAGAAAAAAAGGAAAAAAAACCCTGAATTATCAATCAAAGATTCTCATAAAAATAAAATCAAAACATGATACAAACGTGTTTGGTAATGTCTCAAATTATGTTCAAGCTGTTTTTACAATGCTAAAGATTCACCTAGAACCTTACCCTAGAGGCTTTTCAAACAACTGACATATGTAAATCCATAATAAATGAAACATTTAGGAGCAAGAAGCACATTTCCAGGGAGAAAACAAACAGTTCAGAGTAAGTTTCTGAATTTGGGTAAAATAAGCCAGTGGAAAGCTGTGAAAGCTACTATCATTAACCTATACAGTAAATAAGATAAAAAGATCTGGACTGGTATCTCTTGGTCATCAGATTTCCGAAAAAAGTCTTTCTTAATAAAACTGGTAGAATCCAGGATTTTTTTGTATGAAAACTAGCCTGTTGGTAAATGAAACTTTATTAGACTGGGAAGAAAGAGGTTTTGAAAAAAAACACCTGAAATATTTTAAAAAGCTAATTCATTATCTACTTCATTCCTTCATACCACCTACAAGTCACAGCTTATTGCCATTAAGTATAAACCAAGTGTCTAAAAATTATTGTCTAAGGGAAGGGGATGGTGAATGACACTTAGAACAAATAATTACTTAACCTTGGTTATCGAATTAGAGATTCTGCTTCCATTCATTGTGAAAAAAAACGAAGAAAAATAATTTATGCACTCTAACATGCTAGTGCTCAAAGAGCAAATTCCGAAAGCAAATAAAAAAGCAAACTGTCTAAACTGATGAAGAGACTATCTGGAACAAACTAAGTTATTTGATGGAATTAACAACCCTTTTAAAGGAAACGTTTGAATAATTTCTGAAAGACACTGCAAGATTAAATTCCATTCTGGTCAGCTGGATTTATTCAGAAAGCTAAATTTCAATCTTGTAAGAAGTCTAATAACCTTTAACCAGACACTGCTTTCCTTAAATATCACCAAAAATATGTGTTCTAGTCACTTTTTTTTTCCTTTGAAAACTCCCCAACTTAAGAAAATGTTTGAATTAAATTTTGTAGAAATCTCGTCTCTTGCAGCAAGCTTGAAATCAAGCATTGTCACAAGCGCACAATTAATCTGGTGTTAAGTAGAAAGGCAAGATGAGTCAAGGCAGCTTTCTTTCAACTCTAATGAAAATCATGTTCAAGCAGGAGGTGAAGAGATCTGGGTGATGCAGAATCTAGCTCAAGGTTCTGACTTTTATTTAAAAAAACAAAACAAAACAAAAAAATAGACTTTGAAGTGGCTTTATTCACATAAACATGATTCATAGGAAACTCTACAAATAAACTACCAGAAATCAAAAGTGAATTTATCAAGGTCTCAGTATACAAGTCATTGTTTTGTTTGTCCGTTTGTTTAATTATACTTTATGTTCTGGTATACATGTGCAGAACATGCAGGTTTGTTACAAAGGTATACACGTGCCATAGTGGTTTGCTGCACCCATCAACCTGTCATCTACATTAGGTATTTCTCCTAGTGCTATCCCTGCCCTAGCCTTACCCCCTTCAACAGGTCCCGGTGTGTGATGTTCCCCTTCCTCATCTATGTGTTCTCATTGCTCAACTCCCACTTATGAGTGAGAACGTGCAGTGTTTGGTTTTCTGCTCCTGCATTATTTTGTTGAGAAAGATGGTTTCCAGCTTCATCCATGTCCCTGCAAAGGGCATGAACTTATCCTTTTTAATGGCTGCATAGTATTCCATGGTGTATATGTGCCACATTTTCTTTATCCAGTCTGTCATTGATGGGCATTTGGGTTGGTTCCAAGTCTTTCCTATTGTGAACGGTGCTGCAATAAACATACGTGTGCATATGTCTTTACAGTGGAATGATTTATAACCCTTTGGGTATATACCCAGTAATGGGATTGCTGGGTCAAATGGTATTTCTGGTTCTAGATCCTTGAGGAATCACAACACTGTCTTCTACAATGGTGGAACTAATTTACACTCCCACCAACAGTGTAAAAGTGTTCCTATTTCTCCACATCCTCTCCAGCATCTGTTGTTTCCTGACTTTTTTCTGTCTACTGCCATACTACCCTGAATGTGCCCGATCTAGTGTAAGTTGTTCTTAAGAAGAAATTCAACACCATACGCTAATGAATGCTAGGAATTTTAGACAGATTGAAGGCAAGGAGGAAGCAGAAGGAGCTGGATTTTTCTCTTCAATTTGGAACTCTGAGAGGAGTTCCACACAGGATGCTCTGTGCTAACACAGGAGCAGTAGTACAGTAGACAAGTTATTGCAAAGAGGATCCTAAAGAGAACAAACCAGAGGAAATTCATTCAGAGCATGTCCTGGCAAAGAAGTCAATCATCAGCAGTTTCTTTTGGCAGAGACTCAAAGACAGGCAGTGTGCCTCCTATGAGTAGAGTCATGCAGCATTTGTCTTTCTGTGACTGGCTTTTTTCACTTAGACTAATGGCCTCAAGCTTTATCAATATTGTTGCATATTGCAATCTTCTTCTTGTGGCTGAATAGTATTCCATTGTGTGTATAGTCTATATTTTCTTTATCCATGCACCTGTTGATGGACACTTAGGCTGTTTTCACATCTTTTTTATTGTTAATTGTCAAATTCATAAAATCAAAGAGAGGAATGATGGTTACCAGGGGCTAGGGAGAAGGGGGACTTACTAATAATAAGCAAAATATTCAGTTAAGCCAGATTAATAAGCTTTAGAAAATTCTTCCATTTTAAAAAATAAAAGTTTAAAATCTAGATTTTCAGATCAGAGATCTCTGTTTTATAACTTCGTGGTCGTCAAAAATTAAAAACAGAAGCAAAATCTTGTCTGCTTAACATTACTTAGGTTGTTCATTTGTGACTTCAGATCTCATTTTAGAGTGAGATTATATTATTTGTGTTATTTTCTACAGTAAACAAAATATTTAAAGTTAATTCCTTAAAAACTATTCAACTTTTTTTTTTTGGAGAAGGAGTCTCCCTCTGTCACCCAGGCTGGAGTGCAGTGACGCGATCTCAGCTCACTGCAAGCTCCGCCTCCCGGGTTCACGCCATTCTCCTGCCTCAGCCTCCCGAGTAGCTGGGACTACAGGCGACCGCCACCATGCCTGGCTATTTTTTTTTTTTTGTATTTTTTTTTAGTAGAGATGAGATTTCACCGTGTTAGCCGGGATGGTCTCCATCTCCTGACCTCATGATCTGCCTGCCTTGGCCTCCCAAAGTGCTGGGATTACAGGCCTGAGCCACTGCGCCCAGCCAGTATTTCCTTATTTAAATGTTGATGTGCCTAAATCAGTATCTAATATGCATGGTCAACTTCTGTCTTCCAGTAAACAAAACACCTTATAGCTCTCTCTAACTGTAGAGTTAACTGAGATTCTCTTTTGGTTGAATCACATACCATTAATGCCAGAGCGTACCATTTACTCAACAGATAAGACGTTTTAAAATACATTCACCTTAAAGTACTTTCACGTTACAATTTTATATTCCAGTGCTTTTGAATATGCCTCATTTCCTAAATTTCCAACATTTTAATTACTCTAATGTAAGAATATGTAGTGTATGTCATGTTTCCTTAAAAATATACCTATAATACTTTATAATAAATCCATATTGTTCTATTTTATGTAAAATATAAGATGTAAATAATTGCTTCAAAAGAACACAGTAGGTCGAGTAATCTTTTAAACTGTTTACTTTATATTGAACACTCTGCATTAAAATATAATGAACATATGAGTATAAAAAGCATGGAACCTGACACACGAATAAGCAATATTGGAAGAGTTTTACATCTGTAATTCAATACAACCACAATTAACATTTAAAAATATGTGTTAACTGACAAGATCATCTAAGTTACTGTTTTCTTGATACAAGTTTGTCAGTTTGGAGGTTTGCATTGAAAGAAACAATTGCAACAAAAGAGGTTGAATGTCTCTTGTTTTCTTTCCTTATCAAGTCATGATAAAAGCTGAATAGTATTTTTTTAAATAAAAATTTCTGACCCGGCGCGGTGGCTCACGCCTGTAATCCCAGCACTCTGGGAAGCCGAGGCGGGCGGATCACGAGGTCAGGAGATGGAGGCTATCCTGGCTAACACGGTGAAACCCCGTCTCCACTAAAAATACAAAAAAATTAGCCGGGCATGGCGGCGGGTGCCTGTAGTCCCAGGTGCTGGGAAGGCTGAGGCAGGAGAATGGCGTGAACCTGGGAGGTGGAGCTTGCAGTGAGCCTAGATCGCGCCACTGCACTCCAGCTTGGGTGACATAGCAAGACTCTGTCTCAAAAAAAAAAAAAAAAATTACTAGCAGATTCTAAAGTGCATCTGGAAATTAATTGCATAGAAAGAGACAATATTCTGGAAGAGGAGAATAAACTTTAAGTAACATGTTTCCTAAAATGCCATGTTAAATATAACTATAAAGTTACAAAAATTAAAAATATCATAACACAAAGAATAAAATAGTCTTGTCTTAGGCAGGTTTAGAGATACGGAATCCTAGAGCAAAATGTGCCCAGAAACATATTAAAGTGTAAATAGGCATTTACAAAATAATAAAATATGGAGCGTACCCTGTTCAGTAAAGGGCTTATGTATATTTGGGTAACAATTTAGAAAACATCCCCCCCCCCACCCCACCACAGAGACACACACAAATCTAATGACAACAAAACATAAAAGGATTACTACCTGACAACATGCATGCACATTAATTCTGGGAATAAATATAAAACTGTTAACCCAACACTAGAGAAATATTTGCATTTGAAGACAATTTTCCAAAAAAGATGACATTATGACTGTTATACTGACCTAAAAATGAACATGTGCTAAAAGATATTATTTAATTCACTCAGTGAAGGAACCAAATTAATCCTATAAATGATTCACGAAAACAGACATATTTAGGCAGAGTTGAGTGAATAATCAAAAAGTGTGTTGTATATGGACAATGGTTGTAAAATAGCTAAAAGAGAAGCCTGGTATGTTCTATACAAGCATTGTTTGATTGAAACACTTTTTTTTTTTTCCCCCTGAGGTTCTGCCTTTGTTCCATCAAAAATATTCTGAAGTAAAAATTATTATTAATCACAAACTCAGGTTGTTCTCATTAGATCTGACTATATACAGAGCTGTAGCAAAAGTATAAATTTACCATATAGAATTTGTAACTTCACTGAAATTTTCCTAAGAAATCCCATGTAAGGATTTTTAAATTGTCTTAACAACTTTAAACTGTTTTAACAAACTTTCCTGACTCGAGGAATCTAAACTAAGACCCTCTCTCCATCAGGATTTACCTGCAGTAACTATACATTTAGGTGAATTCTGTCTCTAAAATATCCTAATTTCCCTGGACTTATCAGGAAGTAAACTTTCTTGCTCACATTTAAGGTCGAGAGCACTGTAGACCAGTAACAAGTTCCATTTTCCCAAGAGGGTCTTGAGAATATTGCTCTGTAAAATCAATCTCATTTGATTAAAATTTCTGGTCATAGTTGATTAAATGAGCATTGTTTTCAAATATGACATTCCAGGCATGTTCTTGGTTGCAAAATCATTTTTTCCAATTACATCCTAATAAAAAAGGAATTTTGTTTTCACTGAACCTATGCAAATAACTGTATTGTCATGAAAAGTAAGATTCAGTAAGAGTTTCTGAATTCTAGGGGGAGAGGGCCAGGAAGAAAGAGTAAGTGATCATTTTAAAGTGTTTTATTTCAGATTAGAGAAACAGAATTTACTAAGTTGTTTTGAGTTACAGACAGCTTAAGAAGAAAGAAAAAGGGCTTTCTAAAATATCCAGAAAATAGGCCATTAAGACATCAATAATATCAACAGCAAAACAAAAATTGCAGCCATACCTCATCAGCTCATTCAGTCCTCTGTGATTAAATTCTTGTTTCACTGAATCTTGGGTTAGAAGTTTCAGCACAATTTTAATACATCTTTTTAAATGTTAGTGCTTCTTTTCAGACTGATTATTTGTATACACTGTAGTTCAAGGCAAATAAAAATCCCTCTTCCACAGAGGTAGAACTTTCTATATCCACTCAAATTTTGTTCTTCATTCTTCTCTTTCTCATTCTGTAATGACCAGACATTTTACTTTGGAACAAAAATATGTATTTTTCTCTTAATAAACAAAAACCTATCTAATTATCTTGTATACAAATTTGTACTTCTATGTCATTTTTGCTCTCAGTAGTCTCATTTGTGTATACTAATTATAACCTTTTACTAATTATAACTTTTAATCAAAGTAACTTCTACTGCACAAAGGAAATTATAGGATGAATAATTGTGAACTGTCTGCCAAACACCAGCATTTTAGCAACTAACAAAGTTCATGAATATATATAACACTAGTTGCTATACTTACAACTATTCCTTTAAAAACTGCTTGAAGAAGCAAAAAATGAATATATTTATTAACAGAGCTTCCCTGTACTTTAGAAAATAAGTTCTAAAGTTAGTGCTTTTCTGTGGTATAGAAAAATAAGTGCATATACATGTAAAATATTGCCTAGTTATCAATGTTTTGGTATTTTTATCTTAGAAATGAGCTAGACATTTAATTACTATCTATGAATTAACTCCATTTAATATTATTCCAAAATATTATTGGCTAAAATTTTGGATTATCTTCAAGATAACATTCTTCAAGCATAATTAATGTTGGAATAGTTTGTCAGAATAACGATTCATTTTGGGTAAGCAATAGCTTACATTTTTTACAACCTTAAACATTAAGTAGAAATAATGTTAGTTTATTTGATAAGTAAATATAAGTAAAGGAAGAACATATGCAAGTGAAATACAAACATACGCATGTATTATACTCATAAACCACAGAAGACAGAGCTGTTTTGTTAAACCAAAAATATTAGTTTTGTTTATTGAAGATTTACCTACAATTTATGAACTTGAATTTTTAACTCTTTTGAATTGGTTTCTGTAAAAATACATTTCCTTTCTAGTTTATTAAATATATTAGAAATAATCCTATTTTCTCAGAAAATTAAAAAAATATTCAATTTGCCTTTATCTCTATATACTAAGCTTCTTTAATTTTACAGATTTTATAATCTAATTTGTAAAGACAATTTGGAGATAGAATAATTACAACACACTATATAAAGTAAAGGTCTTTACGAAATATAGATATTTAGGAATACACAGAGAAAGAAAACTGGTAGTTTCAATCCTGAAATTTTAGCAATAGGTAAAGATTAAGCACAGAAATACAAAATTCACTGGTTCAGATACAAAAGAAGTTTTCTTTCTGGTGGGCACAAACTTAATTGTTTGAGGTCAAAATAGGCCAGTATGCAAACAAACAAAAGACTAACAAACCAAATTTTTTGTCACGTTTCACCTAACAGAGACTGTTAACTCCATAAACCATTAATTCATTTCTAGAACCACCAAACATGCAAACCATAAAACCAAATTCCCTACTAAAGAACAGACATATTTATAAAGAGTTAGAAAATTGTTAATGATCGAATCAGATAATCTAAAAAGGAATGTCCTATGTAGACAATAAATTGTGGAAAAATAATGCGAAGGCAAGAAGGCTAAAATCATGTGATCTGAAGCAACAGTCTTTCACCGATGCATAGGTTTCTGTTGAAATTCAGTTTACCTCTGCTTTCTTAATATAGGCAAGGCTTTCTAAGTGCCAGGTAAGTCAGAAGTCATAAAGAAATGGTAAAAATGTCTATCAAAATAAAACATATTAGAATAACCAAAGGCAGCATAATTCAATTTAAAGGACTAGAATGTAATTGGATATATATACACACACATACACATATATACACATACACACATACATGCATATATATATACACACATATATACACACACATATAATCTTCAATCAGCACAGACATAAATATAGACATCTATCTCTTTAGTCAACACATGTGCATCTATGTATTCTAAATATAACTATAAACTATTATATAAGGCATATATAAAGTACTTGTAGTCAGAACATTCACATTATTTTGAAACATTTGTATTATAAAAACTTGTAACATTAAATACAACAATCCATATAAAAGAACAAAAGCTATGAACAGGGAATAATAGAAGACTAAAAGCAAATTTGAAATGCTGCCTAATCGTACTAATCATCATGAAGAGAACAATTAAACCATAAGAAGAATTTTTTTTCTATTCAGAATTGAAAACGATAAAATTTTCAAATATCTACATGAGATATTTGAATCACTCTTCAAAAAGACAAGAATTTGGCGTTATCTCTTCAACCTTAAAATGCACACATACAGTTGTTGGAGCAAATTTGCTTCCTTTATTCTTTTTATTTTTGTATTTTGTATTTTGTCTCATTAAAAAACAAGCATGTATATTATATATTTATATTCATCTTGACATGAAAAACAGTAATGGTAATTCTAATAAAAACTAACAGAATGAGTGCATGTGAATTACCAATATTGGTAGGCTATCCAAATATGCAGCTTTTGCTGGTACAAGTCTGATTTTTGCATGTTCTGTTGTCTTTATGTAGTGCATTATATTTGCACCAAAGTTACTACTATTTTAGATGAATAAGTTATTTAATTAATTTCAAAATGGTTATCAAAGAATAATCCAAAACTTCCTACCATAAAAACTAAGATAATATTGAAGGTGATGGCTATCCCAATTAAACTGATTTGATCTTTACATTGTTTACATCAATGTATCAAATTATCACTTGTACCCTCAAATATGTACATCTATCATGTATCAATAAAATACATAAAATAAAAGAGCTGAGAATAATAAACTGGTTAAGTAAAACTATAGGCATTTCACACACTGGTAAACTGTACTTCCAGCAAGCGTGTTATTCTTGAATATCAAAAGAAAGATGCATCATTCATGCTCTGTTTGTTGAAGGGTATTTGTGTTTGTGTACTACTAGATAAAATGTATTTATTTTTTACAACTCCTAAATAACCTGACTTTTTGGGGGGATGTGAAATAAAGCCATTTTATTGAGACTTCCAACCACACCAGAAGGGAAGTCATCCCTAAGGAAAACACTTTAATTTCAAAGGAAGCATACCACTGAAATGTCACCCTTTTTGCAATAAGCCATTGACAGCAGCTAAGGTGATTTAAAATGGCATTCAAGGCATAATTCATGAAAAGGACTGGTTTGGTTTAACATAGGTACACCTTAGTAAGAGTATCAGAAATCTTCAAACAGTGATATTACCACTTAAAGCTCTTTAATTAAGTGGAGATAGAAAATCAAACCCCAAGTCGTCTGTTCAAGTAATGCTGGGAAATAATAACAGCTCTCATTTGACACAGTGATGGATTTTTTTAAAAAAAGAAAGAAAAATGGGGCAGGATATTTGGTAGGTGAAAGAGAATGCTTTCTTGGGGAATGAATATGGAAGACATTTCAAAGTCATTCACTGCAGGGCCAGGCATGGTGGCGGGCCCCTGTAGTCCCAGTTACTCCGGAGGCTGAGGCAGGAGAATCACTGGAACCCGGGAGACGGAGCTTGCAGTGAGCCGAGGTCGGGCCACTGCACTCATTCACTGCAGAGCATCCTTGCCCTTCAAGATGGCAACATTCTATAAGAAAAGTCAGCTTAATATTGCATCTCCCAAACACTATTAAGTCTTTAATTTCTCCTCGTACATGAGGAATTCTCACCAATATAAAACCAAAACCAAAAATCAAAACGCTTATTTTGAGTATTAAGCAGCTCTACCACCCGACTAATAAAAATAAATACTCCAGCTGAAACCTCCTGACATATTCCCTCCCTGGTTTGCTCTCTTTCATGTTGTTATTTAGTTTGTAATCAATTATCTTGACTCATCTTGGATATTATACCTCTTGTGTTCTCTGAAATCTTTTTTATTTTCAGTAAGAAAGTCTGATTCAGATATCAAAAGGTCAACATATTGAACAAACCTGTTTTTCCCAGTACATTTTTGACAATTTTATTATCTTTCTTCTTATCCAATAAAAAAGTAAGTCTCTCATAACTGCTGTTGTGAAGTGTGCAGCTGCTTGGTGAATCATGCCTGATGAAGACGATTTTCATGGGTCAATCCAAATGAACTAATATAGCATTACTTATTCCAGAAGTAAAACCAAGAGGTGAGGTTGTCCATAACAGCCTTCTATGTGAATAGGTAGTAGCGCTATTATGTTTTCCTTTAGCATTCAGTTCTTGTTTAGCAGATCAAACCAATACGTGTTTGCAGAAACAAACTAGCAATCAACATGATTTGAAGATGGTTATAATAATGAACAAGCAAATAGTATAATTAACCTATACTTTTTGATATGTGTATTAAAATATTTATGCAGGTGTTTATTTTCCAGATAATGGTAGTATAGCTAAATATAATTTGTAGATATTTTTCTCCAGGTTTTGTAGCTGAGTATAAATCGTTCTTACTGTATTTTCATGTTTCTCTTTTCGTTAATTTCAACTATCCCATATGAGAATTGATATTTACCACTTCCCTAAATTTCCCAGCTCCCTTGCATGTTTTTGGGGCCACGTGACTGTTCTGGAGAATGAGTTTTAAGGATAAGTATTTTATGTAATTTTTAGATACTTACATTTATGATTTTGGGGCATTTTTCCCTTTCTCTCTTTCGCCGTGTATGTGATGGTGGAATTCCTCTGTTCCAGGTCATGGCTGCAGTAAGTCAGTAAAGCCTCCCTCTCAGCCTGGGTCTCTGATTGATCTATGGATTAAGAAGCCTACCAATCCATATTATATGTATAATATGAGCAAAAAATAAAACTCAGTTTTGGGTTTGATTCTTAATACCCATATTCCAACCTGTTCTGACATACATGTCTCTTAAAGCCAATACATTAAGGACATTTATATTTAAAATTAAACTTTAACCAAGCCCCATTTCTTTTTTTAAAATTTATTCTTTTTAAATTTTTTCTCCATAGGTTTTTGAGGAATAGGTGGTATTTGGTGAGTGCCTATGAGTAAGTACATAAGTTCTTACTCAACCTATGAGTAAGTTCTTTTTTTTTTTTTTTTTGAGATGGAGTCACTCAGACTGGAGTGCAGTGGTGCGATCACGGCTCACTGCAACCTCCAGCTCCTGGGTTCAAGCAATTCTCCTACCTCAGTCTCCCAAGTAGCTGGGACTATAGGAGTGTGCCACCACACCTGCCTATTTGTTTTTTTAAAATTATTTTTAGTAGAGATGGGGTTTCACCGTATTGGCCAGGCTGGTCTCGAATTCCTGACCTCAGGTGATCTGCCTGCCTCGGCCTCCCAAAGTGCTGGGATTACAGACATGAGCCACTGTGCCTGACCGTGAGTAAGTTCTTTAGTGGTGATTTGTGAGATTTTGGTGCACCCATCACCCGAACAGTATATACTGAACCCAATTTGTAGTCTTTTATCCCTCACTCCCCTCCCACCCTTTCCCCTGAATCCGCAAAGTCCATTGTATCATTCTTATGCCTTTGCATCCTCATAGCTTAGCTCCCACTTACGAGTGAGAACATAGACTGGTTTTCCATTCCTGAGTTACTTCACTTAGACTAATAGTCTCCAGTTACATCCAGGTTGCTGTGAATGCTATTAATGCATTCCTTTTTATGGCTGAGTAGTATTCTATCATATATAGATATATACACCACAGTTTCTTTATCCACTCGTTGACTGATGGGCATTTTGACTGGTTCCATGTTTTTGCAATTGTGAATTGTGCTTCTATAGACGTGTATGTGCAAGTATCTTTTTCGTATGATTTCTTTTCCTCTGGGTAGATACCCAGTGGTGGAATTGCTGGATCAAATGATAGTTCTACTTTTAGTTCTTTAAGGAATCTCCACGTTGTTTTGCATAGTGATGGTACTAGTTTACATTTTCACCAGCAGTGTTCCCTTTTCACTATATCCCCACCAACATCTATTATTATTTTTTTATTTTTTGATTATGGTCATTCTTGCAGGAGTAAGGTGATGTTGCATTGTGGTTTTGATTTGTATTTCCCTGATCATTAGTGATGTTGAACATTTTTTCATATGTTTGTTGGCCATTTGTATATCTTCTTTTGGTAATGGTCTATTCATGTCTTTAGCCCACTTTTTCATGGAGTTGTTTGTTTTATTCTTGTTTGAGTTTCTTGTAGATTCCAGATATTAGTCCTTTGTCAGATATATAGATTGTGAAGACTTTCTTGCACTCTGTGGCTTGTCTGTTTACACTACTGACTGTTCCTTTTGCTGTGCAGAAGCTCTGTAGTTTAATTAAGTCCCACCTATTTATCCTTGTTTTGGTTGCATTTGCTGTTGTGTTCCTGGTCATGAAATCTTTGCCTAAGCCAATGTCTAGAAGAGTTTTTATGACATTATCTTCTATAATTTTTATAGTTTCAGGTCTTATATTTATATAAGTCTGTGATCCATCTTCAGTAGATTTTTTGTATCAGGTGAGAGATAAGGATCCAGTTTCACTCTCCTACATGTGGCTTGTCGATTACTCAAGCACCATTTGTTGAATAGAGTGTCTTTTCCCCAGTTTTTGTTTGCTTTGTTGAAAATCAGTTGGCTGTTAGAATTTGGGTTTATTTCTGGGTTCTCTATTCTGTTCCATTGGTCTATGTTCCTGTTTTTTGTATCAGTACCATGCTGTTTTGGTGACTAATGGCCTTATAGTATAGTTTGAAGTTAGGTAATGTGATGCCTCCAGATTTGTTCTTTTTGCTTAGTCTTGCTTTGGCTATGCAGGCTCTTTTTTTTTTTTTTTTTTTTTTTTTGGTTCCATATGAATTGTAAGATTGTTTATCCTAGTTCTGTAAAGAATGATGGTGGTATTTTGATGGGAATTGCAGTGAATTTGTAGATTGCTTTTGGCAGTGTGGTCATTTTCACAATATTGATTCTACCTATCCATAAGCATGGGATGTGTTTCCATTTGCCAAAGCCCCATTTCTATTTCTCCTTCTAAGAAATTTAATTCAAGTAATATTTCTTTTTCATATAAAAATCTTGCTTCTGTTACCCCTTTGTATTACCTTCTATTCTAATCTTCTAACTAATTACTGTATTATTGTCATTATTTGAGGACATTGTATTCTCATTCACAGTATTTTCTTTCATTTTGTTCATCAACAACTTTTTTTAGAACTCAACAAGATAGACATCTCTGTAACATCTTCATTTGTAAATATTTGTATCTACTTTTCACTTCAGACTGTATCTTGAATAATGAAACTTAATATTACCTGAAACATTTGCACCATTAAAACCTTACTATGCTCACTGTCTTTTTATGTCCTACAAATTGTCCACTTCTCTTATTTCTTTATTGTCTCTGCAGTGGTTCTTTAGAAATATCAGAGCATTTTTCCTTAGACTTAGGTCATTTCCTTCTACTAGCAAACTTCTCTTCCTTTTTTTCTAATTTTTTTACTCAGCTAAGATATCATGGTTAATCCCTTCAACTAATTATTTGCCAGTATCCTCTACATGCTTACCCAATTGGCCTGCCTGTACACCTGCACATGCATGAACACACATGTGTGCATGCGCACACACACACACACAAAGTTGTGATGACTAATCAGATTAACCTGTTTATCTTCTATACTTTTAATGCCAGATTGCTATTGTCCCTGAAGTAAAACCATAAATTATGTAAATAATGTTGCTGGAACTTTATGTTACTGAAATTTACCTAGTAAGCTCCGCTTTCTATTTTCTATAGTGGTTATTGATTAACCTCTCTACTTTGCTCAAATATAACAGAACGCCACTGTCCACATACCTCATGCTCATAGAATATTATACTTTCTTCCTCAATTAGAGAATAAAAGGTATTATGTAAGATTTTTTATAAAGCTTTCCCAAGTGATTTTTAAGTTACTTTCAATCCTAATTGTTTAGATCTTTTCCTTCACTCTTCATTACAATGAATGTTCTCATTATCCATCCTGCAAAAGATAAATAATTCCCTACATCAGTGCTTTGAAACCCACACCC
The DNA here is from genome assembly GCF_049350105.2 of Macaca mulatta. Lineage (NCBI taxonomy): Eukaryota > Metazoa > Chordata > Mammalia > Primates > Cercopithecidae > Macaca > Macaca mulatta. The sequence continues at coordinate 15,320,556 of NC_133423.1, forward strand.
TCATTCTCTTTTGTAACTTTCCTGTATCAATATCTTCACTCACCTCTGTTTTTACATTCTTCATCTTATTTGTATTTTCATTTCACTATTAAACATACTGAAAACTAAAATATCTTAATAAAAATGTATCTAAGTGTAATAACAATAGTTTCTTTTGCTTGAGAATGAACAAGCAATGAGTTTTCACTCTTGATAAGGTAAAAAACATTTTCTATTTAGATTTTTCTCTTTTAAGTCATTACTTTTAACTATCTTTGTCAGAATTCTGTGAGGTGTCTTTATATCTATGAATGAAACACTGAGGTGATTATGATAGATGGTGACTGAGTGTCCTCTGTCATTACATAGATTCAGTTGTATAACAGGTCTCTCCATGAATGGAGGGGGGTCTGAATATAAGCTACATATACATAAATGAAGATCTATTTCAACATTTACTGGAAGGAGGCTACTTTTCTCTCTTAACATCTGTGTAATGTAGCCTTGTATTCAAAAGGATCTCTATATCTCTCTGTGTTGTTAAAATAGTAGGGATGATATATATATGCCTTTAGTCTGGGGCCAGTGCTGCTCCTTGTCCATCATTTTTGTAAGCAAGGGTTTCTATATGAGGACACATGCAGTGTTTTGTCCTAGCCCCTTTGTGTTCATTTATAATTACTGTGACTTATATCCTGCAGTCAGTCAAGTGATTCCAGATCTTCTGCGCTAAACTCAACGTTTATCTGAAGCTTTTCTGGGAAGAATGCATTCTGCCTTGGCTGTTGGTTTCTCTGCATGTTTATCTTTGTAGCTCCCTGTTTTCTGCCTTAACTATCAATAGTTCTGTATTTTTTTCATTGTTCAATATGTTTTACAAAATTGATCTAAAGACTTTGGTTCCAACACATACTTAAATTAAAACACATACAATGATTATCTTAAATATAAGAAAATAGTGCCAGGGTATACTGGTAAGCTTAGAATAAAGAAAAGGAACCAACAGCTGTTACAAGTGAAGAAGAATCTCAATGTGGGTGCAGTGAGTGGAAGTCAAAATCAATATGTTTCCTCTGTCATTTCAACTGGAGACAAATTATCAGAGAGAAGTGCTGTGTGTTAGATTTTTATACAGGGAACTTATTTCAGACTTAAGACATGGTGAACAAATGGAGCTAGAAATTAGTTATCAAAAGGGGTCAAGATGTGTACCAGAGCTTGGGAATTCCCATCCACAAATATGCCCCGCAAGGAAACCTGCCATCAGCTAAGATTGTGCTCCAGATGGGGGAAAATAAGAGCCACAACAATTTGTGAGAATCCTAAACCACTAGTTAGTGTGAAATTCAAATTTTCATGACTACAAGAGGTGCAGGGTCCATGAATACAAGAATTAACATAATAAAATATGTGAACTGAAAAATTGAGTGAGCACCAGCAGAGGCCCACCCATATTTCACCATTAAGATGTAAGATGCTTTGATAACCTGGGGCATCGGATTCCCACAGAAAACCAAGCTCCCAAAAATGTGCTCATGACAAGTATTAAGCAACATGCATGGAAGCATTGGCGAATCTACTAAGTGAGAGAATTAGGAGAGTTGTATACACTGAGATTTTAAAAATAAAGTAGACCAGAATATATTTTAAAATATAAGATGTCTAAAATGTACAAAGCATTAAAAGAGGAATGCAAACAAACAAAAAAAACCTGTAAAAACAGGACACTGGAAAAAGAGCATCTTTCAAAAGAAATCAAATAGAAATTCTGTAAGTGAAATATAAAAATGAAATAAAGTCAGCTCAGTGGACAAATTAAGCAGTAAACTAGACAAATAAAAAAAGATAATCAGTGAGTCATAAGTTGATTTTTCATGTATTTAAAAACATTTTGACCACCTACTTTGTGTAGACTAGTAAGGCTCTGCCCTTATCCTTACACTCCAGTTGGATAAAGAGACAGGAAATAAAGAAGCAGATAAATCCCTAATAAATAATGTACTTCCAAGTAGTGATAAGCGATATGAAAAAAAATAAGATACTGCAAAAGAGAGTAATATGAGTAGAGGGAGACAATCAAGTTATGGTAGTCTTGGAAAATCTCTCCTAGAAGGTAATATGTAAGTAGAGACATAAGTGAAAGAATGTAAAAAGCAAGACAAAGGTCTAGGAAAGAATATTCCAGGTGAAAGATGCAGTAAAAGGAAAGGTCCTGAAATACCAATTAATGTGGCTCATTGGAAGAACAAGAATGCCAGGGAAAGTATGTAAAGAAAAGAGCTGTATAAGATGATTTTTAAAAATAAGGGCTAATTTTTTTTTGAGTCCAAAACGTAAAATGTTGAAATGTTGTCGTATCTTATCTCCTTTCCAATGAAAAGTGTTATTGAAATTGTTTATGTAATTGTTCATTGATTTATGTTCTCCTTATTGGATCACCTTTTCAGTCTTCGTATGCATTCAGTTTGCCCCTAGACTGCCCTGTGCTTCCAGTTCTTGAAACTACCCAGAGGAGCCTCTCCACAGCCACTGTTGAAGGCGTCTTTGCTGATATCCTTGTGACAATCTATAAAGGGATCTGGATGCCAAGATATTGCTTATTTTGCATAGAAATGATGTAAAGAGGCTTCTTCTCAACATTCCAAACTACACTTTTTGTTACTCAGCCCTGAACCATCACTGCTAAAATTGAAAACTTCATGTTCCTCATCTTCGCTTTTCTAGCTGGAAACTTACATTGAAGCAACAGCAGCAATACAACACTTACAACACACACACACAACTTTACCCCACAGAGCAAACAACAGTAACTCTGCAAAGTATAATCTTTATTCATAAAAGGTCAAGAAATATGTAAATGATACCCTGAAATATCTAACCCAATAAATTGTCTCAATTGTGCACAAATAATTAGTAGATGACTAATCCAAAAATATATGATCAAATTTTAAAGTAAGGTTGACACCTTTTGATTTCCTTTAAAAAAGTTACTGTAGCCTGCCAGAAGGTAAACTAAAGTGTTTATTACTTGTTCCAGAAAAGGCTTAGCAGCAAAATTCAGATGATAACCAGGCTCCATCTTTCATAAACTCAAGCATTAAGATTCGGAATAAATGTAGGTCCCAAACTAGGCCAAGATATAATTCCAATGAACTAATTATGTCCGTGTGTGTGTGTGTGTGTGTGTTTGTATGTGTAACTTCACCTAGTGCCTAGCATAATTGATGTATTCAGTCACTAAATATTAATTCATTAAATGAGGGAAAACAAAAAATACTGATATAATTTTTGTTTGCTATTCCATTATGAATGTTATATCTGAGGTAGATTCCAAGATTTATATTGCCAAAAAATGTCTTAGGTTAACATCTTCAGAGAGTTTTTCTTTAAAGATTTTCACTTATGTCTCAGGGATGCTTTGATATAAATTTGTTATTTATCAACATTAGCAGAGTAATTGAAAGTAAAGGAGGATGTCAGCTTTCTTCTAGAAATGAGATTTTTCAGGTCAAATGCACTTGCTTTGGAATGATTCCAGTTGCTAAAGTATCTTGCAAAAAAAGTGTAAGTAAGTGTATTACATTAAATTTTTAAAATCTAAATTTAAATGTTTCTTTAATATCCCATTTCAGAGCTTTTTATGATTTGTTGCCATGTCTGAGGATAATAGTTGGTATTATTTCTGCTTCCTCTTGATCCCTTTTAATTTTTAATTTTGTACTTAGGTTCTAGGTTCTTAGTTCTAATGTTGAGTCATTATGGTTCACTAGATATCTCAGAATTATTGGTTATCTATTTGTATAAAATAACTCCTACATAATGTCATTGACAGGTTCTTAAAAACTTCTGACTTTAAACAAAATGACATATAACAAAACTAATTTTACCATAGGCTAATTGATACAAACAAGAATTAAGTTCCTATAGCATCTTTCTGGTTACAAAAACATCACCAAAGCTCTAAATAAAGACCAAATTACTTAGCAAATTAAACATGGACATAAATGTGAGGTATACATACACTGAAGAAAGATTAATAGACACAAGTAAGATAATTATTTGCCATATTATTTCAGTTCAGGGTTGTGGGTGGCCAGAACATCTCCTGGCAGCATAGGACACCCCGTGGGAACCAGCTCTGGACAGGACACCCCGTGGGAACCAGCTGCAGAGCCGGTCACACAGAAACAGAAACACACACACACAGACACACACACTCACACACCCACAACAACACCGACACTCACTCACCCACACTCCTACCTAGTGGCCCAGGTTGGGAATCAATCTTTTTTTTTTCTCATGGTTGTAGCATCATTGAATGAAGCAATATTATTCAAGGACTTGCTGTATATGAATGAAAGCTTAAATTGATTTCTTCATTAATTTTCTCCACACATTCAAATCACTTTTTAAGACCCTTCTCCTGCCTAGTTTAGTAGAAGCATAAGTAAAGTCTTATTTTTTTAATCATCTCATCTGTAGATTTCTAAGTCAGGTGCAGAACAATACTTATTTTAGTGCAAACCAGAAGACTGTCAAAGCCAATACTTAGTTCCTAGTCAGTTCCTTCAGCTGCAGAAGACCAAAATTTACTTAGAAATATTTTAACTGTGTGTTTTTTCAAATGGAAGTTTAAAATATGAAAATTTATTATTTGAAAAGAACATGTTTATTTATAAATACAGAAAAGTGTTTATCCAACTTATTTTTGCTCCCCAGGAAGCCCTATGTACAGAAAACAGTCTCTTCAGAGAGACTTATTTCTTTCTATATCCTGTGGGTAAACTAGCGAGTAGATATATACAGGACACAGATATCTCTTTTGTGTCCCCTCTCTATTTAAGTAGAGGAAAATTTTTTAAAAATTAAAACTATTTTGGTCTACAGCTTTATAAGTTGCATTATATACTGATATGATTTGGCTCTGTGTCCCCCACCCAAATCTCATCTTGAATTGTAGTCCTCATAATCTCCACATGTTGAAGCAGAGACCAGGTGGGAGGTGATTGGATCATTGGGGCAGTTTCCTCTATGCTGTTCTCATGACAGTGAGTGAGTTCTCACGAGCTCCGATGGTTTTATAAGGCAATGTTCCCTGCTCTTGCCTGCTATCTCTTGCCTGCTGCCGTGTAAGACATGCCTCTTCCCCTTTTGCCATGATTGTCAGTTTTCCTGAAGACTCTCCAGACATGCAGAACTGTGAACCAATTAAACCTCTTTTCCTTATAAATTACCCATTCTCAGGTATTTCTTTATAGAAGTGTGAGAATGAACTAAAACATATATAGTGTTTAATTTATCATTTTTTTTCTCTTAGTTGACTATCACCTTCCACCTTATCTAGCCACAAATCCAGGACCTGCATTTTTTTTTTTTCCTATTCTCCACTGCCTAAAGGGTATTGTGTAAAAGGTAAAATCCTGAAGTGAGCATGAACCTACCTCTCCCTCCTCGGTGCTCCCTATTGATATCTCAACATACTACATCATTTTAGACAGTTTTCATTATCTGGAGATATTTTCATTCTATCAGTACATGAACTCAAGGTTGGAGATGGTGATTTATCCATCTGTGATTTTCCCAAAGAATGAATCTTGTACAAAAAAAAAAAAAAATAGCACTCATTAACTACTGGAGAATTGTATCCAATCTTCATTCTTAATTCTCTTGATTCCAAGCGACTTCTGAGCAGCAGTTGTCATTGGGAGATTTAGAATGACTGAAGAATGTTAACAGATATTTTCACTGCATTGAGCATCAAAATGTGTAGATTTAAACTGCAGGAATCTAACCACCATAAAAAGTAAAAGTTGAAAAATAATTAAAAGGACAATGATAATAATAATAATAACTTTTAAAAGCAGCCAAAATATACTGAGTACTTTCTTTGTATCAGACCCTGGTCTAAACCCTTGTCATTTACTAGCTTATTTAATGTTAAGAACAAAGCTATAATGGGTGATATTATTAATGCCTGTATTTTATTTCTCTATTGATTTTAAGTTTTTCAAAATTGTGTTTTCTTTTAGATTCAGGGTATACATGTGCGTGGTTTTAACATGCGTATATTACCTACTGGTCTCCACCTATTACCCAACTAGTGAACATTGTACTCTACAGGTAATTTTTCAACCCTTTCTTCCCCTCCCACCCTCACCCATTTTTGAGCCTGCAGTGTCTATTATTTCCATCTTTATGTTCATGTGCATCCGTTGTTTAGCTCCTAATTACACGTGAGAACATGTGGTATTTGATTTTCTGTTTCTGCGTTCAGTTAGGATAGTGCATTGCCTCTATTATATAGATAAGAAAACTGACACTAAGATTTACCCCATATCAACAGCTATTATTAATCTAGCTAGCATATAAGTACTGGCAGTCTGACTCTGGAGGGAGTTTGTACTCAAACTTACCTAAGGCTGTATCCTATACTTCAGAGAAACTTGTTTCAGAGAGTAGACTCATTATTGCAGTGATTTTAAAATGCAGTCTTTACTTCTATATATTTTAACAGTATTTCATTTTAAAGGTATAAATTAAAATTGTTAATATGTGAGCAGCCTGAAGAATGTGGTATTAATGTTTGAAATTGACTTTCTAAGTTAAAGGGCACAATGTCCTGAAAATGTGGTCCTAAGGAACCCAGCTCTAAGCACAGAACGTTCACAAAACACTTCTTATTAAATTGTTGGAAGCATGGGCCTCACATTTGCTGTCTCAGGTGATTCTACTACTGGCCATGTGGTCTGGTTTTTCTCTCCATGATGAATAAACTGTCCTAATTCTAGATTATGAATGAGATGTTCAAACTGTAGGGCGCCTCTTTACTCAAACTCTGACTTCTGAGAACAGATGACAATTTTTTTAGTAGAAACACAAAGACAAATATTTCTGTCTTCTACAGAAAAAATACATAAATCTCAGCTATATATAAAACCTAGAATGTTGCATATTTTCACCCCAATTTATGGAAACTTTTCTTTCTTTTCTTCTTCTTCTTTCTCTCTTTATTTATTTATTTTGAGACGGAGTCTAGCTCTGTCACCCAGGTTCTAATGTTCAATTTTACCTTTTCACCAGCTTAACCACCATTGAAACAAAAGTGTCTCGAACTATTCCCACCTGCGTCGGAATCACCTGGTTGTGCTTGTTAAGCCTGCAGTTCCCTGGCTTTTACAGTGTAACTACTTTGTCCAGCTCTGCAAGTTGGAGCCTGGGAAGCTGGCAGGGTAAAAATAAAAGAATGAATGAATGAATGGATGAACCAAGCCATTATCATATAAAAATTCCTGCCATGAATCCTTTCTTTTCTCCTTTATTTAAATCTTCCGTTCAGAAATGCATCATTTTCTACCCACGTTATTGCACCTTCTCTTTCTACTTCCAAATGCATCACTGACATGGTTTCTGCTTCTTCCATGGTACTGAGGCCTTCTTTAGAAATTATTATAATTTTTAGCTATTCCTTCTTCCTTTACTTGTTGTGACTAACTCTTTATCTTCAATTATTTTAACTGCTAAGTTTTTTGAACTTGGCATTTTAATATTTTTTGTTAATAAATTATCTACTCTTTCTCCTCTTCTAATCACTAAATATGTTCATTTGTATATTCTCAAGCAGGCAATGGTATCAGGGAATAAGATGATAGTGCCACCATTCTTACCTGTAATGTCTCATGCCAGTGTGTATGGTGAGTTGAAATATGAAAATCAGTGAGAAATCACTGTCATCAGTGGCTCTGCAATTTAATTGCTGGCTACATAATTTTAGTCAAGTCATTCGACATCATTGAATTTTCATAATCTCATCCATCAATTGGGATTGTAGTAAACCTAAAGCTATATTGTGCTTGAATTACATTAGTTAATCCTTGTGCATATGTTTGGCAAAGTGTCTAGTTTTATAAAACACTTTCTCTTCTTTAGAGTTATGCTTGTTTGCTTTATCTTATAGTCTACTGGCATTAATAAAAACTGACCAAGAGTAATTGATATATTTCATAATGAATAAAGCTAGGAACCTAGCTTTATTAATTATAAAGAAGTACATTTGTTATTGTAGTATATCTGTGCATAAATCTGTACTTACAGAGATTCAACCTTACATACACATGCAAAGAGAGAGAGCCAGCCTTTTTCGAATGTCTTATTTTGCCAGGTATTTAATATACATGAATCTAACTTATTTAGTATTATTATTATTTAAGTTTTACAAATGTAAACGTCAATGGATGTTTCCCATTGGCCACAGTAGGATATGATGGTATTCTGACCTGTGGGTTTGAATACAGGGGTAAAGTGAAAGGATCAATTTGGCAAGGACCAAAATTTGTATCTGGAATTGTCTGCTGCAACACCCACGGCTCGTCTCCACCACACAGGTTTCCAAGCTGCTTGAGTTTTTGCTGCCAGGTTTAACATGGATTTTTGTGTGTGTTTCTTTTGTTGTTTGTAAAATCAATATTGCTTTAGCCTCCAAGCAAGATGTAAAGGTCAAGGATTATGACTATTTCTATTGTTTTGCTCTTTCTAGTCCTCTAAATACTGAGATTTATGTTCAATCATATTTTCTAACTAAGCTGATCCCTGTGGATAAATGGGGTTACTTCTTTTATACCAAATTTATCCACCTGCCTTCGGTCTTTCTTCTTACAAATTAAGTAGTAAATAATGCAAAGCATATTGAATTACCATTTTTGAAGGTCAGCTTATATATTAAAACCTATTATCTAATAATGAATTTTAATAATGATACCACATGATATACATTTATATAATTAAAATTAGGAGCATTGACTTGAATACTACAAATTAATATTTTTAAATGGCCTTTTTATGGTACATATTAATGAATAGCATTAATCAACAAATATTTATTTGGAGTCTTTAGCAAAAAAATCTCTGAGTTACAGTTGATAATTATAAAGAAGCCATTTTGAATGTACTTAATTTTTTCGATTTATTATTCCAGGGATTCATCTCTCTACCCAACGAAAATAAAGAACTGCTGTTGTGTTTACAGTTAAAATAAATTCTGTTTTTATCTCCTGATACCACAGATATTAAGCAGTTTTAGAAAATTACAAGGCATTTAGGAGAAATAAATCATGTTTGTCCTGTGGTGTGCTCCTGGGAGATAAAGTGTCTCTCAGGGGAGCAATGCCAGCTCTTGCAGTTTCTGGGTATAACATGATCCATAGCCATTAAATACTAAAAGCTAGTGTTCTCCTTCTATCTTTATGAAAATAAGACATGATTTACTCTAGGGCAGTGCTGTACTTAAAAGACTACTTTTCTTTTTAACGACTGAAGGGACATTTGAACAAAATGTTTAATTTTGTATTTCTGCCAATGTTACATAGGCAGCATTGTAATAAACCACATGACTGGATTTTTGCCAAAGATCATAAAATGACAAGCTTAAAGTCTATAGGCAAAACTATTGGTGATAAATTATTTTCCATTTTAAGAAACATACCAAGTGAGTAACTTTATGGTTTTCTGAGTTTAAATTTGGTGTGATTGAATGAATTGGTCTCGTTGATGAAATAACTGTAATTCCACTCTACAGCTAAGGTGCTACATAGTGAATCAATTTGAAAATCCACGAAAATACTAAGTATGGTCTGTGACATGCATTGCATATCCTGGATTGCCTTTGTATTCCTTATAGTAACTCATTTTAAAATGCAAAGTAACCACTTCTCTGAAATTTAATCTCAAAGGCTACTTTCTTCAATGTGTGGTATATAGGAAAGAATATAGTTTTTGGAGTCAAGATAAAACTTAGTAGTAATATGGTCTTGTGTAATTCATTTAATTTCTACTGGCAAATAAAAACAAAATGTAATTTACACGTTTTGGGAGTAAAATGATAAAATATATAAAGCATCTAGCATAATACTTTTCAAAATCTAGTTTCTTATTAATAAAACATATAGAAAAGTTTCTATTTCATTTTCTGTCACATTTATTAATTTCTTGCTTGCATTTCAATATTAATATATGTAGTAGTTTAAATATAAGTGAAAAATAGTTTCTTTTACCTTTTTCTCTAAATTTTATTGTGTTTTTCTAAATATAGAAAATTTGAAGGATAGTAAAATAAATGCCATATAACCTACACTTGGATTTAATAATTGTTAATACCTTGACAAATTAGTTTTCTTTCATTTTCGTTCTCTCTTCCTCTCTTTCTCTCTCTCTCTCTCTCTCCTTATTTCTTCTACTTGCCAAATTTGGGGCATTTTAATGTCAAAAAAGGTGATGACTAATTTTGAAATACTGAATAGATAACAATCCATGGACTCAGAGTGCTACACACAGGTAGACACCAGGGAGTTCTTTTTATAGAATAGTGATGGGAGGTAATAAATGGAGAAGGAGTGATGAGATTAAAAAAACCAGCATTTGTAACCTTAGTGAAATGATTGTTTGGGAAGGAATCAGCAGTGGGTTCCAAAACCAAGTGGAAAGCATATTTGTATAGTACCACTGTTTCACAGATTGCCTACTAATTTCAGAGGAAAAAATCATTCATTTAATAGAGAGCTTCCAGCCACCATCTTAACCAAGGACTCAACCTCGGCATCATGAATAGTGGGAAAACTTGACCTTACATATCTGCTGATAATACAAAACAGAAAATACATGGTATTACTTTTGAAAGGTTCCCACCATTTAACCTTCATCTAATCACTTCTCTAGTCCTCATTTCAGTTTTCCAAGGAAAAGACAGAGGAATACGTTTAAGAAAATACCAAGAAACCATAAGACACATTTAAAATATTTACAATCTATTGACAACTGACTTAATTGCTTTAAAAATGCTGTAAAGGAGAAAGAAATGTTGAAGTATTAGAGAAAACTAGTAGTGTCTTTACATATGAAGGATACAAGGGCATCTAGGACATAGTATGCATACACAGTTAGTACTTCCTTTGGTTTTTATATTGATTCATTATACAGCACCTTAAGTATATAGTCTAACTAAAGTTATTTGATCAGTGGTAACAACTCATTTACTCATTCTGACTTCAGAATTCCTAAAATTATTCTGGTGGTTTCTTTCACAAAAAGAAAATTAATTTATCACGAATATTTGTGTCTACAGTCTTTAAGCCTGTAAGAATATGTGATTTGGCAGATATTCAGGTAAATGACCTCCTACAAAACTTAGATGGAATCTTGTTTCAAAATCAAAATTGTACATATTATTTTCTAAACATTTAGAATAAATTTGAATATTGTTTAGATGTTAGGTAACATGAGGAAATTAGTGTTAATTTTTTAAACTATGATAATCGTATTGTTATCACAGAAGAAAAGCTCATGTTTTTCTTAGGAGATGCATTTGAAATGTCTAGGATTGGAATGTGTTCTGCTTATGGTGCAATTATACTAGAAAACTAATTAAATGAAAAATTTTATAGACCCAACTACCTAAAAATAACCAACTACATACAACAACTCCTATGTGAAAGGGTAAATATAAACCCCAGAATAACTAAATTAGTTATTTATCAGATAAAGTTAATTCTCTAGATGATCATAGGAAACATAGCAGTAAAATCATCTCTAAAATTTGAATGCTGATAGTTTTTTTGGTAAACCCATTTATTGTTTTTATATCCTTCTAATGTTTCTTTTTTATTGTCCATTTTCTTAATTTTAATTTTTGTGTTTACATAGTAGGTACATGGGGTACATGAGAGATTCTGATATAGGCATACCTTGTGTAATAATCACAACAGGGTGAATGGAATATTCATCCTCTCAAGCATTTATCCTTTCTTTGTGTTACAAACTATCCAATTGTACTTTTAGTTATTTTTAAATGTACAACAAAATTGTTGACTGTAGTTGCCCTGTTGTGCTATCAAATACTAGATCTTACTTATTCTAACTATATTTAGTATCCATTAACCATCCCCACTGCCCCTCCCCTATTCCCTTGATAGTCACTGGTAACCATCAATCTACTGTCTACCTCCATGAGTTAAATTGCTTTAATTTTTAGCTCCCACATATGGGTTAGAATATATGAAGTTTGTCTTTCTATGCCTGGCTTATATCACTTAACATGATGACCTCCAGTTCCATTCATGTTGTTGGAAATGACAGGATCTCATTTATTTGTGGCTGAATAGTACTTCCATTGCATATATGAACTACATTTTTCTTTTTCAGTTTGTCTGTTGATGCACAGTTAGGTTGATTCCAAAGTTTGGCTTTTGTGAATACTGTGCTAATAAACATGAGAGTTCAGATATCTCCTTGATAAACTGACTTAATTTTTTTTTATGTGTATATACCTAGCAGTGGGATTGCTGCATCATACAGTAGTTCTTTTTATAAAATTTTAGTCTTTAATTTTATGGGGGCATAGTAGGTGTACATATTTATGGGGTTCATGATACATTTTGATATAGGCATACAATGTGTAATAATTACATCAGGGTAAATGGGGTATCCATCACTGAAGCATTTATCCCTTGTGTTACAAAGAATCTAATTATTTTAGTTATTCTAAAATGTACAATTAAATTGTTATTAACTATAGCCACCATGGTGTGCTCTCAAATACTAAAACTTCTTCATTTTTTTCTATTTTTTGTACCTGTTAATGATCCCCGCATTCCCCCCAATGACCCCATTACCCTTCTCAGACTCTGTCATTCTACTCTCTATCTCCATGAGTTCAATTGTTTTAATGTTTAGCTGAGAACATATGACGTTTGTCTTTCTGTGTCTGGCTTATTTTACTTAACATAATGACCGCCAGTTCCATCCATGTTGTTGCAAATGACAGGACCTTATTGTTCTTTGTGGTTGAATAGCATTCAATTGTATATATATACACCACCTTTTCTTTATTCATCTGCTAATGGACATTTAGGTTGCTTCCAAATCTTGGCTATTGTGAACAAAACTGTCATAACATGGCAGTGCAGGTATGTCTGAAATATATTGATTTTCTATCTTTTTGGTATATACCTAGCAGTAGGATTGTTGGATCATATGGTAGCTCTACTTTTAGATTTCTTAGGAAACTCTAAACTGTTCTCTATAGTCATCATACTAACTTACATTCCCATCAACAATGTACAAGGGTTCTCTTTTCTCCACATTCTTGCCAGCATTTGTTATTGCCTGTCCTTTGGATAAAAAACATTTTAACTTGGATGAGATATATCTCATTATAGTTTGATTTGCATTCCTCTGATGAACAATGATGTTGAGTATCTTTTTGTATACCTATTTGCCATTTGTACGTCTTGTACTGAGAAATGTCTACTCAGATCTTTTGCTAATTTTTAATTGGATTTTTATATTTTTTTCCTAAGAGTTGTTGGAGCTCCTGATATATTCTGGTTATGAATCCCTTGTCAGATGGTGAGTTTCCAAATATTTTCTCACATTCTGTGGGTTGTCTCTTCACTTTGTTGATTGTTTCCTTTGTTATTCAGAAGACTTTCAACATAATATCCCATTTTTTTGCTTTTCTTTGATTGCCTGAGAGGTAATACTCAAAAAAATATTTGCTCACTTCAGTGTCCTGGAGAGATTCCCCAAAGTTTTCTTTTAGTAGTTATGTAGTTTGAGGTATTGTACTTAAATCTTTAATCAATTTTTATTTTATTTTTGTATATGGCAAAATATATGGATCTAGGGTCATTCTTCTGCATTTGGAAAACCAGTCTTCCCAGCAACATTTATTGAAGAGACTGTCTTTCCCCCAGCATGTATTCTTGACACATTTGTCAAAAATGAGCTCACTGTAAGTGTGTGAATTTGTTTCTGCTCTCTGTTCTGTTGCATTGGTGTCTGTTTTTATGCCAGTACCATGCTGTTTTGGTTTCTATAGCTCTGTAGTGTAATTTGAAGGAATGTAATGTGATCCTACCAGTTTTGTTTTTTTTGCTTGAGATAGCTTTGGCTATTTTGGGTCTTTTGTGGTTTGTATGTATTTTAGGATTGTTTATCCATTTCTGTGAAGACTGTTGTTGGTATTTTGATAGGCATTGCATTGAATCTATGGATTTATTTGGGTATGATAGACATTTTAAAAATATTAATTCCTCAATTCATGAACATGGACTATCTTTCCATATTTTTGTGTACTCTTCAATTTCTTTCATCAATGTTTTGTTATACTTTTCATTGTAGGTATCTTTTGTTTCTTTGGTTAATTCCTAGATATGTTGTTTGATTTGTGGCTATTGTAAATGCTATTACTTTTTTTTCAGATTGTTTGATGTTGGCTTATAGAAAATTACCAATTTTTGTATGTTGATACTGTGTCCTGCCACTTTACTGAATTTGTTTATCAGTTCTAATGGTTTATTTGTGGAGTTTTAAGTTTTTTCAAGTATAAGATCATATCATCTGCAAAGAAAAATATAACTTGACTTCTTTCTTGCCAGTTTGGATGCTCTTTATTTCCCAGTTGCTCTACATTGAATAACAATGATGTAAATAAGTATTCTTTCTGTGTTCCAGATTTTAGAGAAAAGGCTTTAAGTTTTCCCCTATTCCGTATGATATTAGCTGTGGGTCTGTAATATATGGTCTTTATTATGTTGAGGTATGTTCTTTCTATACTCACTTTTTGGAGTTTTTTTTCTTTTCCTTTTGAATAATGAAGAGATGTTGAGTTTAATCATATGCTTTTTCAGCATCAGTTGAAATGATCATATGGTTTCTGTCCTTCATTCTGTTGATATGATGTATTACATTGATTGATTTCCATATGTTGTAGCCTCCTTGGACCTCTAGGATAAATCCCACTTGTTTATGATCAATAACCTTTTTAGGGTGATGTTGTATTTGATTTGCTGCTATTTTGTTGAGGATTTTTGCATCAGTGTTCCTCAGGGATATTGGCCTCTTTTTCTGAGGTGTCTGTTTGGTTTTACTATCAGGGTAATACTGGCCTCATAAAATGAGTTTAAGATATTTTTTCATTAATTTTAATTTTTATTTTAAGTTTTGGGCAGCATTTGCAGGATGTGCAGGTTTATTACATAGGTAAACGTGTGCCATGGTAGTTTGATGCACCTATCAACCCATATGTGGATATTAAGCCCAGCATGCAATAGCTGTGTTCTTATTGTTCAGCTCCTACTTACAAGTTACAGGAACACATAGTGTTTGGTTTCCTGTTCCTGTGTTAGTTTGTTGAGAATGATGGGTTTCCAGCTTCATCCATGTTCCCACAAAGGACATGAACTCATTCTTTTTTATGGCTGCATAGTATTCCATGTTGTATATGTGCCACATTTTCTTTATCCAGTCTTACAAGAGCTCCTGAAGGAAAAACCACCAAGTTTCTTTAGTATCCCAGAGTTCTTTAGCCCACGGTGGTAAGGCTTGCCAAAACTAAAGTTCCGACTCCCATGGTGGATGATTTGCTTCTGGGCTGGTCTAATTGCTCTCTCTTGGGCGCTGGCCAAATTTGGTCCTGCATCACTTTTTGCTGTGACGGGGCAGCAATGGGTTTAAATGCAAAGTCTCAAATAGCTGGGCATGGTGGTGGGCACCTGTAATCCCAGCTACTCGGGAGGCTGAGGCAGGAGAATCACTTGAACTCAGGAGGTGGAGGTTGCAGTGAGCTGAGATTGCACCACTGCACTCCAGCCTGGGCGACAGAGCAAGATTCAGTCTCTAAATAAATATATAAATAAATAAAATGCAAAGTCTCACAATCACTGTACTCTTATCTCCTCCAAGTGCACAGATTCCTTCTCCATGACACCCAGCCACTGTTGAGGGATGGCAGGGGCTGGTGTAGGTAATTTGAGGGTGTTTATTCTAACTTCTTCAGTGCCTTTTTCAGCGATATGAAGTTAAAACCAGGTACTGTGATTGCACACCTGATTTTTGGTTCTCATGAAGGTGCATTTTGTGTGTGTGCGTGTGTAGATAGTTGTTTAACTTGGTGTTCCTGTTGTGAGGACGATCACTGGAGGCTTCTATTCAGCCATATTGCTCTGGTTCCTTCTTTCCATGCTAATATAGTTTTTAAAATATCCTTGACTCTTGAAAAATATCTTACATGGCTCTTAAAACATTAGTTTTTACATTTCTTGCTTTGTACTCCATCAAAATGATATTCTGTTGCTTTGCTTTGTTTGTTGTCAGAATCTATCAAATGAATTTGTTTCTTCTCTCTTCAAATCATAGACTTTTTCCTGGAGATCCAATGTAATTTCTTAAACTTAAAGCCTACAAATGTTACTGGAGTATTTCTCACACAATTTTCCCACTAATTCATTGAGCCCTTTCAAGCTTTAGAGTTTGATTTTCTCTTATTTCTGGAAACCGTTCTTAAAACATAGTTTTAAATATTAGTGACCTTTTGCACTGTTTTTCTTTTAAAGAGACTTTATTTATTCATATGTTGGAAACTTCTTCTCTCTCTGCTTTATTTTATTACATTATTTTTTATCCAACTTACATTTTCTGCTTTTTTTAATTCTATTTTATAAATTTTACTGTTTCCTTATGTGGAAATTTTGTAATTAACTTTTTAGTGCTGGTATGATTTATTATATTATTTTATTTTGGAGTATAAATATTTCCTATTTTAGTACTTACTATTGTATGTGTATATTCTGAATTTCTACATTTTTGATGAATAGATTTTATATACATATTTATTTAATTACATGTAATTAGTGCCAAAATATGAATCATGTTTCGTGTTTTTTTTTTTCTTTTCATATTTTCCCTTTTTGGAGTTTTGTTATTTGTTGCAAAGTTTTGATTCTCAAACTTTTGTTTGAGGGTATTTGCTTTGTGTATGTTTGTTGACTGTTTTGTTTAGAATTTTTCTTTATTGAAAATAATATGGAATCCTGTTTGGGAAGAGGCTAGAGAAAAAATGGTTTACTTACTTGGGTTTTAGTTTGAGTGCCCTGTACTGTTGCTTTGATGAAGTTATTAAGCACAACGTTAAAATGTCACAAAATTTTTGTGCAATTTTCCCATGTCTCTTGTTTTAATAGTTCAATAAATCTTAAGATGATTCTTAAAGATTTACAGTCAATAATTGACCTATATACTATACATCTTAGCATAATTAAAACTTGAGACCTATATTTCCTCACTTAAAATAACTGTGACATCCTATAAAATAATGTTCTATACCAATATTTTTACCTTTTCTACTTTGAGAAAAATACAGCCCAATAAGAAGAGCAAATAAAATAACACATTGACTTCATAGCTACAGCATTGTTGGGCCATGTGCATTTCACAAATTTAAATTTAGTCTAAATAGTACGATGTGGATAAATAAGTACCTGAGAAAAGTAGTTATATCCTAAAGCTAACCAGGAGTAGATATTCAATAAGGACTTTCACAGAAGAAAAAAGAGCAAGGACAGTTGCAGCACAGATAACACCAACTAAGGTTCACTCTCAGATATCACTGAGGATATCACTAAAAGTGGGAAGATACTGATGATGGAAGTTACTGGAAAACAAAAGAAAACGACTGTAAGAATGTTGAGGGCCATTTTTTGGGAGAGGGAAAATACCTTGGAGAGAGAATGTATCCTTTGAAGAAAAACTCAAAATATAAAAAAAAACAAACTGCTGTATTACTTTCTCTTTTGTGACATTTTAAAGTTGTGCTTAATAATTTCCAGGTGAATAATTCAGGTGAAATCAGTCAATAGGATATTTCAAAATGTTAAGGTATTTGTTAGCCTAGATAACCTTTCTGAATCTTTCTTCATTTGCTCTTGATACGGTTTCTACCAAGATACTTTTTTTTTGTTAATAGATATTTCATAACTTATGTATTTAACAATCCTGAAATTTTGTTTCATACCGTTACAAGAATCAGGGATTCTGTGACCTCTTTTGCAGAAAAGAACAATTTCCTATCCAGAGATAACCAGCTTAAGAGTTTATTGAGAGGCTATATATGTCTGTTGAGATAAAGTAAGTAACAAGTAATTGACGACTGGTTGTCCTCATTTATCGGTATTTTTAAAATACACATAATGAAGCATTTGTTATTACCCTAGAGAAATCTGAGATCATTTTAAATGTATGAAAATATGGTTCTGTAATTTGTTGTTTTTCTGAATCTATATCTATTTATCTTTCCACCATACTGATAGGTTCATCATCTCTCATTCCTCTAGTTTAATAGCATTATTGTTTTAGAAACAGAGACAAAACCATAAGATATTAAAGATTGAAATTAATCTGTATACAGAGGTCTTCTTTTTTAATATATACATACGTAACAAACCTGCACATTGTGCACGTGCACCCTAGAACTTAAAGTATATTAATAATAAAAAAAAGAGGGGTCTTCTTGAGGGTGGCAGACAATGCTAATGCCTCTAAACGTAATATCCCTAATGTCTGTTTAAAACTGCAATACAATTGGAACTTCAGAAAATGGTTAATAAACAATAAGATTGGTTTTGGTCGAAAACATTTCCTATCTGTTTATTTCAGGGTTTTTTTTTTTTTTTTTTTGATTAAATGTATGTCTCTGTTCTCACTTCACAAAATGGTTAATAAACAATAAGATTGGTTTTGGTTGAAAACATTTCCTATCTGTTTATTTCAGGGTTTTTTTTTTTTTTTGATTAAATGTATGTCATTTCTCTGTGACTTGCATAGCAAGTTCATTACGCTGTTATAATGCTTCTAAGGATTCAGAAGTGTTGAATAGTATTTTTAGAATCCGTAAATAGATAAATTGACGACAAATGCTCAATTCGTAGAATGTCATTTTTTTCTTTATACCTTTCAAAACATATATTTAAATTTATGTATTTAAATTGTAGAGTCTGAAATTTCTATATAGTAACAGCCAGATCACTTTTTCCAATGAGAATTTATACTCTTTAGTATATTTTTTAACCCAGAGATATAAAAATTATAGCTTATATTTTCAAATACTATTTATCAAGTATAGCTGATTCACAGTAAAATTTGCAATAGGAGAAAAAGACCATATTAAATAGATAGCATCTATAGAAAACAATGACTATTAAGTACTCTTTAGTAATATTAGTGAGGTAACTGTACTGTACTCAAGTGACACAACTGATACTTTCTAAGATTCATTTCAAGTAGAAAATGCAAATTTTGAATATGTTTTATTTCTGTCCTAAGTCATAAATATAGAAAAGAAAGTGGCCCTGATAATTTACTTATAGAACAAACTTTGCTTGAACATTTAGAACATTTGTTTACAACTTGAGTATTTAAACAATTATTTATTGATAAAATTTCTGTTAGCAATGATATTAAAATGTCAACATAGCTAAGCTTATAATGTGACTGTTTCTGAAAAATCTTTATACAAATACTCTATTATTGAATTGTTGTATAATTGTAACTCATGTTCTTGCCTCTTCTAATCGATAGAGAATATTTTCATAAAGCTATCAGCTCAAATGCATGGCTACCCTTGAGGCCTAGAAGAATTATGACAACAGACATCTGGGACTCCCCATTAATATAGGCAAGTGTTTAAGAAAATGTAGTCACTAGATGATTTTGCCAAATTATAGCAATTTATAGTCTTGACTGCTTCTACATAACCCATTCAGTATATATATACACACACACATATATTATGTTAACAGTAAGTATATATTAACACAGTTATATCCAAATAAATTGCAGCATATTTCCACCAAAAATCTTGTTACAAACTTGTTAAGGTATGGATTTCATAGGATGACATCAGAAAATATCCTGTTAATTAAATAGCAGACACCTACTTTGTTGTTAAGCTAAATGTTGAGGAAAACAGTTGATCCCTATTTTTCTTGAATTAGCTTTTATGCTAGTCTCTGAGAATACCAAAATGAAAAATATACTGTCTTTGTCCTCTAGAAGTGTTTACAAATTAATCACAAAACAATTACATTAACTGACTAATAACTGGTTTTGCTTTCCCAAGGTGAAGCTAAAGATAAATAACTCAAACAGCATATCTTTAGATGTTGGATATTTAGTTCAAATATAATTCATATAAATCTAAGCAAAAGAGTCATATTAAATCAATAATGATCTAATTTAATTCACTTTAGTATGTATTTGTATTGCATAACTTTCCTTGAATATATATATATAGGAAATGAGATAAGACTAACAGGTTGATTTTAATTGTGGTGGTGGTGGGGGTGATATTTGGGTTGTAGGAGTAGCGCTGTAAAGAGTAATCAGCCCCAAGAAAGAAAAATGGTCTAACATCACTGTTTCCATTCAGAAAATGATATGAAAAGTCAAACTTCAAATTATTTTTGTGGGAGGTGAAGGAGGTTAACTAGTCCATTAGGTTCTGAATCACAAAATAAAATTGATAAATTTTAGGTTGCTAAATCATAGAAAGTTGTTCACAAATACAAGCTTCAGAACACTAGGTAGAGGCAAAAAGAGGTAGTGGAACAAGAAATAGTCAATTTTTATATTCCTACCAATAAAAGTAGAAGGGCTTCAGAGTTAGTAGACCAGACAAGTGTATTATTAAATGTGTGCTTTTTAAAAATGTTATGGACACAAAACATATTTTACACACACCTTTAAAAACAGATCAATAGGCGCTCTGAAAGAAAACACAGCATTATTACCTGGGCATGGTGGCATGCATCTGTACTTCCAGCTGCTCAGGAAGCTTAGGAATGAGAATCGCTTGAGCCAGGGAGGCTGAGGTTGCAGTGAGCCGAGACTGTACCACTGTACTCCAGCCTGGTGACAGGAGAGAGTCCATCTTGAAAAAAAAATAACAACATTAAAAACCCACAAGCATTAACAGCATCAATAGTAGAGGTTTTCTCAGGAGAGGAGAACTAGGTAATTGGGGGAGAGCAAAGAGAGACTTTTCCTTGTAGATTTAGAAAACAATGTTTGAATTTCCTACTGAATCTTTACACTGAAGCACACTTTTGTTTTTAAAAGTACATTAGTAAAAATACGTACTTCATGGAAATACTCTTCCACATAATTTATGCAACCACAAATAGGAAAAAATCTATATATCTATATATAGAGAGATATAGATATTATAAGGTGTTATGTAACTGCTGAGATGTACTCTGAGTTCTTGACAATTATCACTTTCAGTTGTCATTTAATACTATTTTGGAAACAAGTTTTTATTTGTTTAATTTTATTTTAGTTCTTAAAAATCAGTCAACCACCCAAGTATAGGATGGAAATAACACCTTATAACCCCATCAAGAATCCATAAAGCTGGTGGGTCAGTCAGAGACCCCACTAACATCAGCTTCAGTGAATAGAGGTTTCAATGTTAAGAAGCACATGGCTGGGCCGATGTTGCCACGGCTCTACTGCCACTGACTCTGAGACTCACTGATGGCACGGCTTTATTTCTGTGATGTCATCATGTGTGTGTCTCCCTGGTAGTGCCTAGAGCCTCTTGACTTCAACTCCCTAGCCAGATATGTGACATAAGTAAACCCCATTTGTCAGAAAGGCTAGAAAAAGACATATTTATATTTTAGTTGTCTCTAAAGAGTGGGCCAACAAGGGAGTAAGTGTTTGGGATTGTGTGTAGGTTGAGCTTGCAATGCCCACGCCAGCTGGTGGGTAAAATTGCTAGCACTAGAAACTTTCAAAAAGCTACAGAATTACTCTTCCTACTCCTGAATGAGATGTTGTGCACAAATAAAGATCTAATTTGTAAGAAGGAAAAAGATTGAGATAATGGCAACACCACAAGATGGGATTTGAAAATTAATATCTAGAAACATGTGCTTTGGTTAATCGTGTTTGCCTCCGAGGTGGTTAACACAACACTTGTGGTCACGACCTAGGTGAAATACTGCTAAAATACAATATTAAGTTTCAGAGCAGTTATTTGTTTTTTATTACTATTGTATCAGTTATACACACTAATGAAAGGAGCATATAGCGTTAGTAAAATATCTATTACCTTTATAATGATAGAGATATAGAACTCTTTGAAAAATGACTGACTGCTCTTTTTTAAAGTATTCTTATATCGTAGGCATGATCATAATTATGTCATATTTACTAATTATTAATATTGTGTATTTAAAAAACAATATCTGAGTTTAAACCTGTGAATGTTTACTACTATGCTCTCATAATCTTTCTTTACTTAAATTAGTAACTTATGTTTTATTTTTAAAATAAGCGTTTTATAAAATGTAATTTGCTGTTTTCAAATACATATAAATGAGAATTGATTACTGCAGTCAAGCTAATTAGCATATCCATCACCTCATATAATTACCTTTTGTTCTTTGTGTGGTGAGAACATTCAAGATTTACTTACTTAGCAATTATCAAGTGTAGAGCGCCATATTAACTATTGTCGCCATGCTGTATATTAGATCTCTAGAATTTATTAATCTTACACAACTGAAAGTTTGTACCCTTTAATCAACTTTTCTTTTGTTTTGAAAATAAAACCTGCTAAAAAAATTCAATATCTAAAATAAAATTTTGCTTTCATTTTTGCAAAAAGTACCCTTCTTTTCAGCTAAACAAATAATTTATGAAAACTAGTGTACTTAGAATAATTTCATTCAAAATAATAGTAAGCACATAGAAATCAATATAGGTAGCAAAAATTGAGACTGTTTCATGTACACTTGAGAAGAAATATGTATTCTCCTGTTTCAGTGGAGTGTTCCAAATTTTTCTGTAAGGTCTAGCTAGTTTATAGTGTTGATCAAGTCCTCTTTTTACTTGCTGGTTTTTGCTTAGTTTTTCTGTTATTGAAAGTGTGATATTGAAGTCTCCTAATATTGTAGAGCTGTTAACTTCTCCCTTCAATTCTGTGATTGTCATATATACATATATATATATATATATGTTTATAATTCATCTTCTTAACGGATTATTCCTTTCATCAATATGTAATGTCTTGACCTTTGTCTCTGATAACCATTTTTACTTAAAGTCTATTTTGTCTGATAGTAGATACCACTTGTTCTAGTTTGGTTACTATTTTCATAGAGTGTCTTTCTCCATCCTTTCACTTCCACCTTTTTGTGTTTTGGAATATAAATGGAGTCTCTTGTAGGTGGTGTATTGTAGGATTATGCTTTTTAAATCTATTATGTTATTCTCTACCTTTTAATTGGAGAGTTTAATTCACGTGCATTTAAAGTAATGACAGATAAGTAAAAATTTCTGCCATTTTGTTATTTGTTCCCCATACCATTTTATTTTGTTCCACAAATTCCTCTATTACTGCTTCTTTGTGTTCAAGTGATTTTTTTGTAGTGCACTCTTTCAATTTCTTTCTCACTTCCTTTTCCTTATTTATTTTTGGTTATTTTCTTCATGGTTACCCAGGGAATACAATTAACCTCTTCAACGTATAGCACTTTGTTCTGAATTAATATCAATTATCCTTAGTAGTATACATAAACTCTGCCCCTATACGAGTCATCTCTCATTGTTTATGTGGTTATTGTTACAAATTAAATCATTATACATTATGTTCCCAATAACATAGATGTATGATTATTTTAAATATTTGTATTTAAATCCTGTAGGAAATGAAAAGTGAAGTCTCAAACCAAAAATACATTGCTGGCTCTTATATTTGGCCATGTTTTACCTTTAACAGGTATATTTTTTTTTCTTCATACAGCTTTGTTTTTTTTGTTGTTGTTTTGTTTGTTTTTGTTTTGAGACAAGGTCTCACTCTGTTGCCCAGGCTGGAGTGCAGTGGTGCGATCTCAGTTCACTGCATCCTCTGCCTCCTGGGTTCAACCTCCACTTCCTGGGTTTGTCCTCTACCTCCTGGGTTCAAGCCATTCTCCTGCCTCAACCTCCTAAGTAGTTGGGATTACAGGTGCATACCACCATGCCTGTCTAATTATTTATTTTTAGTAGAGACAGAGCTTCACCATTGGCCAGGCTGGTCTTGAACTCCTGACCTCAGGTGATCTGCCCGCCTCAGCCTGCCAAAGTGCTGGGACTATAGGCATGAGCCACCACACCCAGCTTCTTCATACAGCTTTGAGTTACTGTCTTGTATCCTTTTATTTCAACCAGAAGAACCACCTTTAGCATTTTTTATAGGGCTGCTTCAGTAATACACATTCCCTTAGCTTTCATTTATCTTTTATTTGGAAAAATCTTAATTTCTCCCTCATTTTTGAAGGATAGTTTTGCTGGATATAGGATTCTTGTTTGATAGTCTCCATTTGTTGTTGTTGTTGTTTTTACTTTTTTCTTTTTTTTTTTTCCAGCACATAGAATATGCCATCCCACTGTCTTCTGGCCTCTCTAGTTTCTGATGAAAAATAGACTGTAGGACTTACTGGGGAGCCTTAGTGCATGCTTTATATGTTTCTCTCTTTGTCTTTGCTTTCAGCAGTGTGATTATAATGTATTTTAGAGTCAATCATTTTGAGTTTATCCTGCTTAGAGTTTGTTGAGCTTTTAGAATGTGTAGAGTTATGACTTTCATCAAATTTCAAACGTTATCAGTCATTATTTCTCTTAATATTCTTTCTGCCTCTTTTGCTCTCTTTCTTTCTGGGACTCTTATTATATATATGTTGGTATACTTGACAATATCCCCAAAGTCTTTTAGTCTCTGTTCAGTTTTTTTTTTTTTTTAATCTGGATCTCGGCATGTATAGTGTAAGTTAACCAATTTTCAGATTTGTTGATTATTTCTTTAGCCTGCCAGTATCTGCTGATGAGCCTCTTCAGTTAATTTTTTGTTTTAATTATTGTCAGCTATAGAATTTCTGTTTCATTGCTTTTTTAAATAATTTATGTCTACTCATATTCTGTATTTCTTAAGACATCTTTCTTCCAAGATCCTGTTGTCTTTTGTTCACTATTTTTTTTAGTTGGCTGAGTCTACTTTGAGAGTATTTGTCAAGCAAGTTCAATGTCTGTGCTTCCTCTGGGAAACTCTCTCTTAATATCTCCTACAAATGGACTCCCTTCTTTCTTTCTTTCTTTCTTTCTTTCTTTCTTTCTTTCTTTCTTTCTTTCTTTCTTTCTTCCTTTCTTTCCTTTCTTTCCTTTCTTTCTTTCTTTCCCTTCCTTCCTTCCTTCCTTCCTCCTTCCTTCCTTCCTTCCTTCTTTCTTTGATTTTCTTTCCTTTCTCTTTCTTTCTCTCTTTTTCTTTCTCTCTCCTTCCTTCCTTCCTTCCTTCCTTCCTTCCTTCCTTCCTTCCTTCCTTCCTTCCTTCTTTCTTCTCTTCTCTTCTCTTCTCTTCTCTTCTCTTCTCTTCTTTCTTCTTTCCTTCTCTCTCAATTCCTTATTCAAAACTGGGCATTCTGAATATTATAATATGGTATCTCTGAAAATTCTATTCATCTTCTTCCTTGGGGTTTGTTTTTATTACTTTGCATAAGTAGTTCTTTGTTCAGTTACTTTTCTAGATTACTCATGTAAATCCTTTATTCTTTTTGTTATGTGTAGTCTCTGGTCATTTAGCTATATGTAGCTCATTTTAAACAGGGATTTGCTTGAACACCAGGAAGAAGAAAAATAATTTTTAGTTCTCCAAATATATTTTCTCCTTGAGTTGTCCTCTGAAGGTTTCAGTGTACCTATAATTTGTTCAGCTGTAACTTTTTCCCATGCTGCACTGGATTTTTCATTTGAATTAAAATATCTTCAAGGGATGCCTTCTGTTGTAGCCACATTTCCACTCTGTATGATCTCAGAGCTAGACAAAATGAAAGCAGGCACCTTGGGTTATTCTTTCAGTTGACTGCCACGTAAGTAATAGTATAAAAACACAATTATTTGGGAAAAACATCTACTCTCTTCCTTTCAGAACCAGTGACCAAAATTACAAATTGGGACAATGAGTTGTGGTTTTCAAAATCACTGCTACAAAGCGGAGGTTATTGGGCCAAAGACAAGGACAAATTCCACAAAGTTATCTGACCAAGTTTAATTTACCTTTTCATTAATTCAGCATCTGCCTGGTTGCTGTAAACCTTTGAGTCTTTCCCAGAGTTTGAACAAATTTGAAAGTGGAGTCTGATAGTTGCGCTCATTTTTTTCTATATTTCTGTGGAGAGAAGGGCTCTTGGAGCTACATACTCCATTATCATCACTCCTGAATAGTTGCTTTTTCAAATTTTATTTTCTTTCCTGTTATTTGTTACTTTCCACAAATGCAGGACTTTTTTTTTTGTTAACATAAGTGTGTCACAGTCTCTTTATACATGTAAAATTCTTTCAGTTACTAGAAAAAATAAAATCCAAGCTATGTACATTAAAAAATACTTAAGATGGCATTTAAAAACAGATTTGCAAAGTTTACAATGAAATTAACATAGCATTCTAAAAGCTTTCTGCTGTGGACAAGATGTAAATAATAAAAGATAATCTTTTTTTTTTTTTTTTTTTTTTTTTACCTAGTATTTGGGTAAAACTAAAGATATAGTTAGATACCATAGAAACAATATAAATAGTAAAAAACACAGTAGAAATAATAAAAGATAATCTGTTATAATTTGACAGTATTATTTCAAAACACTGATAATCTAATTTTACCTAGTATTTTGGGTGAAACTAAAAATACAGGTTAGAAACAGTAGAAACAATACAAAGCTGCAAATAAAAGAGTTCATTATAAAAGCATTGTTTTCACAGCTGTAAAAAAAGTCAAATACAAATCATGGGTTATCTTCACTTCTTTTTTTTAAAATAAGGTATAACAATACAACTTTATATAAGTACTTATTTTATGGAAGTTGTGTTTCTTTTTTAAACTTTTAAGTTTAGGGGTATACGTGTAGGTTTGTTATATAGGTAAACTTGCGTCATGGGGGTTTGGTGTACAGATTATTTTGTCACCCAAGTATTAAGCCTAGTACTCATTAGATATTTTTCCTGATTCTCTTCCCCCTCCCGCTTTCCACCCTCTGATAGTCCTCAGTGTCCATTGTTCCCTGTTATATATCC
Organism: Macaca mulatta; assembly: GCF_049350105.2. Classification (NCBI taxonomy): domain Eukaryota; kingdom Metazoa; phylum Chordata; class Mammalia; order Primates; family Cercopithecidae; genus Macaca; species Macaca mulatta. The sequence goes on from NC_133423.1 coordinate 15,347,466, forward strand.
CTGTGTTCTCATCTTTTAGCCCCCATGTGTGAACGAGAACCTTGGTTATTTGGTTTTCTGTTTCTGTGTTAGTTTGTTAAGAATAATGGGCTTCATTTCCATCCATGTTCCAGCAAACCACCATGGCGCGTCATTGACTATTAGAAAAATGCTAATCAAAACCACAATGGGAAATTGTGTTTCAACGGAAAATTATCTGTCCTCTAAAACTGTGCATCCTTTCTGTGTTCTCAGATCTAGCTTTGTTCATTGTTTCGGGGATATTTTGGTATACTTTGTAAATAATAGTTACCTGATAATTATGTAAATTATATTCTATATGGTACAAATTTAATTGACTTATCCCCCTTCTGTGAAATAACCAGTGTTGTTTCCATTTGCAATACTTTTCAGTGTTCCTTTTCTCTATATATTTTTATGCTTTTTTGATTTTGCCTAATATCAGTAATTACACCTGCTGAGTTCTCTCAGGTCATATGAGTAAAATAGAATTTTTAAATATGTTTACTTTTTATATGTGCATAAAAATCATGATTTTATCTTCTTCCTAAGAATTATCTTTTAACATTATAAACATAAGCATGCATGGATATAGATAGACATCTATTTGGAAAAACAAAACAATTTTTATATATGTGTACATATATGTATTATGTATTCACATATATAAGCATTTTATTCCAACACATACATATTGATATGCTAGATAGTTTGATATACATGAATATTCTAGCATGAGATGGAGTCCCTTTCGTCTTTTACAATTTTATAATTTCAACCCCTCTTTTATATCTTTTCTTCACCAATTTAACTATTTTTTTATTTTTCATTTTTTTTTATTATACTTTAAGTTCTAGGGTACATGCGTACAATGTGCAGGTTTGTTACATATGTATACATGTGCCATGTTGGTGTGCTGCACCCATTAACTCGTCATTTACATTAGGTATATCTCCTAATGCTATCTCTTCCCCCTACCCCTCCCCACAATAGGACCCGGTGTGTGATGATCCCCTTCCTGTGTCCAAGTGATCTCATTGTTCAATTCCCACCTATGAGTGAGAACATGCAGTATTTGGTTTTCTGTTCTTGCAATAGTTTGCTGAGAATGATGGTTTCCAGCTGCATCCATATCCCTACAAAGGACACAAACTCATCCTTTTTATGGCTGCATAGTATTCCGTGATGTATATGTGCCACATTTTCTTAATCCAGTCTGTCACTGACGGACATTTGGGTTGATTCCAAGTCTTTGCTATTGTGAATAGTGCCGCAATAAACATACGTGTGCATGTGTCTTTATAGCAGCATGACTTATAATCCTTTGAGTATATCCCCAGTAGTGGGATGGCTGGGTCAAATGGTATTTCTAGTTCTAGATCTTTGAGGAATCACCACACTGTTTTCCACAATGTTTGAACTAGTTTACAGTCCCACCAACAGTGTAAAAGTGTTCCTATTTCTCCACATCCTCTCCAGCACCTGTTGTTTCCTTAATGATTGCCATTCTAACTGGTGTGAGATGGTATCTCATTGTGGTCTTGATTTGCATTTCTCTGATGGCGAGTGATGATGAGCATTTTTTCATGTGTCTGTTGGCTGTATGAATGTCTTCTTTTGAGAAGTGTCTGTTCATTGCCCACTTTTTGATGGGGTTGTTTTTTTTTTCTTGTAAATTTGATTGAGTTCTTTATAGGTTCTGGGTATTAGCCCTTTGTCAGATGAGTAGATTGCAAAAATTTTCTTCCATTCTGTAGGTTGCCTGTTCACTCTGATGGTAGTTTCTTTTGCTGTGCAGAAGCTGTTCAGTTTAATTAGATCCCATTTGTCAATCTTGGCTTTTGTTGCCATTGCTTTTGGTGTTTTAGACATGAAGTCCTTGCCCATGCCTATGTCCTGAATGGTATTACCTAGGTTTTCTTCTAGGGTTTTTATGGGTTTAGGTCTAACATTTAAGTCTCTGATCCATCTTGAATTAATTTTCGTATAAGGAGTAAGGAAAGGATCCAGTTTCAGCTTTCTACTTATGGCTAGCCAATTTTCCCAGCACCATTTATTAAATAGGGAATCCTTTCCCCATTTTTTGTTTTTGTCAGTTTTGTCAAAGATCAGATGGCTGTAGATGTGTGATATTGTTTCTGAGGGCTCTGTTCTGTTCCATTCGTCTATATCTCTGTTTCGGTACCTGTACCATGCTGTTTTGGTTACTGTAGACTTGTAGTATAGTTTGAAGTCAGGTAGTGTGATGCCTCAGCTTTGTTCTTTTGGCTTAGGATTGTCTTGGCAATGTGGGGTCTTTTTTGGTTCCATATGAACTTTAAAGCAGTTTTTTCCAATTCTGTGAAGAAACTCATTGGTAGCTTAATGGGGATGGCATTGAATAAATTACCTTGGGCAGTATGGCCATTTTCACAATATTGATTCTTCCTGTCCATGAGCATGGTATGTCCTCTTTTATTTCACTGAGCAGTGGTTTTGTAGTTCTCCTTGAAGAGGTCCTTTACATCCCTTGTAAGTTGGATTCCTAGGTATTTTATTCTCTTTGAAGCAATTGTGAATGGAAGTTCATTCATGATTTGGCTCTCTGTCTGTTACTGGTGTATAAGAATGCTTGTGATTTTTGCACATTAATTTTGTATCCTGAGACTTTGCTGAAGTTTCTTATCAGCTTAAGGAGATTTTGGGCTGAGATGATGGGGTTTTCTAAATATACAATCATGTTATCTGCAAACAGGGACAATTTGACTTCTTTTCGTAACTGGATACCCTTGATTTCTTTCTCTTGCCTGATTGCCCTAGCCAGAACTTCCAACACAATGTTGAATAGGAGTGGTGAGAGAGGGCATCCCTCTCTTGTGCCCATTTTCAAAGGGAATGCTTCCAGTTTTTGCCCATTCAGTATGATATTGGCTGTGGGTTTGTCATAAATAGCTCTTATGATTTTGAGATACGTTCCATCAATACCGAATTTATTGAGAGTTTTTAGCATGAAGGGCTGTTGAATTTTATCAAAGGCCTTTTCTGCATCTATTGAGATAAGCATGTGGTTTTTGTCTTTGGTTCTGTTTATATGCTGGATTATGTTTATTGATTTGCATATGTTGAACCAGCCTTGCATCCCAGGGATGAAGCCCACTTGATCATGGTGGATAAGCTTTTTGATGTGTTGCTGGATTTGGTTTGCCAGTATTTTATCGAGGATTTTTGCATCAATGCAAACCTTCTTCTCTCAACTTGTCAAAGTCATTCTCCATCCAGCTTTATTCCATTGCTGGCGATGAGCTGTGTTCCTTTGGAGGGGGAGCTGCGCTCTGATTTTTTGAATTTCCAGCTTTTCTGCACTGCTTTTTCCCCATCTTTGTGGTTTTATCTGCCTTTGATCTTTGATGCTGGTGATGTACTGATGGGGTTTTGGTGTGGGTGTCCTTTCTGTTAGTTTTCCTTCTAACAGTCAGGACCCTCAGCTGTAGGTCTGTTGGAATTTGCTTGCGTTCTACTCCAGACCCTTTTGCCTCGGTATCAGCAGCGGAGGCTGCAGAAGATAGAATATTGCTGAACAGCGAGTGTTGCTGTCTGATTCTTGCTCTGGAAGCTTCGTCTCAGGGGTGTACCCCGCCATGTGAGGTGTGAGATGTCGGTCTGCCCCTAGTGGGGGATGTCTCCCAGTTAAGCTACTCAGGGGTCAGGGACCCACTTGAGCAGGCAGTCTGTCCATTATCAGATCTCAACCTCCATGCTGGGAGATCCACTGCTCTCCTCAAAGCTCTCAGACAGGGATATATACCTCTGCTGAAGTTTCTACTGCTTTTTGTTTAGCTATGTCCTGTCCCCAGAGGAGGAGTCTGCAGAGGCAGGCCGGCCTCTTTGCGCTGTGGTGGGCTCCACCCAATTCGAGCTTCCAGGCAGCTTTGTTTACCTACTTAAGCCTCAGCAATGGCGGGAGCCCCTCCCCCAATCTCACTGCCGCCTTGCGGTTAGATCTCAGACTGCTGTGCTAGCAATGAGGGAGGCTCCATGGGCATGGGACCCTCTGGGCCAGGTATGGGATATAATCTCCTGGTGTGCGCCGTTTGCTAAAACCCTTGGTAAAATGCAGTATTAGGGTGGGAGTTATCCGATTTTCCAGGTGTTGTGTGTCTCAATTTATTTGGCTAGGAAAAGGAATTTCCTTCCCCCTTGCGCTTCCCAGGTGAGGTGATACCTCGCCCTGCTTCAGCTCTCGCTGATCGGGCTGCCCCCGCAGACCAGTGCCAACTGTCCAACACGCCCCTGTGAGATGAACCTCAGTTGTACCTCAGTTGAAAATGCAGAAATTACGCGTCGTCTGTGTCGCTCACACTGGGAGCTGGAGGCTGGAGCTGTTCCTATTCAGCCATCTTGGATGCGCCCCTTAACTACTGTATTTTTAAAAAATAAGTTGTATATTTGTCAAGCTTGGATTGAACTTGGTATAGAGATAAATTCTCTTGTAAATGTTGTTCTTTGAAAATATGTAGACTCATTTCTGAGCTTTCTATATAGAGAGTAATGGTGAGTCAGAATGGAAATATAATGGCCTTTATCTACATTGGTAGAAGTTCCTCCCTCTGGGATGATGTAATCCTCAAAGGATAAAGCTTATTCAGAAAAGTAGGGGCCAGATTTTGGCTCCAACTTACTCCTTTTAACCTGAAGCCTGTGTGCAGAAATCAGAAATTTAACTCACTTGAGTTTTAGAGTACATAAATATTATTAATTTCTTGGTAATGTTAGTGTGCAGAGACAGCTGAAGGTGAATATAAATGTGCTACTCTTCTCCAACATCAAGGCTATGGTGAAAACAAACCCTAGACAAAATTATTTCTATTTCTGTGACTTTCTTTTATTAGCAAAACATGAGTTAGTACACAAAATCAGTCTAGAAGCTACCTGAAGTCTCAGTGCTCTGCCTATTCTGTTACTCACAGAGCATCTAGAAGGAAGAGGTCCCTCAAGGCAAACCGTCTATTGAACAATAGTCAAAACTCTATTAACCATCTAATCACGTTCAGGTGATAGCTATTTTAGGGATCACAGCTGAGCTGTTTTCCCCAAGACTAAAGGTGAAAAAGCTAAAATCTTCTATCCAGTTTATGTCAATAATTTAACCAGTGAAAAACATGTGCAATGCCCATTATGGTTATTATTAGCAAATTATTAATTTCAGCAACAAAATGTCATCCTTAATATATTAAATATATGCTGCTAATTAGAAAGGACTCTTTTCTTCATTAATGAGAAAAGATAGGGAAACACATCTAAGAGCTCACCCTTGAGTGGATCTCCTTATCGAACGCCAACCAATCATCTCTATGGTGTGTATTTCTGTTTTTGGGAGTGGGTCACTCTTGAGTGAGCGCAAAAAAACAGAAAATATAAATTTTAGTATTTTAATTAATAAAATATAAGAAGTTACATATCACATTTAAAAGTATGTAACATCAAAAAGTAATTCCTATTGTTATAATTTATAAGATTAAAATAATATTATGTTTTATGTAGCTATAATGACTATCACCTGTCCAGAAATAATAAACCTCTTTCAGTGCCACTTAATAGGCTATTCTTTCTGTTCCTTTAGAACAAAATTTATATAATTTTCTCCACATGAGAAAGGATTTCAATTTTCTTTTCATGTCATTTTTCTTTCCAATTTACAGATGTTCTCCACAAGAAGGAGAATAACATGCCCAAGGAATCCAATCTCCAACTTTTCAGTGAAATATTTGCTAAAAGCTGTAATTTCAGTTCTGAGGATCTATCATAAAAAATTTCAATGTAGCTACCTCAATCAAGTATTAAAAAATGAAAATTCTTTTCTTTACCATACTGAAATGGCTGCTTATTGCTTCTTTGGAGAATCAATGTGTTAAAGACAGTGCTTCAGTATCATTTATTGCTGTAATAAATGTTCACCATTTTCCCCAGTGTTGAGTGAAAGTGCAGTGAACTTGAGTTTCCTTTCTCAGTTCTGCAGTTGAAAATAATTGCTTTGCTTTTCCCACATAATTGTGGAAAAACAATTTTGACAAGAGACTAGTTCCTAACTATTGAATATTGAAATTAATTAGCATTCACATTGCATTGTGCAGTGCCATCCCTGGAGAATTTTGGTAATGAGTATTCAGATTAACTATACCCACTAGGGACACCTTGTACTACTATGCCTTCATGTTCTATAAATATACGTAGTCCTTGAACAGTCAAAATATATTAAGGGATCAGTTATACCCACAAATCTAAAAGAACCAGAATATAGAAGGACATGGTCCATTTAACTCTGCAGATCACAACATACTATGCTGGTACATCATAATATTGTCTCAACTAACATTTCCAAGTGTCTGTTCTTGAAACTGGCATAACATAACAACACATCGCAATGAAACACTCCCATTTAAAACAGCAGAGCATTTGGTTTAATGACCCACTTCTAACTAACTACAAGAATTGTGCTTAGAAAACTGTCGATTTATGAAAGCAAAGACAAGTTATGGATATTGGCACACACAATTTTTGTTAGCGTATCTGTTTCACTTCTTTCCTATAATCTCACCAAGTGTTGGCTAAGTTTAAAATTTAGTCAAGACACTTGCTCCAAGTAGGATTTTAAAAATTAACCTACTTTGGTTTATTCAAAGCCTGATTAAACAGATAATTAAAACTTACAGACACAGATTTCTGCTAAATTACTGTAGCTTGACTGAATTTGTGCAGTAGATTATTTGTGGTATGTAAGCTGGCATAAACTGTCTCAGTCACAGTGCAGAAAACATACAAAGATTTCGTGTTTCCTCTTTTCTACATATGCTCCTAAAATGGCTCCTTTTGATGTGAAAAGAGGCAGAAATATGGACAATTTATGAATTTTTTTTTTTTTTAGATTTAAGAGCTTCTTTATCTCAACTTTTCTAAGCCAGTGCCACTGTTTATTATACCATTTCACAATGGAATTGATCAATTCTACTTGCCTTAAGAATCCTTTAGTGCTTTGAAAAGGTAAATAACCTGAGAAAAATGTAAGAATTAAAATGGTCATTTATGGTAAATTGCCAGGATGCAAATTAGGTCTGTGTTCAGATCTCTGTTATGAATACTTTTTATTTGTATAACTCTCTGAATTTCAAACCATCTTGCATTACTTGGAAAAATGCAGATGTTTAAACTTTAAATATTGTTGTGACTACTAAATGAAATAATGTATGTGAGACTCCCTAGCACATTTCCAGGAACAAAATCTTACAAGGTTGGTTTCTTTCATGCATTTACACATGGAAAGGTAACATGCAACAGATTAAAAAAGAAAAAAAAAGCTTCAGACTTGATCTCTTCCATGTACTACTTTAAATTTGAATAAGACACACAATCTCTGATCCCAAGCCTCGTATATTTCAGCTTCAAAACTAAACAAACAGTCACTTTAGGTACCAGGAGATCAAACAAATAAGGTATACACATCTTCCAGAAATATTGGCATTTTGAATTCTCTCAAAAATTGTTATTGGCCTTAAAACATTATGTATTTGCTCAACAGTCCATATCATTCTACTTCCACATTCTTGTAGAAAGAAACTAATCATTGTGAGTATCTCAATTCTCCATCTTCCCTAGTCCAGCGTTTATCTATTGGAATCTGCTATATGCTTGCATTGTTCTAGGCATTAAAGATAATGAGCTTGAAGCAGAACTACCCTAATGAAACTTACTTGGTCATACCAATCACAGGCAATAAGCAATACAATGTCAGGTAGAGAGGAATACCAAAAATAAAGTTCAATATAGTACAGGTTAAATAGTTAAATATTGGAGTGTAATGGTTGGAGTGGCCAGTGAAATACAGGGTGATCAAGAAAATACAGAAATGTTTCCAATGTTGATTATAAATTTTACATAATTCTAATGTGATATTTGTCTAGACAAAAAGATTCTAAAACTAATCAAAAAGAATAGTAAAAAAAGATACAGGCAAAATAATTGCCCTAATAGAATATATGATTGAGTGTTATAAATCAATGAGAAAATAATTATTCAATAAATATTACAGAGAAAATTATCTAAACAATTGAAAAATTATTAATCATTTTTCCTTACATTGTATGCCATAATAGATCCAATATAAAATGAAGAGGCTTCAGTTAAAATGTCAACTGTAAATAAGAAGTGTTACTGAATTTAGACAATACTCAGAAAGGATACTTTAAGTATAAACGCAATGAAATAAATAAAAAGGTAAAAGTAAACTACACATAAGTTTGAGACTTCTGAACCAATAAAATACATGAAAAGATAATCAAATAACCCAAAAATGTTTATTATAGAAGTTTTAAAGTTATATCTCTAACATTACTAAGGTAAGCCTTGCAATCTTGAAGTTACCTAGAATTATATTGATTGGATACCCATTAGCCACACCTGACTATCAAGCACTGAAATGTGGCCAGTCCAGATTGAGAATTGCTACAATGTAAAATACAGACAAAATTCTGAAAACTTGGTGGGAAAAATAAAAATACAAAATATCTCAATAATGTTTTGTTGATTAAACATTAAAATAATACTTTTGACATTAAATTATGTTATTAAAATTAGTCTCTCCTGTTGCTTTTACTTTGGTGATATAGCTACTAGAGAATTTAGCATTACCAATGTGGCACAGATTACATTTTGGATTGCACGTATCTAGAGAGGCAAGAACTATTTGGAAAAATTGGACCTACCAGATTGCCTCATCTTCATTTTTCTAAGATAGTATGTTTAGAGCCTTGATTATGATAATAACAGTGGTGATGATCTTGGTAATTCTTGCATCTCGACATTGTATCTTTATACCTTCTTGTAATTTTAGTGTTCACCTTATGTTTGATATACTGATGCTAGAATTTGAAAAGTCAAATATTGTGGCTTCATAACAATGACAGCTTCCTAATTTTCCTAACTGTTATGAAATGTGAGTTGGTCATGGCCAAATAACTCAAGAATTTCATATTCTGTATACTTCAATGAAAATAAAAATGTTTACTCATTAACTCTAAATAAAACCATCACCAAATTAGTTGTAAATAACTAGGCAGAGAAAAAAATCTACGTTGTATCATTACATTTTTACAATACGTTTATCTTATTCACTAAGAAAAGAAGTGCTGTTTGGGGAAGAACTTAATTGAGTCATCTGTAAGATTTTCAGCTGTCTGTTATTGCATAAGAGATAGATCTAGATAATATGAACCTTTAAGAAGACAGGTTGTATCTGGAAATTATCATGACTTGTGTCACTCCTACGTCCATATATTATCTTAGTTATTCCAAATTAGCCACAGTGACTAACAAAGCATCACAGTCCTGATAACCTTTCACAGTTTGGTAGAGAATCTAATGAACAGGCAAGGAATGTTTAATTCACCTTGATTAAATAATTGCATCTGTGAATTTGTGTAAAATTATGAATAGAACTGAGATGTAGACAAAATTATGTATGAGGATGCCATCATTACTGTTGTGGCTGCTGTTATTTTGTATTATCTTGATGCAATTTTTACAGCAATAAGAAATAAATTATGAAACACAAAATTTTAAATTTGAAGCACAGTGACATGAGAAGATTCATTAATATTTAAAAAATTATTCATTATCCAATTATCTAAGCATGACAGCATTTAACATTTTAGTTATGTATAATTACATATATGTGTATTTCTAAATGCACTCAGTTTTAATATACATATGATTTGCTACTGTGTTTCTTTACTTATCAATCAGTATGCAGCCTCCGTTGTAGTAAGGCTTAAAGAAGATGCATGCAAAGCACTTGTGTCATCTCTCCCAGAGAGTAGGCTCTCTAAACTTCAGGAGATTCCTGCTCTTGCTCATAATGTTCTACATTTTTTTTCATATTACTGGTATATAATAAGCTTCCTTAATAATTTCAGTTGCTCAGACACTGAAAACTAAGATTGATTCAGTTTAAGTTAACTCATTCCAACTACCTATCCCATAATTTATTTCTTAGTATTTAATGGCATATACAATCATCTACATTACTTTGGGCTGCTTTTAATAGAAAACTGAATACAATGGTTTAATGAAGTAAAGATATATTTCTCACCTAGAAAAAAAATCAGAGGCAGTCCATGACCAGTACTCCCCTGTGTCACAAGGACCTGGTCTTATTTTTTGTTCTGTCATCTTTAGTTTGTGAATTGCGTTCCCATCTGACATGACGGTTGCTGTATCTAACATCCACAATTGAAGAGGAAATAGAAAGACACCAGCCATTTGCTCTAGCTGTCTGCTTTTTTTTTTTAAACAAAACAAAACAGGAAAAGGATAGCACTTTTAGCTATTTCATAGATTTAAATGAAAAAGTAGACTTTACTGTATATAATTATCCATATCTAGGTCTAATTTCAAACAAAATGAAATCTGTTATGAAAGAAGGGAAAGGAGTTGAATACCGGGGAGACAATGAGCAGATAGATTAGGGCATAAACTCTGATAATCCAATCTACTAACACACTTTTGTTAATATTTTTGTACCTTGAACCAATTTTCTCCTCTATTAAATGATGAAATAATATCTATCTCTCGGAGTGGTTATGCGACGTTAATAAGACAGTGTCAGTCACCTAGTGAAGTACCTGATTCATATTGTGTTCCTTACATGAAGGGTTAGATTTCTGAAGATACAAGGTTTTAAGTATATTAAGTTTCTATGGTTGTTCTTTGGTAGTACCTGAGGTTGAAATTAATAAGCATAGAAAAGTATTCTAAAATAAGTGGATGTTGTTAAAGGCGTATGATGGGTAAGGTAAAAAATGTCTTTCTTATTACTTTCCTAGAAAATACAATTAAGAATTAGCACTAAATATATTCGGCCCTTACTATGTCTAGTAAAATTATGATAATATAAAATATTGAATACTAAACAAATATATTTTATGAGTCTTTGAACATTTCTTTGGGATATAATTAAAGAAAAATGGCAGAATAAAATATATGCTATATTAACCTACATTATTATTTTTTAAGTTTATTATCTGAAAGCATTTACATAGCATGTGTATATCAATTCATGTAATTCACAGAGCATATTGGTTGTCCAATAAAAGTCTTTTTATAAGTTGGATTATGAATTTAAAAAGGAATATATTTTCTCAAGTACCTATGAATGGATCCTTGATTGTCTCTTATCAAGAATTATGAAGTTCTCAGAAAATGGCATCACATAATTGAAGCTAAAACAAAATCTAGTAGGAGTGGACAGAAAGTGTCAAAAGGCAATACAACTTTCTGAGTGAAAGCCTAATACAGGATCAGAGAAGAAATGAAGTGGCTAAATCCGTCAGCCACTTCCATTGTGTCCAGTCTTATTTGATATGAATTCCCTATGATAAGCCACTTGAGTATCTGTAATAATTCGCCGACAGATCTCCATGTCTTCACATTCTACATTCTCTATATTCCTATCCTCCAAATGTTTACAAAAAATATTATTACCATTATTGCATTTAAGACAGCATTATTTGACAACTCTTATGTTAAAAAAGTCAGATTTTCTATTAACAGAGAAGATTATTTAATTTATTCAATATTCAAGATCCTTTCTACTTAGTGTTTAAAATACTTCGCTGATCTTATCTTCTAGTGTTTCATTCCTCTCTGGCCACAGCATGCACTTGGGAGACTCAGTTAGTTTGCTAATGCTATTTCATCCTGTTTTCTTCTAGTCCGTCTAACTGGCATTTCTTTCCACTCAATTTAGCCCATTGAAATTTTTTGACAAACAGCCCAAATTTGCTACTTTTTGGAATCCTTTCCTAATTTTGCTTGGTCAATTTAGCTACTCTCTCCTTTGTGATCCCATCATATTTTATTTATATTTACAATTGCAGAATTTATTATAATCTGGCGTGCTTTCTAGTTAGCTAAAAAATTGCCCCCTCTTCTACTAGGTCAAAAGCTAATATTATTATTATTGTTATTTTAATCACCTAGTACCTAATTTGAGGATGTATGCACAGCAGAGTCTTATAAAGGCTTATTGAATTAAATTAATATTCATAAGTCTATCCTACCCAGACAGTTAACTTTGTTTTCTTTTAATATCTACTATTCTGGAATCAGTGTCCGTTTGCCTTTGTGACAAATTGGAAAGAATATTCATGAAGACTTTCCCTTCAAGTTCATACTGCCAAATATTCTAAATGCCACTTCATGCCTTCTGCTTACATTATCTGTTTTCTCAAACAATTTCATCATTTTAAAAAATTATAAAATTCCAAGTAATTTATAGTACATTTCATAGGATTTCTGCTTTCATCCAGGAATGTCTCTAGTAAAAATTAATATGTCTTCTATCAAATTAACTCATTTATATTCATTCAGTAGGGAATTTCCATAGTGATCTCTCCTTGAAAGTTCTTGTCCTCTTTCAGTCTCTTTGCACTCAGAATAGACATGAAACTGCTGCCTCAACAACTTATCAAAATCATTTTCATCCATGAAGATTGCAGAGAGAATGAAAAACTCCAGTTTAACATTAGGCCTTATTTATCCTGACATTTTTCCCTATGCTTATATTTGGCTGAGAAGAAGCCAAATGTATTCAGGGACTTATGTAGTTGGCACCATAATATCTAGCTTAGGGCCAAAATTCTGTTCTTGACAAAGATGAAAAAGTCATTTAATTTATTGGAACTTTTGTTTTCACATATACATATATGTAAGAAATTTAGATAATATTTATGCTTTCTCTTAGAATCTTTTTTAAAAAAAAAACTAAATTAACCTTTCAAGGTTAATATTAGAAACACAAAAAATTACATTTAAAAGTCATTCTTAAAGTCTTTGACTTATAGAATACCAGAGTTGGGAGGGAACAAAGAGTTCTTTGTCTAGTCTTCCTCCCTATGGCAGACATGTTACACATTATATCCAAGCTAGGCGGTCATTTTCTATCAGCAAAATAAGTTCTGTAGTAACAAGTTTATGACATCAAAACTTAATCTGTTCCACTGCTGAACAGGATGGCTTATCAGAAAATCCTTAGACTCTGTCATTTTCATTGCTATCTTTGAAGTATCTGTAGTTAAAGCATCTAGAAATCCCAAAGAACTTATCTCTAGAACTATGGAATAAGATTCATGGTCCTCACCTTGAGTAGATAGAGATTTGCAAAAGGAAACCTTTTTAGCCAGCCATAACATCATCTGTGAAACACAAAATTCTAAAAAGCATGACTCTCATTCTAAAATTCCATATCCTAATCCCAAGTACTGTAAATGATGGGATATCACTGTGGTGATTAGGTTACATTATATGGCACAGATGATCAGTTGATCAAGTGGGCCTGATCCAATCCTATGAACCATTAAAAGCAGAGTGCTTTATTGGGCTGATGATAGAAGGCGAAGTGAGAGAGATTCAGAGTCGAAGGAATTGACATTCATTTGCTGGTGTTGAGGGCTCCACCGAAGAAGGAGTACAGGTGGCTTCTAAGAGCAACGGTGACTCCCAACTTACAGTCAGCAAGGAAATGGAAATCTCAGTTTAACAACAGCAAGTAACTGACTTCTACCAACAAACTACATGAGCTCAGATATTTCTTTGCGGATCTTCCAGATAAGAACTCAGCCCAACAAACACCTTGCTTTCAGCCTTGGAATGCCCTAAGCAGAGAACCAACGCACGATGCCAGATTTCTGACCTACCATACCGTGAGCCAATAAATGGGTATTGTTTAAGCTAATAAATTTGTGGTAATTTGTTATGTAGTAACAAAAAACACTACCTCAGTTAAGAAATAATGTGTCATAGAGTTTATTTGTAAATGAGGTACTGAGAGTACTGATTTTAAAAAATAAAATTATCAACAAGGTACCAACAGACTTTCCCTCTAAGGAAAATATTTTCAATTAAATTGTAATAATGAAAATTGTAATATGTGTGTTGTAAAGGCTGATATTTCATTTGAAAAAAAGCATAGCTGTTTAATCCTTAGAATTTTCAAAGAGAAGTTGTTCATATTCTAATGAACAACATTGGAAATTTAAGCAGAAATAAATTAACTGAATAAAAGCAGTTAATCCAACTGCATAGTTTTTATTTAATTAAGAATACCAGATTCTTTGTGGTCAAATTTTATAGTCACAGGTAACTTTCTGATTTGTAAAGGACTATTCTTATACAAAAATTGCATTGCAAACTGAGAATATTATAGAGAAGAAAACATAGCTAACCATTATTGAGCAATTACTATAGGCCAGGAGCTGTTTTAGTCATTTTAAGTGTATCTACTCACATAGCACAAGAGATTACTATTATTATATTATTGTTATTTTACAGATGAGAAAACTGAGACACATAGCGATTATTCCTTAAAGGTACAGGAGTGGTGCTTGGTGAATCTGGAATGTGAATTTAGGTTCCCGAATCTGTGGAGTAACCACTATTGTTATTTATGTGTGTGTGTGTTACCGAAGGAGATAGTTCTTCATAATTTTATAAACAATTAGAACATAAAGGTAAATATCCTTTTAGCTTAGACAAAATTATAAAACATATTTAAAAAGGTATAATACCCAATAATATTTTTTCTCCATTTCAAATCATTATATTTTTCATGGATATATTGAATTATCTTATCTTACTTTCTGTGGCCAAAGTACCAGAGTAATGCATCTCTCCTTAAGCATTGTAAAAATATATTCTAGATACAGAAAATCACACAAAATAAACATCTGTAGTTCAATAGTTTGTCACAAAGGGAACATTCATATAACTACCAGCCAATTGTGACAATAAAACATTGCATATTTTTAAATTTTTCATTTTCTTTTAGGTAATATATTTATATTTAAAATTATAATTTCTTATTCTATGAGTAATTTAGAAGTGCATTATTCAATATTCAACATAAGGACTTTCTAGTTTTCATTTTTATTAATTTTTAGTTTAATTGATTTTTTAGTAAGATAAGATGATGTGTGTGATTTCCAACATTAAAAATTATTTATTAAGATTTGTTCTATGGCACAATATATGGTCAACTTTTGTAAATGTCTAGTGTGTACTTGAAAAGAAAGTACTCTCTGCAGTTTAAGGAGTGCAATATCTTCATCATTAATTTTACTTACTGTGATGTCCTAATCTTTATTTTATCTTTACTGATTTTGGTGTCCTTGTTTATGAGTTTTTGAGATAGTTTGAATAATCCTGCAAAAATGATTGGTTTGCTTATGTCAGTTTTGTACAATTATAAAACTTTATAATTTCTTAAGTAAATTTTTCAGCATAATACAATGTCTATTTATCACTAGTAATGCTTTTTGGTTTGAAGTCTATTTTGACATTAATATTTTCATATTAATAATAGTGTCTGCATAGCTTATGCTTATCCATTCAGTTTTACTAATATATCTTTGTATTTTCGACATTTCCTTTGTAAATGACAAATAATTGAGAAAATTTTATACAGTTTTACAATCTTTATATGCAATTTGAGTGTAGAGCATATTATTTACATTTAGATACATAATTTAATGACTTTAAAAAGTCATTTCTATTCATATACTCTTTCCCTTTTTTCTTTTTTTTTTTTTTTTTTTTTTTTTTTGAGACGGAGTCTCGCTCTGTCGCCCAGGCTGGAGTGCAGTGGCGCGATCTCGGCTCACTGCAAGCTCCGCCTCCCGGGTTCACGCCATTCTCCTGCCTCAGCCTCCCGAGTAGCTGGGACTACAGGCGCCCACAACCGCGCCCGGCTAATTTTTTTTTTTTTTTTTTTTGTATTTTTAGTAGAGACGGGGTTTCACCGTGGTCTCGATCTCCTGACCTCGTGATCCGCCCGCCTCGGCCTCCCAAAGTGCTGGGATTACAGGCGTGAGCCACCACGCCTGGCCATCCCTTTTTTCTTTTTTATCTTCTTTTGAATTGATTATATTTATTTTACTTGTTGTAATGAATTGAAATTGGTCCACTCTCTTTACTATTAATAGAGTTCTCATAAATTACTCCATGATTTAAAAAATTATGATTTTAATATTGTTGGGACTATTCTATTTATTTTAAATAGTATACATTATATAACAATACATACACTTGACATATGCCTTTATTATTGTTGTTATGTGGAATCAACATTTATTTATACCTACTGTTTGTTTTTCTTGCTCATCATTTCTTCATACATCTTTTAGCTTCTACCTAGAAAGATCTCCCTTTTTGAGAAGATCCCATATTCTCTAATATTTTATTTAATGTATGTGTACTGATAATATCATAGTATAGTATAATTTTTGGCCATGGAAAGTCTTAATTCCATCCACATTTTCACAATATTTTAGTATGAAAATCTTTAAAGAAAGAAAATGAAATCGATTTATAGCGAACAACCACACTTCTACTACATAGATTCTGTCATTGTTAGGTTTACCGCATTTACTTTTCCACATACATATCTATTCACATATATATATATATCGATGAATTTTATATTTTGATGCATTTAAAAGTAAATTGGTTTCAAGGAAACGATTCAAATGTGTTCTAAGGTCTTTCATAGTTCACATTTGTTTCCAGCTTAAATTACTTCTATGATGCAGTATTTCAGAATGTCATCCAAATTAATAGAGTTTATTCAGACATTTGTCTCAGTCTTGGCCTCTGATTATTGTCCCACTAACACTGCGAGGCTGCCATAACTTTAGTTCTTATCCTTTGTGTGGGGAAAAGAAAGAGAGATCAGCCTGTTACTGTGTCTATATAGAAAGAAGTAGACATAAGAGACTCCATTTTGTTCTGTATTCGAGATGCTGTTAATCTGTGACCCTACCCCCAACCTTGTCCTTGCAAGAGACATGTGCCTCGGTGACTCAGGGTTTAATAGATTTTGGGCTGTGCAGGATGTGTCTTTGTTAAACAAGTGCCTGAAGGCAGCTTGCTGGTTAAAAGTCATCACCATTCTCTTAATTTCAACTACCCAGGGACAGGTACACGGCCAAAGGTCACAGGGACCTCTGCCTAGGAAAGCTAGGTATTGTCCAAGGTTTCTCCCCTTGCGATAGGCTGAAATAATGCTAAAAGGTTTATGGAGATGTTTGCATATGCATCTCAAGGCACAGCATTTTCCTTTAAACTTATTCATGTCACAGAGGTTTTTGTTCATATGTCTTACTGCCGATTTCCTCCCTACAATGATCCTATTGTCCTGCCACTCCCTTATCTTTAAGATGGTAAAGATAATTATCAATAAATACTAAGGGAACTCAGAGACCGGTGCCGGCGTGGGTCCTCTGTAAGCTGAGCGCTGGTCCTCTGGGCCCACTTTCTCTTTCTCTATACTTTGTCTCTGTGTCTCATTTCTTTTCTCAAGTCTCTCCCTCCACCTAACGAAAAACACCCACAGGTGTGGAGGGGCAGGCCACCCCTTCACTTTGACTCTGAGCTTTTCAAGTGCCTGCTCTGAGATTTGTCGTGCTTTTAAAAGAAAACTGACTTATTACTGGGCTCACTCCCTATGCCTCCATCCTACCCTGAATCCTGTCCCAATAACTCCTAACTACCTTGACAGATTTCACATGACTTTAAGTACATTTTAAACTTGAAATTAAAACATTTCCATCTTTTCTAATTTTCCACAAGTGTTGTTTACCCGTTTCTACATTGGTCTACATATAGACCAATGGAAATACAATCTTTACATACCTGATGTGCATTTGCCCAAGACAATATGTGCCATTTCTAGTTAGTAGTATAATCCCCTCACTTACATACCAAAAAGAGTCATTCAGTTCATTAAACATCTTCATTTTGTATTCACATATTGGCATGGATGATTGATAGGATACTTTCCTTGGAGTCAGGTCATATAAATGATAGGTTAGTAACTTGTTTACCATAACAGTCTATAAGAACAAGGAATATACTGTTAAAAGCATTGAATAGATAACAACTCTTCTGCTAACAAAATCTCTAGCACTTGTTCATCAGGTGGCCTGTTATTATTATGCTCCCCAGGGAATTAGATCAGGTCTCCTGGCTTATTTCTTTCTTTGAAATGTTCAGAGCAAAGAAATGACCATGGACGTGCTGCTTAATTCCTTCCAAGAAATGGTGGCATCTTGGTAATGGTGACACTATTCAAAACAATGATGTCATTGGTGAGAATTTCATTTGCAACGTAACTTGCACATAACTTGGACTTTGCAAGCCTTTGGCTCACCACATATACACAGATGTCTAATCTACAAGACGTGACCTTAGCAATTACTTGTGTTGTACAAAGATTAAGCAATGCCAATATTTAGACCACATCATATTCATTTTTGTAATCTCAACATCTGCCACAAAACTGGCTTATATTTTCTGCTCAAAGAAATGCTCAAAAATATTTATTGCTGAATTTCTTTATTTAATGGAGAGATATTTTAAGAAATGAGAAATCCATAGTTGTCTTAAAAAGTAAAAAGGTTACCATCCAATGAGAGCATCCTCCTCTGCTTTTCTTTTTCTGTCCCTTTTAAATTCCATTATGTTTGTTTCCGAGGAGCTACACAGATGGCAATTATCATGAGAGTCAGTTGAATGTCGGGGATACATTCTCCATTTTACTTTACATTTTTTTTTTTTTGCTGTGGTCTTGCCTATACTTTGATTATTTTTCCTAGCTGCTACTTCTTTTATTTATTTATTTATTTATTTATTTATTTATTTATTTATTTATTATTATTATACTTTGAGTTCTAGGGTACATGTGCACAATGTGCAGGTTTGTTACATATGTATAAAAATGTGCCATGTTGGTGTACTGCACCCAATAACTCGTCATTTACATTACGTATCTCTCCTAATGCTATCTCTCCCCGCTTCCCGCACCCCATGACAGGTCCCAGTTTGTGATGTTCCCCTTCCTGTGTCCAAGTGTTCTCATTGTTCAATTCCCACATACGAGTGAGAACATGTGGTGTTTGGTTTTTTGTCCTTGTGATAGTTTGTTGAGAATGATGGTTTCCAGCTTCATCCAGGTCCCTAAAAAGGACATGAACTCATCGTTTTTTTATGGCTGCATAGTATTCCATGGTGTATATGTGCCACATTTTCTTAATCCGGTCTATCATTGATGGACATTTGGGTTGTTTCCAAGTTTTTGCTATTGTGAATAGTGCTGCAATAAACATATGTATGCATGTGTCTTTATAGCAACATGATTTATAATCCTTTGGGTATATCCCCAGTAATGGGATGGTTGGGTCAAATGGTATGTCTAGTTCTAGATCTTTGAGGAATCGCCACACTGTCTTCCACAATGGTTGAACTAGTTTACAGTCCCACCAAAGTTTACTTGCTGCATGGGAAACCTTAAACCCCTTTCCTCTCTTTGCTTCCAGAATGCCTACAGCTAGGCCTTCGCCCTCCAGACAGAAAATTTAAAAAAAAAAAAAAAAAAAAAAAAAAATTTTCTCTGTAAAACTTTCCCAGCCAACTTTCAGATGTGGAATTTATAAGAGAGATGAGTCAAGAGTAACACTAAGATTGTAGGCCTCAAAAATTTAGAAGCAATAAGTTGCCTTTAACTAAAATGGGGAAGACACTTGAAAGGCAGGTTAGGAGAAAGATCAGGAGTTTGGTTTTGAACAACTCAGGTTTAAGATTCTCATTATGTTACCAGTATATAATATCCAAGTTACCAGTGGCTAATCCTTATGGGTCTGCAGCAACCTCAATTCTTGCCTACACAGAAGAAATAATTCAACTGAGGGGCATAAGGAAGAAAAAGAGACTGAAGCAAGTTTCAGAGCAAGAGTAGAAGTTTATTTGAAAAGGCTTTAGAACCACATTTCTAGGAAAATGTAGTTTCCTGGAAGTCTAATGAAGAAATAAGATTTGATTTGCATTTCTCAAAAAAAAAATAAATAAAATTAACTTTTTGTTTGTTTTCCAGAACAATCTGCCCCAAATGTATATGTTGGTCTCTATTTTTTTTGCAGGAGAGGAAACTACATATATATTTGAGATGTCAGCTTTTCTTTCTGGTTTCTACCAGTTCCATTAAGGTTTCAAATCTTTCAGATACAAGTGTTGGCCTGAACTAGGGCTCTGGGAGTGAGGAGCTGCCTATCTCCCCGGTGGGGAGGAAGCTTCTCCAAGCACTGCACATTGTCAGAGTGGGCATGGAGCCTGAGCGTGTCCCGTGTCATGCATAGCTCTGGAGGACAATCTGTCTGCCTCTGAATTGCCTCACTGTTACAGTTAAGAAGATGAACTTCATCAGGGGCTATTACCAGTGCTACCTTTTGTTCCAAACCACTGCAAAGGAACAAAAAAACAAACAAAAAACTGCACTAGTTTTAAAAATTGGAAGTGGAGAAATAGGAGATGTAGGCTTGATGTAGATATTAAGTAATTATTCTAAATTAGTGAAAACTGACAACTGAACATCACTGATTACAAAACAAAGATTTGGGACCCCCCACCCCGAATATTGAAGAGTTATGTCAAGCAAAATTGATATGAAACAATGTGCAGTGATTTCAAGTTGATTCCCCTTCCACTGTTGATAAGACTCAGTCACCTCAATAGTTTTATTTCTATTTTTTTCTTAAGAAGGCTTATTCTAAAGGTACTCTTTTCACTATCATTGTAAAAAATAAAATAATAATTTTAATGAAAAGTAAAAAAGGTTGTGGTTTTATTGTCCCGTGTTATCATCACATTTGACCACTAACACAGTGCCACATTCTACTTTGATGATGAAGAGTTCATTTTAACTTCTACAGCCAGTTCAGGAAGAAAAGAATAGTAAACCCTTGTTATTTTCTCTCATTCACAGTAACGCAACCTTACAAATAGGAAGCTTTAAGCTCTATTCTACTTACTTTGCAATTCTGTGTAATTCTTCAATACAATATGTTTCATTTAGAAACTGTCAATTCCTCAAAAGCAAAATTCCAAGGCATTGTTCAAAAGAAAAAAAAATGTATTTGTTGTTGCTGCTATCCCAAAAGTAATCAAAGGAGGGTACAAAGATTTGGCAAAGCTATCCGTAAAGCAAGTCAAAAGTAGCCAAGTATCCTTTGGAATAAAGTAAAAATTTTTTTTAATGTTGATTAACTCAAATCAGTTTAACATTTTGAATACACCATAACACTAAAAATAATGATTGTGATTCTGACATAATTTATATCTCTATATTCTGAAAGGACAAGCTTTAGTATTATTTTTTAAGTCTGATTATAACATACTTAACATGACAATGAAAGCTTTATTTCAGTTTGCTATTCAAGTGAGCAAAAAGTTATGATATTCTTAGTATGTCAAAGGATATGACATAACTTATTTCCAAATAAGTCACTTTCTCACCTGTGGTGATTAATATGTGCAATCCATTATTATTCTAATGTATATATTTTTAGTTATAAGCAACATACATTTTTCAGAGAATTAATCATGATTAAGATTTATAAGAAGTAGAGAGGAAATTTAGCAAGACATTTAACAGCTTGGACACTGGAGTTACAGTCAGTTGGACAAGAATTAACAGATACTAACTCTGTGAACTTGGGAAATTTGTGTTTCCTTCCTGAGTCTCAGTTTCCTGATTTATAAAATTAGGATAATACCAGCAGTAAGTTAATTTGATTATTTGAAGAAAATACAAGGAAGAAATAAGAGTAAAGTAGCAGATAGATAGATTATAGATAGATAGATAGATAAGTAGGTAGATAGATATAGATAGAAAAATCTATCTTTTTTAGGGCTTGTGATAGGTAGATAGATAGATAGATAGATTTGTCTAGATATCTAGATAGATAGATAGATAGATAGATAGATAGATAGATAAATAGGATAGACAAATCTATCTCTCTCCAAACCTGTCTGTCTATCTGTCTATCTATCTATGTATCTATCTATCTATCTATCTATCTATCTATCTATCTATCTATCTATCTACAAACCTATCTAGCTATCTGGACAAATCTATCTATCTATCTATCTATCTATCTATCTATCTATCTATCTATCTATCATCTATCTATCTATCTCAAGTACTAAAAAATGTAAACTCATACATTCAATATAAGTATGCAGAGAGAAATGTAGTTGAGTCCATAAATCTCTAGTCACAGAGTGACTCTGACAAGCAATAGAACTTTGTTTTCTGTACTTACCTGAAGAATTAATCTTCCCAATATGATTTTCCATTTCATTTTTCCAACCAGTTTTTATTTGTTTGCTGTTGATCCTTATACCCAAGATTTAGAAAGTTAAAAAAAGCTACAATATTCTCAATAAGTTAAGTTGGCTTATTTTAATAGAAATGGTAGAAAATGCCGTATCTAGGGCATTGTCTTACATTTTTATGAGCACTCAATCCACTTGAAAAGTCATAGTGTTTTTTCAGAAAGCAAAATCTTCAAAATATTTTTCTGGCAATAAATTAAATTGACTTCATGCCTCAATGTAAACAATAATGCATCATGCAGTTTTTAAAACAACATTTTTTAAATTTAAAAATGACTGAGGCTGGGTGTGGTGGCTCATGCCTGTAATCTCAGCACTTTGGGAGGCAGAGGTGGATGGATCACCTGAGGTCAGGAGTTTGAGACCAACCTGGCCAACATGATGAAACCCCATCTCTACTAAAAATACAAAAATTTAGCTGGGCGTGGTGGCAGGCACCTATAATCCCAGCTACTTGGGAGGCTGAGGCAGGAGAATCGCTTGAACCTGGGAGGCGGAGGTTTCAGTGACCTGAGACGGTGCCACTGCACTCCAGCCTGGGCAACGAGCGAAACTAGGTCTCAAAACAAATAAATAAATAAATAAACAAACAAATCAAATAACTGAAAATTGTTTTAAAGATAAACCTATTCACACTTTTTGCTACATAGCAATTTCCAATTTTTTAATTCCTTAAGTTATGAGCATAAAAATGATTTAAAAAGTAGAGTTACTTAGGATTATTAAAATTGTAACATCTTGGCTTTACTTGTTTCATTAAAGCCAAGACATCTGCATGATTTAATTTTGTAACTTTGGAAAATTGCTATACTTTCTGCAGATATATAATTTGCAAATTTGATATGGATAAATCAAGAACATTGTTACTTTGAGTGTTTTTCAAAGCTTTGAACCTTATCAATAGAAAAACAGAGGAAAATAATCTGCTATTTTAGTTCATCAATAAATATCTCTGTTCTGATAAGATTCACAGTGTTTCCTTAGTGTGCCTAAATTATTAAACTTCTGTGTCTATAGAAATTGAACGATTCCCCTACAATTGACTCAAATTATAACTTTAGTTTCTCCCTCATACTGTTTCCTCCTTCTCCCCACTCTCCATCTTTTCTCCTTGTCTTCTAGAATTCATCCTTCTTTTCCCCCTTCTCCTTATCTTCCTTTTCCTTTTGAAAATATTTTTGATAAGAAAAATGGCCACTTAGTAACTCAAACACATATTAATATTTATTTATTAAAGGGAAAATCAGTCTCATTCCATTGCATTCAAGTTTCTTCAGATTTCATGAGACCAAGGCAGAATTCTTTTCTTAGGCACTTGTTGTGTAGTGGGGTCTACGTGAACACTTAGTGCAAATGACCTGGTGGGAAACCGGAAGACCTTATGTTAGACCTCATCTACACTTCCATGTCACCAAGCCTTAGGATATAATTTAATGACAATATGCCAATACTGAAAAAATGATTGGATTTCAGTGATCTGGGTGTCTAGTATTAAACCGTGAAGAAACATTGTACTGGGAACCAGGAGAACTAATCATCAAAATAATACAAATTATGTGTTTGACTTTAAACAAATATTTATTTCTCAGCTTTCAAGTGAGACATATCAATAAAACCTCTGAATATTTACAGAATAATAAGGATATATTTGAAGACAGTTCTTTTAGTCATTTACAGTTATTTTACAATCCATAATATCAGATTTATTATGATCTGCATTATTTGTTAATAAAATAATCCACCCTGAATCAAATATTCTAAATACTTGCAAATGAGTTTAGAGTTCTAGATCAGCATACAGGGAACAAACTGCAAGACAAAATTCAGACACTGAGCCATTTTTATCTCAACCTTTTTTGTAAGCCACAGAACTTCAGGGGAAAAAAGAAGTCTATACTTCAAGTTAAATCACAAATCGGTTAACTTATTTTCCCCAAATGATGTATGTCTTCTTAATTAAAAATTTCCTAATTGGGATAATGTCTCTATTTCCACTTTAGAAACACTAAAGAAGATAAGTAGACCTAAGAGCATAGTGCTATTTCCTAGGTGCAACAATTTTTATTTAATTTCTCATTAACACTTTTTAAAAGAGCATATGTTTCTCCTAAATTCTTTCAAACATCTTTACATTTTTTTTTTCAGCAGTTACAAAGTCCTGTTTAAAAGGACTTATTATTAAAAACAAAAGCAAAATCTCGAAAAAAAAAATCCTCACTCCTGAAAGCCAAGTGGGAATCATAACAAGGTCACGATGAGCCTAAGCTCACGTCAAGGGAGTCTTCCTAAAGACACATCACCATAGCAACAGCATTGAGGAATGAATCAAACTGCACATGTGGAAGTCCTAACACCCAATATGATGGCATTTGGAGGTGGAGCCTTTGTTAAATGAGTTCATAGATGTGGGGACCTTGTGATGGGATTAGTGTCCTTATAAGAAGAGACACGGAAGAACTAGTTTTCTCTCTCTGTCTAGTGAGGACACAGTGAGAAGATGACCATCTACGAGTCAGGAAGAAAGTCCTCACCAGACGTTGACCATGCTGCCACCCTGGTTTTGGACTTTAAGACTCCAGAACTATGGTAAATAAATGTCTGTTGTTGAAACCACCTAGTCTATGGCATTTTGCATGGCGAGATTAGATTTGCACTGGTCAATACAGTAGCTACCAAACACCTGCAGCTATCAAGCACTTAAGGTTTGGTTAAATAGTGATTTTCTGTGAGTGTAAGATATATGTTGGATTTTGAAGACAGTTTAAAAAAAGGCAAAATATTCCATTAGTAATTTAAAAAATTTTAATTATGTATTAAAATATGTACCAGTTTAAATACAATATATTACTAAAATTAATCACAACTACTTTTTCTTTTACTGTGTAAAATGTGACTACAAAATTTACAATCCTCTATGTGGCTTGCATTTGTAGATCACATTATTTTTCTATTGGACAGCATTAATTTAGACTCTCATGTTCCTATTAAAAGCCACGTCCTGATTAAGGTAGTAAATTTAATGATCAGTCATATCTTGGTACTCATGAATTATCAAAATTTGAAACGCATTTCCTAAGGAGAAATCATTAAAAGAGAATCATGATATGTTGGGAATAATTTGCGACACGAGTTATTTACACAGGATCTTGAGAGACCCTCTGTGGTCCAATTCACAGTGGGTCAAATGTTATTCAAATAAGGATTACAGTAATTGATTCACAGCATGTTAGATATGGAGAAGCCTACCTAAATATTTTCAGATAAAAAATAAGGCTTTGGATATTATAATATATTGTTCTCTATTCAATTATTTATCTCTTGCTTTCAATGTCTATTGCCATTTGTTTTCAGACATTCAAACTCATCTTTCATCTAAAGGAAACTCAATACTCTACTCTGTTCTGACACATTTATCCTTGACTCTGAAAATGTTCAGACTAATATTTAAACTTATGAATTCTTAGCAAAATGAAACCAATTATGATGACGAGTTTTTGTTACTCATCTCTCTTGTTTTAGAATAGTTAGTGAAAACATAGGTGCCATCCATGACCGAGCATTGTAAAATGATTGGTTAGATTATATTTTAATACTAAAAAAAGTAAATAAGTGCTCCATATTAGAACTAATAAAATTGAATATATTGTTTTGTATTTTACAACCTGAAATGACATTTTACAACTTAACATAGATCAGTATAAATGAGACTGTAATTGCCTATATACTAATATAAATAGAGTTATAAATGGCTTTAGGGAAAAGAGCTATTAGGCTATGACCCTAGATCCCTCACCTTTCAATGTACCAATTTCATAAGAGTCATATGCTCACCATAATCAAGGCAATTTTACCTTTATTGTCAGGATGATTAACCAAATTCTTTTTTTTTTAAACTTTTATTTTAGGTTCAGGGGTACATGTGCAGGTTTACAGTATAAGTAAATTGTGTGTCACAGATAATCTGTTTGGTGTACGGATTATTTCATCACCTGGGTAATAAAGACATTACCCAACAGGTAGTTTTTCCATCCCCACCCCCTACCTCATGTAGGCCCTAGTGTCTGTTATTGCCTTCTTTGTGTTCATATGTACTCGAAGTTTAACTTTGAATTACATGTGAGAACATGTGGTGTTTAGCTTTTTTGTTCCCGTATTAGTTCACTTAGGATAAAGGCCCCCAGTTCCATCCATGTTGCTGGAAAGAAAATGTCCTCATTCTTTTTTATGGCTGTGTAGTATTCCATGGTATATACATACCATATTTTCTTTATCCAGTTTACTGTTGATGGACATTTAGGTTTATTCCATAGCTTTGCTATTGTGAATAGTGCTGTGGTGAAAATATGCATGCATGTGTCTTTATGGTAGGGTGTCTTATATTCTTTGGGGGTATATACCCGATAATGGGATTGCTGGGTAAAGTCTGCATAATGTATTATTTTGACAATATGTGCTGGATTGTATATCACATTGCAAGTTCTCCTTTTACCTACACTGGGAACAGACAATGTTTTTCTGTTTTATTTTATTTTATTTAGAAACTGTCTTTTAGAGGGTAGCATATTTTTATTCCTCTGGATTTTACTACTTTGTTGGAGAAGGCAAGAAATGAGAACTGAAGGCAGGTTTTCATCCAATGAGTCTAGAATAAAATGTGGCATATTTACATGCCTACTGCTGATACACTCAGCACCTTCTCACACTGTCCATGGCAGGAGAAGGAGGCAACCCAACGTATCACACTGCCACGTGGAACAGAAGAGGCCAAACCCAAAGCGAGGGTCACCCAGAAGAGGGAACTTCATTTTACCTGCTTCCTCTATGATCAATGAAAACTCTACATACTGACACCTGCAAATCATTCACCCACATCAAAAATCCTCATTTGCACGGCAGGGGTAGGGTGGCATTGATATTGTATTCAATGTTCTAAAATCCATGAAAGGATGAGCTTTAATAATTTTAAGTTAATTAGAGAAAACGTGGTCTTCACCACCGCCTTGTTCAAGAATCAGGCTTAAGCTGATAGGTGTGCAGTGTTTCTCACACCAAGAGCATTCATTCTGACTTAGAATTTGATTAAATTTGGATCAACGAAACGTAAGAAGTTTTCTTCTGGGCTTCTGAAATCTTTCTTCACTGGTAATTTTGAGAAAAACAAGAAGAGGCACTCTCTGTCATTTAGATGTGCCACCTGGGATTTCTTCAGCCAGTTTTGATGGTCTGAGGTTAAGACCAGAAAGACTGAGGTCTGAGATAGAAAAATGTGATTAAACGGAGCTTGAAACGTTCATTAATTAAGTCAACTGTTAAGGTGACGCTACCCATAGATTTCCATTCATAGTAATATTATATTTATTACATTTTTCTTCTTGTGTAAAAGCAATTTTAATTGGAGTTTCAATTCACTACAGCAAAAAGCAGCCTAATCTCTCCAAGGTCTGAGTGAACTGTCAGAGTACAGGGCCATGCAAGGTGACTTATGCAGCTGGCCTTAAATATCAAGTAATTTATTTCACTGCCAGAAAGTGTATTGCTAGCTGTATTGCCTGGTCTGAACACGGATGCCATAGAAGGAGTGCAAGGTCACTGACAATCATCAAAACAAATAGAAGAGCAGTGAGAATGAAGCCATGGTGCTATCTTCATATTTATAGTGATCTTTTATTGCTGTTGACATAGTCATGCTACCAGAATCCTTTTTATTTGAGAGCAAGAAAGGTAACATGTGTTTTAGTAAATGAGACACAGCTATGCTTGGGTCTATTATTCTGTCTCCTGGGGCTCAAGAAGCTACTCAAGCTGTGCATTTGTGGTTTATCCCACCATCTGCTATTCAAATGTTTCCTATTAACCATGACCACCAGTGGTTTAACCTTTCAATATCTTTCAAACATTTCATTGACAGGCCAAAAAAAAAAAAAAAAAAAGTAACTGGGATGGATGCACAAAATCCATTTTGAGGCCTGTATTGTTCAGCTAATAGAGATCTGTCATCAATTAAACGAGGGCATAAGTTAGATATGTTGCATGGCCAGATACATTTCTCTGTTCTGAATCTATCTATCTACATTGCTAAAAGGGCATGAAATAGCTTCCACCGGTGGTATTTTATTACCACTGAGCTGTAAAATTTAACAGCACAGCCAACATTGTCTGGTATCTACCTGTTAGGGAAGAAAGGGACAATGTGGAAGATTTAAAGCTTAACCAACAAGACATCCAGAAGTAGAAAATGAGTGCTTAGAGTGAGCCTTTGTTAGTTGGAACTAAAATCACAGCTGAAGAAAATGACTTTCCCTTCATAAAAATAGTTGCTCGACATATTTCAAACCCAAATGCTTATTTCTTCCTTCATAAGAGCATACATTTAATGTAAATTTGTTCCATGCTCTATACTTTAGCTGAGGAAAAACAGCTATTGTGTTACAAATCAAATCCCTTTACACAATATCTTTCTTTCACTCATTTGTAGAAAATGCAAAGGATCTCAGAGTTGTCAGAATAAAAAACTGTTTTTTCTTAACAACAACACTCAGGAGCAGAGTTAAGGGCTATAAAATAAACCTTTGAGGCTGAGAAGAGAAGCCCTAAATTGTTTGTCATCACTGTGTGAGAAAGATGACAGGTCAAGCCTGAACTGGGGTTATATTATTTATGTAATACATTGTACTTGTAAAGCATTGGTAACTATTACATGTATTTAAAACCGTATCAAATTCTCCAGCCCTGTT
The DNA here is from genome assembly GCF_049350105.2 of Macaca mulatta. NCBI lineage: Eukaryota > Metazoa > Chordata > Mammalia > Primates > Cercopithecidae > Macaca > Macaca mulatta. The sequence continues at coordinate 15,376,451 of NC_133423.1, forward strand.
TCACATTCGTGCTATAGAAAATAGCACCTTTTAAAGAATAGTCTATGAGAAAGCATGACTCTTGATTCTCAACAAATGGTTAGATCCCAATTTAATTCTAACAAAATAGGGCATTTAGAGAGCACAGGTAGCTGATATGTTGTAGCCAGTGTTGCTGTGGTTACCAAATCCTCTGAGATAAAAGCTTAATTTAACACATTTGGACCCAGGGGCTAAGGATTTGGGGAATAAGTATGACTTTCAGGTATAGACCACATGGGATGGGCTTGTCTAATCACAGATGTGGGAAAAAACACATAATTGAAACTGCAAGAACTATTAATAACTTGCTCATCTCTCACTTTACTTGAGCCCCTTCTCCTGTTCATTCCCCATTTGGATTATAGAGAAAGATCTTCTATAAATGGAAATCATATCATATCATTCCCCAACTTATAATCATTCAAATAGTTGTTAGTTAAAATAAAATATACTTTTCTTACGTTATCCTGCAAATCCTGTTATGATCTCTCTCTTATGCACCCTAAAAATCAGCTCATGTAGTTGATTCCTTCTTCCCTCCCTTTTTCCCACTCTCTGTCACTGAAATCCAGAAGCACGGGTAGGTTTACAAATTACTTATAACATGATGAGCCACAAGTGGTTTTCAGTGTTATTGGCTCCCAATAATCCTCCCTCCAGCCCTCATGCACTGATCATTCTTTGCATGGTTGAATTTTTCTCACCAATTATTCTTACTTAAAGAGACACCTCAGTGGGATTTCTCTGCCCTGCCTGACTAAAGCACCCTGTCGTGTTTTGTTCTATCTCCTAGTGTCCTTATGGCAGTTATTAAAATGTGTAATTGTTTATTTTTGTTTGTTTTTAGTCAGTTTTTATCTTGATATGTAAGAACTTCAAAGAATATTTTTAAAAACATGAGAATTTAGAGAATTTAGAAGACAATTACTTTTCCTAAACTTCAAAAGTGTTACTGATTTTAACAGATTTTCATATATTACAAAGTCATTGATGTAGTGTCTGAATTTTGTTATAACACATCAAACATCTTACAGGTATAGTCTTTATACTAAGGTGGCAATTCATAGCTAACACCATTGTAAGTATTCCTAAATTTATAAAATCTAAATCTCTTATGAAAGTGAATGATTATCTTAGATACACTGGAGAAACTTTTAAATTCATTTTCTTGGGTATGCAATATATATAAGTAATTACATAGGTGGATTTTTTAAATAGTGTTGAAAACTTAGAAAAGTATTGAAAATTTCATATAATACTTTTCTGGAATAAATTATGTGCATGGGGAGTGAGGATTGAAGAATTATTGGGCATAATTCATAAATTAGTCAATTAAGTCAATAATGGAGAGGATATCCTAGTCTTATTAAACAAAACTAGAAAAATGACAGAGCAAAGGTCACATAATAGCAAAGACAGCTATTGGAGAGGACGTTTATCACTGATACAACTCTTTACACGAGTCAGCAGAGCCAGGAAAAAAACCAACTCTCTATTCCTGGAAAGAGCTATGAATAAAATCACGTGAATGAGTTAATATAAAACTGATAAGAACATGCTCAGTGATCTATTGTTATTGAGAGTTAAGTGAATGGATAGAAGGGAAGCCAGGAGGCTAAAACTTATTAGGAAGTTTTATTAACATCTCCCCAGGGAATTAACAAAGACTTTAGTAGTATCAAACCCAAATCAGTTAGTGGATTTTATTATTGGCTAAAAATAATAAGATTAAACAGGTCAATCAAAAGAAAATTAGTATTCTACTTCTAGTAATAGGGAAATATCTCCTACCAAACCAATCTTCCCAGATATGACTTGAGTATAGAACTACACACTCTACAAAGATTTTAGAAACAACTTTTTAAAGGCATAAGAAAGTGACAAAAACAGTTGTAAACTTGAGAAAAGTTAATACTCAAACTAAGAAAAAGGTGGGAAGTCATTTTTCAATTTTTATGGCTTCCTGCTTGAGGGAAGACCCAAAATTAGGTAGAAACTGATAGGCCTACTATCTTTGAAAGTCAGAATGCAGACTTCAGGGTGAACACAGTAGCTAGAGTGTAACAGTAAACATCTGGGATAGGATAAATGCATGGAGGAATACCTTCACATTTTGAAAACAAACTCTGCCCGAATCTCTGCATGACCCCTAAATTATTCAGGTGTGTAGCAGAATCTAAGGAGCCAAACTAGGAACAAAATGTGTAAACAGAAGTTTTACCTGCTTCCCACCACAGAAGGGACTGAGACTGAAGTTTGAGTTCAGCTAAAGTGACTCCCTATTAAAACTTTAATAATCAATCAATTAATCAAATCAGTACACTTCAAAGAATATAATGGTATCTGAAATCTACCCAGTATATCATTCACAATATACAGAATGCATTCTAAAATTACCTGGCATGAAAAGAAATAGGAAGCTTCGTTTCATGTATACTCAAAACAAAGAGAAATAAATTAAGATTAACACTTACCTGATCCCAACTTAGAATCAGCAGATGAAAATTTTAGAGCAGCAATATTTACTTTCAAGGATGTAAAGAAAAATATCCTCAAAAGAGAATATGTGTAGAAAATAGAAACTAAGAAAAAATTGAAAGCTGTAGAGCTGAAAATCACAATACTTGAAACAACAACAAAAAATGTTTAAATGGGGTTACCACCTGGTTGGAAATACAGAATAAAACTTCCATAAACTTGCAGATAGACCAATCAAAATCATCCAATCTGAAAAATAGACATTAAAAAGATTGGGAGAAAAAGTTGAAAAACAACTTAGAGTTAATATCAAAGTTCCAGAAGAAGAAAAAAGATAATATGAGACAGAAAGAAAGGAAAACTGAATGGCTGAAAATTTCTTCAAATTGTTGAAAGATATGCATTCACAAATTAAATTTAGTGAGTCCAGTGTTAAAAATTACGAAACACACACACACACAAATAGAAACAATGTAGGGAAGGTAACTGTTTACCAATGATAAAGAAGACAATTTTCAAAGTAGCTAAAGAAAACTAACAAGCACATGAAATATAACAAAATGTTTATCCTTGACTTATCCTTAGAAAAGATGAAGGCAAAAGACAGTGGGATTATATCATTAAAATACTACAAGAAAATCACCCCAGAATTCCACATACATCTCAAGTATTCTTCACAAATACAGATAAATAAAAGCTCACAGTATTCAAGGAAAGTATTTAAACAAATTAGTGGTAATCTTTTTTCTTTTAACAAATATTGCTGATAAAATTGAATATCCAATTTAAAGCTCCAAACCTGTCTGTAATTACAACAAAAATTTAATTCTAAATGGTTAAGTCTATCAATGTAAACGCCAAAATATGAAGCCAAAGAAACATTTGACGATTTCTTGAGATGTCTTCATAACACGGGGGTAAGCAAATGTTTTCTTAGATAGGACATAAAAAGTGATAACTATAAAAGAAAAAAAAATGTTGCTATAGAGTCAAACACTTCCTAAGCAGCAGTGACTGCCGCATCAGCTAGGTTAACTTGCGGGATTTCCACAGATTTGGTCAGTAGGGAAACAGTGAGCCCAAATGGATTTAGACAGTTTATTACTCTCAGCAGAACCGGCAGCCTGAATTTTTCAGGTTCACATCAGTTCCTCATACAGCCAAGTTCCAGAGAGTTGTCGTAGAGGTGGCTCCAGGTGAACAGAGTCTGTTTTGTAGCTAAGGACCACTCTACCTCGGAACCCACTCAATCTTTCAGAGAGGGGCTGGCAAACCTATCATTACGCCCTCTGGAGACAGCTACTAACTTTATTATCCTAGTCAGGAAACAAATCTTCCCCCTAATCTGAAAGAAGACATTTTCTTTATTACCTTGTAAAATTTATCCGGGGAGGGGAGGGAGACATTATTATCATTTTTTTTACTCTCCTAGAATATGAACAATGCTACATCGTGCATCAGAGTAGCTTTGCAAACTTCACTGATGTTCAGAAATGCATGACCCATGGGGAAAAGTCTCCAAACAGTGGGTAAATTGGCCTTTTCAAAACTTTAAGACATAATCATCAGGTACCATGAAGGAGAAAATGAATAGCCAGTGCAAAAATATTCATAAAATACATATTTACAAAGCATTTATTTCTAAGATATGTAAAGAATTACAACAACTCAATAATAAAAGATTGATAACAGTATTTTTTGGGGGGTCGGGGATAGAGTCTTACTCTGTCACCAGGCTAGGGTGCAGGGACACAATCTCAGCTCACTGCAACCTCTGCCTCCTGGGTTCAAGCAATTCTCCTGCCTCAGCCTCCTGAGTAGCTGGGATTACAGGTGCACACCACCATCCTCAGCTAATTTTTGTATTTTTAGTAGAGACGGGGTTTCAACATGTTGCCCAGGATGGTCTCCATCTTTTGACCTCATGTTCCGCCTGCCTTGGGCTCCCAAAGTGCTGGGATTACAGGCGTGAGGCACCGCACCCGTCCAACAACTTATTTTTAAAAGTTGGCTATATAAGGGGCCCCCAAATATACTCGATTAATATTCATAGTAACATGTACATTAAAACCACAATGAAATATTATTACCTACCAGAATGGTTGCAGTGATAAAGACTTCAAGGATGTGAAGAAAAACCATCGAAGGATACTAGTAGGAGTGTAAAATGGTGCAACTATTTAGAACATGACCCTGACGATTCCTTTTGAATTGAAATACACACTTACATACCAACAGTTCCACTTGTAGAAAGAGAAAGTTGTATACTTATTATACATGAATGTCTATAAGAGCTTTATTCGTAACGCCAAACAACCCAGAATTTTGTGCATATGTGTATTTGTGTGTTTGTGTGTGTCTTACCCTATTCTTTATATTGACCCAACTTTTTGCTTCAAAACTTCCCTATTTTTAGCAATTTTCCCCTTATTGGAGGATACTGCACTAGTATTAAAATGGGATTATATAAATGGTGACTAGCATCAGCAGGCACTCCTTAATTCATTAATGTTTATGATTCCACATATGCATACTAGGAGTCCCCAGTCCCTGGGCCATGGACTGGCATTGGTCCATGGCCTGTTTGAAACTGGGCTACGCAGGAGGTGAGCAGCGAACCAGTATTGCTGCCCGTGTTCCGCCTACTGTCAGATTGGCGGTGACATTAGATTCTCATAAGCGTATGAACCCTATTATGAACTGTGCATGTGAGGGCTCTAGGTTGCATGCTCCCTATGAGAATCTAATGCCTGATGATCTGAAGAACAGTTTCACCCCAAAACCATCCCCCCAAACCCAGTCCATAGAAAAACTGTCTTTCCATTTATGCAGCCAACAGACATATGGAAAAATGATCATATCACTGGTCATTAGATAAATGCAAATCAAAACCACAATGAGATACCATCTCATCCCAATTAGAATGGTGATCGTTAAAAAGTCAGGAAACAACAGGTGCTAGAGAGGATGTGGACAAATAGGAATACTTTTACACTGCTGGTGGGAGTGTAAATTAGTTCAACCATTGTGGAAGACAGTGTGGCGATTCCTCAAGGATGTAGAATTAGAAATACCATTTGACCAGTCACCCCATTACTGGTCATATACCCAAAGGATTGTAAATCATTCTCCAATAAAGACACATGCACACCTACATTTATTGCAGCACTGTTCACAATAGCAAAGATTTGGAACCAACCCAAATGGTATCAATGATAGACTGGATTAAGAAAATGTGGCACATATACACCATGGAATACTATGCAGACATAAAAGAGGATGAGTTCATGTCTTTTGCAGGTACATGGATGAAGCTGGAAAACAGCATTCTCAGCAAACTATCACCAGATCAGAAAACCAAACACCACATGTTCTCACTCATAAGTGGGAGTTGAACAATGAGAACACATAGACACAGGAAGGGGAACATCACAAACTGGGGCCTGTGGGGAGAGGGGGGTTAGGGGAGGGATAGCATTAGGAAAAATACCTAATGTAGGTGATGGGTTGATGGGTGCAGCAAACCGCCATGGCATGTGTCTACCTATGTAACAAAACTGCACATTCTGCACATGTATCCCAGAACTTAAAAGTGTAATAATAATAATAATAATAATAATAATAAAGACAAAGAAAAGTTGTCTTCCATGAAAACCAGTCCCTGGTGCCAAAAGGATTGGGGACCTCTGATATATACACTTTGAGAATATGCCTCTGGAGTTTGATATTTTTTCCCTAGGAGTGATTGAAAAACATACTCTGAAGCAAATTTATCTTCATGTATATCTTAAAAGGAGTGGTTATGTTTACAGAGGATAGATTTTTGAACATTAGACTTATTCAAACTTGCTGTGACATAGTAGGCCAAAAAACCAGTTAAAACTGGCAATTAATTAATAAAAGAATGTTACTACTCAAAGCGAATTTGATGAAGAGTTTACTGCTACCAATGTTTTAGCTTTGGGGACAGCAATGTAGAGTTACATGGGTTCTGTCACATGAATTGACCTGTGTTTTCATTAAATGATATTTTTTGAAGACTAAGCAGTATTTTCTGCATATTTGTTTCTATAAAAAAAAAAGAATATCTACAATAAAAACAGATTCAAAGTCCTAGACAAATTTCTTTTGGGAAAAAAAATGTGGATACTTGCTCAGTTACTGATTAGTATTTGCTGTTGAGTACCACGTAAATTTCTATTTCCTGGTTCTCAGGTTTTTGTTTGTTTTTGTTTTGTTTTGTTTTTTACATAGATAACAGATTGTATTTAGTCATTGAGAATGTGTTGCCAGCTATAGAGTCTTCTGGCATTTCTGTAAAAGTGAGACAAGAGAAAGTCCCTAGATTCCACTTCAAGTGACATTTGCAAAAAGCAATGGCCACTGCACCAACATAAAGTACTATTTGGAAGACTGTCAGTAATTTCATAAAATTGGTTTCCTAGGTTATGCTCACCTAAAGGAGTTCCTGAGACAGGATCTGAATGCCCGTAGTTTATTTAGTTGATATTCCAGAAGGCAAAAATGAGGGAGTAGGGAGAATGAAAAAGAGAAGGAAGAAAAGTCAATAAAGGGTACGCTCATTAGAACAGGCTGCCACTGAGGTCAACTAGCCTTTAACTGGTAAGCTCTGAGTAACCTAGTGTAGCAGTGCCTTAAAATTTCCCATGAAATCATGGTCTTAATTGGTTGATGGCTGCTCTTGGGGAATGTAAAATCCCAAGAACTTCTGAGCTCTCCTGAGGGAAGACTGGAAGAGCTCCCGGGGAGACTGAAGAAAACCTCCATGCAAAGACACACAGAGACTTGGGTCCTTGAGGGAGGAAGCCATCAGGGTAAATAAGAATGATCCCTCTCAGCTTCAGGAAACAGAACAGGGGCAGAGAGAATGCAAAAACCACAACTTAATTCAATTTCAAAGTACAAGCATATAAGCATATATATGCATACACACACACACACGTGCGTGTCGTGTCGGTATATACTATACAGATATGCATAGTCAAATGATATTTATATGAATACAAACATTGACACAATGCGATGTCCACCTCACAAATATTCATTAGCCTTTCTTCTAATTGTGGATATTTAGTAATCACAAGGTCTATGGATTAGAACTGAACAGAAACTTTCAGAGATTCCAGGGATTATCATTAATTTACCAGAGAGATTCAACCTCTGTGCACAGTGGCTCACTCCTGTAATCCCAATACTTTGGGAGGCCAAGGCGGGCGGATTACGAGGTCAGGAGATCCAGACCATCCTGGCTAGCATGGTGAAACCGCGTCTCAACTAAAAATACAAAAAATAAGCCGGGCGTGGTGGCGGGCCCCTGTAGTCCCAGCTACTGGGGAGGCTGAGGCAGGAGAATGGCATGAACCCAGGAGGCGGAGCTTGCTGTGAGACGAGATGGTGACTTTTCAAACTCTGAATTTTATTTTTTAGCCTTAAAACTTTAAACTACTCACATTAATTTCAATGGACATCAATGTGTCTCTATAGTTTATTTTTTTTAACTTTTTAATATTTTTAGGCAAAGTGAGTTTTTATATCTGAAAATCTGAAGATCTGAACATGTGCTAAACTATTCAAAAGGCACACATGTTAGTACAAATAACTTGTACTCTAAAAATGACATCCATTAGATGTCAAACACCAAAGGAAATTTTTTTAGTAACCGCAAAAAATAAGAAATGTGGATTTTACATAACTCATTTTTTCTAGGAACTCTGATACTCTAAATGCACAAATACTTTTAGATTTATAATTTTATATTTAGTCAGTTGTAAAAAAATGTTTAAACTGTCCTCATGTTTTAGAGTGCTTTCCCAATGGAATATTTTAAGAACAAAAATTCATCACTCCAAAACAAAGCTCATCTGGAAAAAAATTTGAAGACTAACAGAAGTGGCAAATTAAAGTGACATATGTTATAACATTTTTTCGAGGATAATTATAGGACATATGGTGAAAGATATCCCTTTATTTAAAATTAAATTTTTAAAAACTGAACGCTGTCAAATATATTCAACTCTCATATGAATATCCGTTATGTAACAAGTCACAGGAGGTCTGCTTTTGAAGATGTTACTATGAAGCATTTATGAAAAAAAAAAAAAAGAGAAAGCATCATGCCCCTACGTAGGTACAGTAAATCAAATTCAGGTTGAGGCTTCTTAATATTATGAAATGACTGTACTGAGAATGGAAATACATTTCATAGATGATGAGAGCCAGAAGAAATCTTAGAGGTCACTTAATCCAGTTATTTTCACCAGTTTCTACTCTTTTCAAGCTTCAGAAATCTTTGGATAAACTCCAGTATAAAAATCAGATCGAAGCACTGTCTCCCCTCCCCACGTGAGGGCCCCCATATCACCACTCTGAATCCTTTAAGCTCTGCAGAGAACAGATTGAAAATCAAATAACTTGTCTTGCTCTAATTTTCCAGATGGCAAAACTAGTGTATCACAAAGACTAATTTATTTTTCATAGTTGGTAGCTTGATGTGTGTTGGAGATGGGTCTAGAAGTTAGGTCTCTTGATTAGTTCCTGTTTGCCTAGAACACCATGTCCCTGATTCCAGAAGAAGGACTGCTGCAGTTATAGCTAAATGCAACCCATATCAAGTAGATGTGAACATACTATGCAAATAAATTCCAATTGTCCTTTAACCCGGTGTCCTTTATTGACATGGAGACTTCGTGCAGAATAGGAAAATGTTGTCTGCATGGTACTGGATATCTCAGGGTGATCTCCCATGCATATAGAAATCAAAACGATTTACCTTATTTCAGGAATGTAAATTGGCTTCCCAAGTGCGTTCAAACAATATTCACAGTCTATAAAAACTATCTAGAAACCTCTAGAAATGCTTTCTGCAAAACCTTTTATTTTGCCTTTTCATCACACTTTCTAAACACAGAGCAGAGTGATTGGGGTGTAGCATCATAACCATTATTTGGTAGATTACTCTTAAATACTACATTTTTTAGAAAACAGGGTTAAGGTTATGTTAAAAGGGAAAGATTTAATGTTGTTAAAATCATGTGGCATCCTTTAGAAGGAGCATATTAATGTTATCACTATTATTTTGCTATTAATATTTTAATATTATAAAATGTGAAGGTCATATTAACTATTCCCCTTGGAAAACAGCCTCAAATGTTTAAAATGATTATGAGATGCGCATGTCAAAAAATAGAGCAACTCCATCAGACTTTGAATTCTCAGTGCTATAGAGTGTATTATTGTTTTTCTGATTTCCATTTTACTTTAGACTCAGGGGGTACCTATGCAGGTTTGTTACAGGCTATATTGCATGGTGCCTAAGTTTGGGCTCTATTGATCTTGTCACCCAGATAGTGAACATAGTACCCAATAGGAAGTTTTTCAGCCCTTGCCCCTTTTCTCCCTCCCTCCTTTTGCAGTCCCCAGCGTCTACTGTTCCTAGCTTTATGTCCATGTGAGGCCAAGATTTAGGTCTCACATATAAGTGACACTACTCAGAATTTGGTTTTCTGTTTCTGCATCAGTTCACTTAGGATAACAGCCTCCAAGTACATCCATGCTGCTGCAAAGAGCATAATTCTGTGTTTTTAAATGGTTATGTTGTATTTCATGGTGTATGTGTACCACATTTTCTTTATTCAATCCACCATTAGTGGACAGCTAGTTTGGTTTCCTGCTTTTGCTATTGTGAATAATAACACAGGCATTTATTTTAATATTAGTCTCAATTTTGCTATTTTTTTAAAAGAGAATTTTATTGAAAATCTTAGTTCAGAATTCAATTTTCAAAGGTGAAATTTATATTTTATCAAAACAGTTATAATTTGGCTAAACACTTCTACCAAGTAATATCTTCTTTGTACCATAAATTAACATGAACAATGAAAATTTGTTTGTTAGAAATCATTATCATAATATTATAAGGTTGGTTATTTCCCTCAACTCAAACTTGTTTATATTGTATAATATTTTATATATAAGCTTTAGAAAAAAATTAATGGGAAGATGATAAGCTATTCATATATGACACTATTAATCTGTTATTAGGCTTGTTAAATTGTAGAAAATTTTCATATTATACAGACTTTATTTGAAGACACTTGTGCAAGAAGAAACACTGTTTTTGTTGTTTGACACTCAATAGATTAGTTTTATAAAATTGGCCAGTATTTCTCTAAAAATTTGAATACATCATATAAATAATAAAGCAAAGAAGAATTATAGTTAATATTTAAATCCCCATAGGTGTTTACTTAAGAAGATACCACACATTTAGTATATACTTTCCTATACCTGAATTTCTTCAAATTACAATTATTATTACTCTGTACTCCTGTAATCATTACCACAATTGTTATTTTATGTTAGGTTGGTGCAAAAGTAATTGCAGTTTTTGCCATTAAAAGTGCTCCCCAGACTGAGCTAGAGATTTATTTATTTAAGTACCTTGACAGAGTTATCATTTGCTCCCATCCAAGTATTAACCAGGCCAAATTTGCTTAGCTTTTGAGATCAGGCAAAATTGGGCATGTTCAGGGCGCTATGGCCATGGATTCTAGAGTTACAATCTTTTAACAAAGCCAAAAGTAAAGCAGGAATACAGTCTCAGCCTGGGTTGGCCAATATAGCTTTTGTTTTGTTTTGTTTTCTGTCTGTAGATACTTTGCTATCATCTGTTCATGCCTCTTAGGAAGTGAAAAGTAAAATGCATGTTGTTATTGTTGTGAATATCAGCATGTGCTGACCAATCATTAAAAAGCTGTTTTTCTGGCTATTTATTGGGACCACTGGTACTGTTTTATCCGTTTTCCTTTTTTGCCTTCTATTTAAGAACGATTTGGTTTAATCATAGTTTTTGGTATTTCTCTTTTTCAATTTCTTAAAGAGAAAATGGGCAACAGTGAAAACAATCACATCTGCTTCCAGGCACTCTTATTTCTTATTTCAACTGCATTTTGTGATTTTAAAATCACAATGGCTTCTCTTTACTATAATTGTAATTTTGATTATGATTTCTTTTTAATTTGGCCAGTGGGAAATCCTGGCTCTTTTATATTTTAAGGTTGTTCCCCAAAATGCTGAAATTATTTACTCCCTCATTATATTACAAACCAATAGATACCACACCCAGCTAATTTTGTGTTTTTAGTAAAGATGGGTTTCTCCATGTTGGTCAGGCTGGTCTCGAACTCTTGACCTCAGGCCTTGGCCTCCTAAAGTGCTGGGATTAAAGTTGTGAGCCACTGTGCCTGGCCCAGTCCTCTTTTATGATTATTTTATTTTTGTTACAAAATATAAAATATGCTGCTAAGGACCTGTCATTTCTTGTTACAGTATAGAACCTCATCTGTGTTTTAAAGACACAGGTTAGAAAATTGGTGGCAAATATGTTGGGCCACATTTAGTGAAGAA